>NC_090371.1:277888794-278207421 GCF_036365525.1 Heterodontus francisci
TCTTCGAGTGTTAATTCATTTCAGTAGCACTGCATTATCTTTGTAGTACACAGTCCAATGAAAAGTGATTGAGCATTGTGCTTATTCCTTCTCTCGGTGAAATGGCTCATTTATATTGTAGGTGGTTTCATGAGCAGGCAAACAGCCTCTTAACAGATTCAAAGTCACGTTAAAACTAGGACAGTGCAGCACATCTTCAGTCGCACACTAAAGTGTCAGCCTGGATTTTATGCTTAAGTCACCAAGGTGGTTTTGGACCCACAACCTTCTGGCCTCAGAAGCAAGTGTGCTACCAACTGAGTCGGAGCTGACAGGGCCAATGGTATAAAATTGAATTGGCCATGCCACATTGTAAAGCCATTAAAAGAGCAACTTGGTCAAAGCAAGGAATGTGCCTGTTGCAACAACACAAACCCAGCGTACTATAAGCGTTCTTTCCTATTGTATATTAAATACTGATTTGGGCAAACCATCTCCAACAATAATGAGACTATAATGAAGAAGGGTCACCGACCTGAAACATTAACACTGCTTCTCTCTCCACAGGTGCTGCCAGACCTGCTGAGTATTTCCAGCATTTCTTGTTTTTATTTTAATAATGAAGATTTGTTGGCAAGGATGAAATACACCTTGGAAAGGCTGTGTATTAAACTATGTTTTATGTACTTTCTATTATGGATCATAAATTCTATTTAGTGTGCTCTTTTGCATCATTAACTCTTTTCTCCCTCTCTGTTTTCTTGCCCCAGGTTACATATCTAAACAGAACTGTGAGCCAAACTCTCAGCACAAGGGACAAAAGATTAGTACCTATTCCCACCGAGGACCTGTGTAAATATTCATCGCCTGGCCAGGCAGCTGCTTTCGATAGTAAAACATGCCAAGTTTCAAGTGTATTTGTTGGACGCCACCAGAAAGTACAAGAAGTTGGACGAGGAGTCCAGTGTAAAAATGGCGGAGTCGAGACATCTTCTATGGAGCTGACGCAAAATGTTCAGTGCAATGAATCTTGCGGCAGTTCTTCGCAGAATAAAATCAAGACCAAGGTCAATGCGGGAGAAGTCTTGGAACTAATGAATGGTCGGAAAGATCAGGCTGCTGTGCCCAGGCAGCAGTCCGTATTTGTAGGCCGGCTCGGGCAGCCTCCTCGTGGACCGCTCTCCTTGCACATGTACAGCAGAAAGAATGTTTTTCTCCAGCACAGTTTGTACACCTCTGACTTGCAGGCTTTGGGCCAGAAAGATGGCTAGAACGTGCCACAGGCCCATGATGAAAATACGAAACTTGTAGCTGCTTTTGCTTTCGCAGAAAGCCATCCAGATACCAAGGGGGTATTCCTTCCAAAACTCGCCAAGCATTTTGACGCTGCTGCCTCCTACAATCCCCTACATTCTCCGAGGCTGATTTGGCCTTTCTGATTTTTCATAGCAGTTTCTATCCAAAAAGAAAAAGAAAAAGCCATTTTCCACATGAACCTTAATTAAACTGAGCCAAGGTGATGGTTGATATCTTTCAATGGGGAAAGAGTAGGGGAGTGGGACTAATTGGATAGCTCTTTCAAAGAGCCAGCACAGGCACATTGGGCCAAATGGCCTCCTGTGCTGTATGATTCTATGTGAACTCACCAATAAATGGACCCAGCGTATGAAGAACCTCATCCCACGAGAGCCAACATGGTACTATATAATGCTATGAAACATTTCCTTTCTGTACCAGTTCTTAAAAATAGCAAAAAGAAATGAATGTTTTAAAAGATAAAATGCATTTGTATGTGAAACTATTTACTTTTAGACAAAGCAAGCATGTTAAAAAATAACTGTGCATTTTCTGAACAAGTAGACTTTTCACAAGATGGCATGCTTTGGTGATGAGAAACCTCAACTTATTTTATTACTAATTCCATTGACAAACATTGACAAGGCAAGAAGATAATGTGTAAGATGCTGTCTTTTGTCATTGGTGAATGAAAGAGTCGTTTGTAACTGCAAATGTGCCAGCTTCATAGGGCAGAAGGATATTTAAAGGAGAAGGAATCCCTCCAGTTAAAGCCATTTCCCCAAAGTCTCGTGCTCCATTTTAAGACAAATGACTTTTAGTGGGACAAAGCAAAAATGAAAGCTCATTATGTTTTCTATCTTTAACAGAGGTTGGAAATATATACAAGTTCTTTATTTTCTCCTCCTCTTTACTTAATTGAATTTTATTTTGCTGAAAATAGCTTGTTTTAAGAAATGGGCTTTAATTGGATCTGCTCTATTTTTCTAGCTCGAGTGTAGCAAAATAGGTTAAAAATTGAATTTTTGTTAAAACTGTCGACTATATTACAGTTTAAAGATGTTCTCTTCCATTCTGTTACATGCCCACTCCAGTTTTATATACCCTTGCCATTACTGAAAGTACAATGAATCCCACAAGTCATGAGGCTTCTGCAGGACTTCTAATCTCATAGTGTGTTCATAATCGGTCAATGGGAGACAGTAGTTGCTTTGCTGCTGGTTGGAGGAGATGGGGATAGGTCCTTCAGGACAATAGACTGGGGTTGATTGCTTATTCACATGCGATTAGGGTATCAGTTCTCCTGTATTTCCAGCAAGGACGGTTGCTTGTCCAGTTTCACCTCTCCAAATATATGTTCAGCATTCTCCCAATCACCCTCTCCCCCATATCTAAATCTCAGTGCACCCAAACAACACTCAGCCTTCCCCAATCTCTCTTCCCCAAGTCTATCCATTCTTCTGCCTGAATTTGCATCATCTCAATTCCACTTTCACCATCCTAATCCACTGACATCATTTTGCCAGTCACTGTTCTCAGCCTGAGTTGTGATACATAGTAACAACGTCATATTTTGGGAAGGAGAAGATTGTACATTGATCTGTCTAATCCAATGGTTCCCAAAATATTTTGGATGAAGGACTCATTTTCAAATGGATTAGTAATCTCTCTCCTCCTTTTAAGACACTCCTTAAAACCTACCTCTTTGACCAAGATTTTGCTCATCTGCCCTAATATCTCCTTATGTGGCTTGATGTCAAATATTGCTTTATAACTCTCCCGTGAAGCATCTTGGGCCATTTTATTACGTTAAAGGCTAGATGTAAATACAAGTTGTTGTTTTCTTGAACAGGTTCAAATACTGAACCAAAGGTTTTAATATAGAAATATATAGAAGTTACATATGGAAACAATCTAGTTTGCCCAATTGGTGCATGTTGGCATTTAGTCTCCACCCACGTAAAGAGTTCTAATTGCATTTACCTGCTCTGTTCCCACATCACTTTTCCTTCATTCACCTATCCAATCTAATCTTGAATGTTGACATAATGGCTACATTATACCTTCAGTGGTGATAGAAAACAGGTAATTGCAGATTGGTTTCCCTTAATACACTCCACCTGATTTTCACTATCTGCCACTGGCCATTTTTTACTACTACTAAATGTTAAAATAAGCCCTATAGTTTCTTCCTCAACCATCAACTCTGGAAATGAATTCCACACCTTCACAACCCTCAGTGTAAAGAGGTTTTGCTTGCTCTCTGCTCTGATTTCTTGCATTTAATCTTGAATCTATGCCCTCCCCCCTCAACTACTGGAAACAGTCTGCTTCTATCTACCCTGCCTCGTCCTCTCATAATTTTAAACACTCCTGTCATAGCACACCGTAATCTGTGCTGTTCTAAAAAGTAAAGCCCTATATTTATATTTTCTCATACCAGGCAGCTTCCGAGTTAAACTGTGCTATGCTCTTTCTAAAGCCTCAACATCCTTCCTATAGTTTGAAGCCTGATACTGCACACACTAACTGAAATCTTATTAATGTTTTATGTAACTCATCATTACTTCTCAGCTTTTGTATTTTATACCTTTTGTGATAAAACTGTCTTATCACTGGAGGCGCTGCCTTTTCATGTATTGTGAACCTGTGCCCTGCCACCTCCCCTGCCTACCCCTGCCCCCAAATCCCTCTGCTCTTTCACGACACTGAGCCTACTTCCATTCAGGGTATGAGTGTTGCTTTTTTTTAACCAATATATATCACCTCACTCTTATTGACATGAAATTCTATCTGCCTCTTGATAACCAATTCTCCCATCTTATCAATATCCCTTTGCCACTTCCTTTGGTTTTCTAAGGAATTAACTATACCTCCTGTTTTGGACAGTGAACAGAAGTGGCCCCAGAACTGAATCCTGTGAGACACAATTAATCACTTCCAACCACTGTGAAAAACTGTCTTTACCTCCTGGGACTGGATTTTACCAAGCCCTCGATATCAGGCTCCGTGGCAGAGGGGGGCCGAAAGATGGGGCCGGCAGTGGTCCGTCATGGAGGCCGATGCCGGAATGGCCCAGCCCGATTCTCCTGGCGGCGATGAGGCTCTGTGGCGGCCCTCCCGCCGCTGGGCGATGGGACCTGGATTTCAATATTTAAATTAATGACATGCATAAATTTAAATGAACTTGCCTTCAATCTTCTGGGCCCGCTGCAATCTTCAGTGCAATCTTCAAAACATGACTGGCAGAGGGCTGACAGCTCTTTAAAAAAGGCGCCAGCGCCTGCACACAGGCAACTGTCGTCATTGCTGGGGACGGACAGCCTGCCCTCTCCACGTGATTGGGGGGGGGGGGGGGGGTGCGGGTCACCCCAGCTATTTAAATGAGCCGCCGCACGTGAGATCGCAGCAGCTCTTTGGCATGCGCGGGCCAGCAGTTTTTGAGCTCGCCACCAATGCTGTTAAAATCCAGTCTCCCGTCTCTATTTTCCCACTTCTCAACCAATTTTTAATCCAGTTTGCTATCCTTCCCTTCACTGCAGGGCCTTTAAACTTCCTTATTAATCTCCAATGTGGTATTTTGTCAAATCTATCCACCAAAACTACTCACTCCACCCCACCCCCCCCCCCCTCCCCCCAACCCAAACTCTTCCCTGAATTGTTGCCTCCAGCACAGTGCCATTTAAAATGACTTTCATATTCTGGCTTCCTCTACTTAATCTCATGATTTTACACTGACTTTTTTTTTATCAGTTCCATCTACTGCATCGGTGCCCAATGGCCTGGATTGCACAGATCCCTTTGGATTATTACACATTGATTAGCATTGTTAACACTGGACTCAATTTGGCTTCAACTGCAGAATTAGACAATATCTGTCCTCTAAGTTATTTTTAAAAATTTGGAACCAACAGTGGCCCTAACACCAACCCATGTGGGGCTTCACCCATTTCCTCTCTGATACCATCCCAAACACCACCACACTTCACCTTTGACCTTCCAGCTACATGCGGATCCAGCAGAACATTTTTCCATCTACTGCATGGGTCTTCATGTTGTAAATAAGTTTGTTATGTGAGACAGTGTCAAATGCATGTTAGATAACATCCACTGCATCCCCCTTATTCACCAGATCTGTCATCGAAAAGAAGTTGGTTGGACATGACATGCCCTTTCTGAACCCATCCTGGCTATCTCTAATCAGACCCTAGCCTTCTAGAGGATTCCTTATTCTACCCTTTATCAAAACCTCAAATACCTTCACACAATCCAGATAAGTCTCATGGGTCTGTGATTTGAGGGTTCATCTCTTGCTTTATTTTTTTGAAGACAAGGATAACATTTGTTACTTTTCAATCCATTAAGATGTCATTAAATTCCAATGTGTTCTGAAAGACAGCAACGAGGAGATGGAAATCTCATCAAACAACTCTACCAGCACTTACCCAATTTCATTCCTCCTTTTCCTTCTCACTCTTTCGCCATCTCCAGTGTTTCTGGTCAGTCTTGTCACTCTGCTCCAAATTCAGCATCATTCTAGACTTGTCGCCAATTCCTGACTCTCATCCAATCTCATCACTACACCCAGTGCTCGTCATCATTATCACAGTTTCCTGTCTGATCATAGTTATCCTCAACATCTTCTCAGTTGCTCTTTGTTGATCCCTTGATTTCTTTGGACTGCATTACCACTCAGGCAAGAACTCAACACCCTTTCTTTTTAGTCTTTTTCCTGTCAACCAAACAATAATCCTTGGCTCTCCTTTATAATTTAGTTTACTATATCCATACCCAGTACTTTCTCAATGATTCACTCCATCAAAGGGTTGTGAATCTTTGGAATTCTCTACCCCAGAGAGCTGTGGATGCTCAGTCGTTGAGTATATTCAAGCCAGTGATTGCTAGATTTTTGGGCACTAAGGGGATTAAGGGATATGGGGATAGTGTGGCAATGTGGAGTTGAGGTAGAAGATCAGCCATGTTCTTATTGAATGGCAGAGCAGGTCTGAAGGGCTGAAAGGCCTACTCTTTGTCCTATTTCTTATGTTCTTATTAGCCCCCCCCCCCTCCATATGCAAGCCCACATGCATACAAGCTGCACTGAATTATAAGCAGATCATTTCAATGCCGTTCATGTTTGAGTTTGCTTCAGTGTTCCTCTTAAGTGTAATGAAAGGTGGACACTATTTAACATTGAGCAGCTTTTATGTTTTATCAATGACACCAGCTGCTGTGTCAAATATAAGCTTCTCTGAGTCTGGCCCGAACTAATCTTCAGCTGTACAATTTATCAAACTTATTGTCGAGGTATCAGTTTTAACTGCTGGGTGGGGTGGTCATAGTGGTGGTCGTGGGGAGGGTTGAAGGTGGGGAGGACTTGTATAATGAAATTTACTGTTTCCAATGCAGCTGTGTAATTTAATGCAGCTTCAAATACAGCAGCATTCTTTAATAAATTAATGATGTGGTGTATTTCAAAGACACCATATGTTTGAAGGAGGCATGAGCAACTTTGTTGGGAAGCGGTTTTAATCTTGAATGCAACTGGCACAAGATAGCAATAATAGATTGTAACTGCATGTTTGTCCTATATTACAGTGAGTAGTGTTATGTCTCAATACAACATCATAATAAGTCACCAACAAGAGCTGGAGACCTGAGTGCAGCTGTGCCAAGTAATTAGTTTTGTTGCCTAAATTAGATCTGTAATAAAAGAAAATCTTCCACAGTTCCTGAAATCAGAGCAATATGGTGGAAACATATTAAAGTAATATACAGTGCTGGGCTAACCATATTATAGGGAGATATTTATTCATACAGACTGCTAAAGAGGACACTGCAGAGGGATATCTTCAAAATGTAAAGCTGAACACAATAAAGAAATAAGTATGAGCATTTTTTTCAAATGGTAAATAATATAACTTTTTTAAAAGCGGTTAATGGAGAAGGTCAGATATTCAGCACTAATTTATATTATGGATGACAAAACTCACTAGGAGACTGAGTTAAAATCTCACTAGGCATCCAGTTTGCCCCAGTATGATGTTTAATGCAGTGTACTCAAACTGGCAATAATAAGCTCAAACAATATTTGTTCAGCTTGGTCTTAATCCCAAGAGGAACCATTTACCTGATGCCAAAACACTTGCTAGTGGGCCATGACCCATGACAAATACCTTCTCGATAATTGTTGCCTTATTCATGCTGGATATACAAGTAGCGCAGATCCTGCTGCCTGTGGTGGAGCTGGCTGTCTCTTCAAGTCTGAGGTGGCACCAGATACTTCCCTGTGGCAGTTTTAAAACACAAGGCCTATTACAGTAACTGCAGACTTCTTTTCCTCTAATTTAATGTTTTATAGCAATGAAGCCTAAAATTATTTCTTTAAAAAAGATTTAGTACAGGTGAATTTGTACTGATTTATATATTTCATAGAAAATGGTATTGCATTTTATATATCTTTAATTGTATGGCACAAAATGCAGTAAGTGGAGAACAAACAGCAATATTCTCTACAAAATTATATAACAGCAACTAATAGGTAGAATGCAAGAGATCAGCAATTGACTGTAAACAGATTTCCACCACTAATGTCCCACATTTTACTTGCTACCGCCTCCTCATTACAGTATGGCGGAGAGGAGTAAATAGGTTGTTTAACGAATTATCTAATGCAGAAATAGATTTTCTTATTTCAAAAGATGGACTTCAGTTCAGAAGCTCAAAGGCAATTTATATGAACTTGCATTGAATATAGTCGACAGCCTGTTACACAGGGACTGAGTTCTGAGGTGGCTGCTACAATGTGAAAGATTGTATAGAGCATTAACTCCATCGGTTAATAGGTGACTGTTTTCATTTCCCATTCTGGCTCCTTGACACCTTCAGGAAAGGGCAAGTTGAGAATTTATCATCACTGTTGAAAGACCTCCTCTTTCCCCATGTATTGCCCATCTGTTGAACTACGATATACTTAACTCCAAACACTGGGTTAGAAATTAGATTTAAGTTGAAAAAAGATTTGACTCTAAATATATAACCTAGTAATCCTTTAAAACCTGCTTGAAAACAATAGCATTCAAATATAATATTCTCCACGGTGCCCTCCAGTGTCTCCTATGAACCGTGGGGCTTTTTGATTCCTCTGCTCAATTGGACCAACAATTTGTTGATTACGTGATAACAGCAACTTTTCAATATTGCCATTAAAAGAAGGGATTAGCCCTAAGCTACACAGTAATGGAGTTCAGTGGTTGTTTAGCACGTCTCATAAATACTGCAGGTGTCTTGGAGATGCAGCATTTACAAATGCAACAGGGCATTAGATCAGATGATGCTACACACAGCTTTGCTTGTATACCTTTGGGTAATTTTAAATTTGGGTGATGGTGTAAATTGTCCGCCTATTAAACACCCTCCTTGATTCCCCCTTCTGTTGACTTTGATGGAAAATAATATCAGTCATAGTGTATAATGGTCAGTTAATCTGATAACGCCCAAAGTTAAAATTATATCCCCTTGTTTTTTGTTGCAACTAGTAAGGCTAATAGCCCAGAAATTACAGCTGGCAACACTAAGAGACATGTTAGTGTGATATTCTTCTATTCATTATCTTAACAGAGGCATTAAGCCATTTAAAATAAGCAGGTTAATATCTCTATTTAAATAGAGAAATGTTATGCAAATATAATAAGCATTTGTTCAGTAATGTTGGATACAGTTATTTCCCAGTTATTTCTGGTCAGTTTGGATTTTGATGCCCTGCTGTGCTGACATTCAGGCTTTTTCATTGAACTGAATTGTTGTCTAAATGTCAAATGGTCAATTAATGCTTTGAGTACTGAATTAATCTGCCAGTTTGCAGATCATGTGGCAGTTTTCAATGAGAGGGTGGATAGTGCAGTAGGTTAGAATCCAACATGGACTGACGGAACTAAAGTCTCTGCTCTATCTAATGATGACAATAACCCTTTCAGATTACTAAACAATATAATCATGCAGAATCCTATTAGTGTCAAATCTGCCCTGTGAATATTGTGGATACATTGGGTAATAATACAAATCTGTAAGTGTGAAATGTGCGCACATGCGGTTGCTCCAAATTTGTAAAAACACATCAATTGCTGCTATACATATATACTATATCAAGCATGGACAGACAGCGCAAGTTTGATACAGGGAGAATTTCCATTCAGGCAACAATGGAGATTCCTCATTGATGATTTAAATGGGTTGAACTGAAAGACATGTAAGCCTTCCCATGGCCAGCATCCCAAAATAGCAGACCACGCCACAATTGTGCACTCTTCATCTTTGCTGGCAACAGTTATTTGAGTCAGAGACACTAGGTGAAGCCCCTTTTTATCCAAAAGTGTTTTGTGCCTCTGATCGATAGAGCATTGGGTTGTTTACACAATGGCTTCCTCCAGTGAGCCCCTGCATCAGAGGAAACGTTATAGCATTAAGGGAAACTTAAGGATCCTGAGTCAGTTGAGGTTGGGAAAGTAATGACGCTCCAAGACCATTCGGTATGAATTTTGTATAATTTGACATTAATCTACTTCAGATGAGCCATAACGATGGCTGATATAAATTCTCTCTATGGATGGTGTCAACCATACCTCAGTCACAAGCACTCTTACCCCGAGCTGTAAAGTCATGAGTACAAGCCCCACTCCAGAGACCTGAGCACATAATCCAGGCTGACATTCTATTGCAGTACTGAGGGAGTGCTGCATTGTCAGAGGCACCGTCATTCGGATGAGACCTTAAATCAAGGCCCCATATACATCTCAGGTCAATGTATAAGATCCTATGGCACTATTTGATTCCTGGCAGGTAATCTTTCCATCAACAAACATCACATCATCTGGCCATTGTTACAGGTGCTATTTGTGGGCCCTTGATTTGGGTTGCTCAAATTGGCTGCCGCGTTTCCTACATTACAACAGTGACCACCCTTCAAAAGTATTTCATTGGCTGTAAAGTGCATTGGAACGTCCTGAGGTCCTGAAAGACACTAGACAAATGTAATTTCTTTAATATAACCTGGGAGCAACCTGATATTGGCACTGGGGGCAGACTTCTCTCACTTTGAGGACTAGTTGGTGGTGATAACGTTCACTGAAAAATTGACAATTCTAATAAAATTAGGTTGACAACATAAGACACAACATAAAGAAAGTCATTCTCAGAAAAAAGTGTAGCAGCATATGATAAAATCTACTTGAAAGGGAAAATACAAGATTAAAATATAGTACTCAAAGGATTAAATGCACTAGCCTTTTGGAAAATAAATGTAGCATATCTGGCATATTACTCTGTTGGTACGCCTGTTGCAAATACATTACTGCTCAAGCACACTTAATATGTATGAGCTCAGTAAACACGGTAAGTGTACATTTTTGTAATTGTACTGTTTCACATGGTATATACTACATTTTTGTAGGCAGGTGTTGGGGGTCTTGTCTCAATATTTCAAAGATAGCTGCTGATTATGATGGTCACTGCTCCATTATGTAACTTCACATTTATTTTCCTTGTAATGTACTTCTTTCCAATTTTGGGTGCAAAGGAAATAGCTGGAATTATAGCAGTTTCATACCATTCAGCTCTTTACGTGAGACACTTTGGTTTGACGAAGGAACCAAACAGTGCCCTGCATAAAATAAGATATAAACAGTATCTAAAGGATGTTGTATATTTTTCAGTCTGTGTATTAATGTATGCTTTTGACTAGTGGTGGAATCGTGGCAGATTCAAATCCGATCTTGGGGTGGTAGGTGAGATAAGCAATCAAGGCAGCCTTGCAGTTTCCATATAACATTTTATTGATACCTTTTAATTTTCAAGGTACAGAGTTTTGATTCGATTAACTCTTAAGTGACAAAATTATTAAAGCCTTCTGAATTCCTGCTGAGGGTAGAATGGCAGTATAATATGTGTGGTGGGTTGTGGGGGGGGTGGGGGGGGGATGCGGAGGTGGTGGTGAAATGATCTGGATGGTGCAAAGCAAAAGAATCTGCCATTTGTTTGCTGCATTAAAAGCATCGCATTTACAAGACAAATGCATTTTTTAGCTGTCTCCCAGACTTTTAAATCTCTGAATTGCAGATTTGTTAAGGGGAGAGCAGGGGAGAGAACGGTAGGAGGGTGGTTTACAGCTTGATCTGGCTACTATAAGTAACTGACTTGTACCTTAAAATAGGTAAATCTGAACTTTGATTTTTTTTAAAGCAAAAGCTGATGGGTTTCAGCCTCTTTGATGAACATAAATTGAAAGGCTTATGTCAAGTGTTACTTGGACAGGAGCTGGGAATAGAATTACACTCTCTTATCACTGAGTGTGAAAACAAAAAAATAAAATTGAGACTACTGTCAAGGTTTGGGATGCCCTGAAAAATGCACTTGATAAAGAACAGTAGATAGACTGTACATTTCTAATATACAGAAGTAAAGACATAAATAAGTAATTCAAGTGGTTGTTTAAGATAATTGACAGGAGTTTAATCAGTGCCGCTGGGACAGGTGAGATATCTGGACTCAGGCTGCTGAGTTTGATTGTAGTTGTATATTTTTTAAGTGAGAAAAAAATCTTGTATTCTAGAAGAACCAATTCTTCTTTGTAAGTAATAATGAGTATATTATTATTTTGAAGGTGGATTTTCTTTATGTTATGTGCAATATAATGTCAGAGACAAAATCTAGAACAATTACTGGGGAGGGTAAATATTCGTTAAATGAAAAAAGAAAATTAAGTTGACAACAAATTTATCATTTGTAACAAGTTGCACTTACTTTTGGACCAACTGAGATTGTTTTCCTTTCATTTTTACTCTTGACAGTAGATTTTTATTCTTTTACCTCATTTTTAACTTATGCTCTTAAAACTGGTGTTTGGCATCTTTCTATATTATATTGTTTGTTCACAGGTAATTGTGGCATTTTCAGAGGGCAATAGGAATGGTCAATTGTGAACTTTTAATGTCAAATACAACTACAAACAGACTGTCCTAATTAAATTCTACAAACTGCTTTTAAAATGGTGAAACCTATGTTCAGAAAGAACTGTATTTAATAAAATTCTATATAATATACTCTCTTGATGACTTATTTGTTGATTTATTTGTCATCTTTCAGTCAGCGACAGTCTATCTCAAAGTTGGCCACTGGCTTGAACATTTATGCTACTGGATTCTTCCAAGCAGCAGCAAGAGAAACATGCCAAATATTTTGCACTAATGCAAGACACAGGAGACAGCATATTGTTTGCCGAGGCACTTCCTTCATTACTCGCCTCTGTGGAAAGCAGGCATCACCATTAGCAGGTGTACTGCACTTATTTCATGTGATATGCGTGTTGATACCTCTTGAAATTATAGGCATAGCTGTGAATTGTTATAAAGAGTATAAACATATTATTTATGTATATAAAATAACAGGTTAACCTACAGTAGTTTTCAGGAGTTTCAAGTGAAGTGTGTGTAACTGGATCACACACAAGACAGAGAGAAAACAAAAGAATCACCTGACTCATCCTTTGATGTGTCACATGAAAAATCCCGTGATGGTGACTCAAATGCTAAGTACTTGCAGCCAACGTGCGTCTTGCGTCACAGAATGTTTTCCTAAAATCCATTATGCATGGATGGCTGAATGGACCCTTAGTCTCAATCCCATATATTACAACAGTGAATGCAATTCAGAAGTACTTTGTTGGCTGTAAAGCACTTTTGTATTTCCTGAGGTTGAGAAAGATTCTATATAAATGCAAGGCTTATTCTATTCCATTAATGTGCAGCTCTGTAACTTTATGCACAAAACTATGTGCAGGAACAATCATTATCCTAGTAGCAATCGTGACAGCTTCATTTCATGTCAGTCTATCTCCATCATTTTAAGAGCTGCTGCTTTACTGGATGTCCAACCCATGCATACAGCTTGTTCCCGATCCCAAATTCACAATATGTATGTATGTGTTCATCGGAACACAAGAATTGTTAGATGAACAAAGACCAAAGTCCATCGAGTTCATCATCTTCCATCCTGGTAGTTACAGTGATAATGGAGATGTTGACTAAAGAGAGCAATCAATCTTGATCAAGTAGTCTTCAACAGAGCAAGAAAAATGAGCTGGCTTTAGATAATAACAACACTGTGATGGGACAGAATAACTGGCCCATTAATTCTAGCTGTAACCACTGACCTCAAAATGGCAAACAAAACTACTATCAAATTATTTAAATGCTTTGATTGATTGGTATTTGTTTTCCAATTAAATCTTCCTTTCAGATAAATCACAAACATTTGTTCTACAGAGGTGTGACACCTTGAGATTTGATGCGTTGGAGGTTCAATATGTCTGAGGCCGAACATTCATCTGTGACACCTTTGACAGATGGGCATGGCTTACGAGACCTTTAACTATACAAAATTGGAAAAGTTGCAGGATTATAGGCAGGTCAGAAACACAAAGAAGGAGCCAATCAATATAGTAATATAGCATGAAGACTGCAGCTGTAATGCTTAAAAAAGTGTTATTTGAGATCTCCCATTGCTTTGCCTGGAGTGAGTCACAGGACACACTGAGGGTAATTTTGATTTTGGATTTTTGTGATATGGATTCAACTGCCAGCTATACATCTATCCCAATTTTCACATCCATGAAAATGATGGATTAACAGCACCCGTATAGCTATTTTCTGCTACACCTGATGCAAGCAGTGGCCATATAAACATGGCTTGTGGAAGCCTGAAGTGGTGTTTGAGAAGATAAACCATTTAAAGGGCCAGCAACATTTCAGATGCCTTGTTGGGTCGGTGGGATGGGGGGGTGCGATGAGCATTTTTCATTAAAACCCAGCCAAAGTCTCAAGGATTAGATTACTCTGTCCACGACCTTGTCATTCAAAGAGATATCCCATGAGCAAGAGTCCTCCAATGAACAGGCTTCACTGTGGAACAAGAGGAAGCAGAAGTTGCGAAAGGAAAGATTCTTATAAGAATCCTCCTTAAAGCTTTGGTTTTTCAAGACCTCCCTGTATCTTTTCTTTTGTTCTTCAATTAGTATTCTTTACACTCCCCTTACAACGCCCTCAGTCTGGCAAGCAGACCATTCATGTGGAATACACATTATTCCCTACGCAACATAAAGGAAACTAGAATGGGATGGGTAAAAATTAGCCATTTCTATTTGCTTACGTAGATGCTGTTCATGTCACAACCTGCCACTTTCATGCTTTGCCTTTTTTATAGTGTATATTTGTGCCTTGAAGCCGAACATGCTTTGACACTTCAATGAAGTACCATTCCCACCCACAACCCCAACCTCAACTCACCCCACCCACAACCCGCCTGCCGAAGCCTGTGAGTTAGCTGGTGGCAGGATTTCTGTGAGAAGCTCCTGTGTTCCTTGTGGTTTTGGACTTAAGTCAGTACGGGCACAGATGGCCCTGCTGCCCTGCCTCAGACCTGTGGTGTCAGCCTGGCCCTGGCTGCTTTCTGCCACATGGGAAGCCATTGTAGGTGCGACTGGAGTGATATGGATGTGGTGCTATTGATGTGATAACACACCATTCATTCTCTGGTAGTTCAACCCTGGCCCTACTTCTTGTGCCCATGTCCACCAGCAGACCACACCCAAAGCAGAAAGACATTGCTGAGGCTGAACCAAATTGTTCACAACTTCAGCGTTTTACCTGACCCTGAGTTGAGCTTCCGAACCCATATCTTCTCCATCACCAGGATTGCCTACTTCCACCCCATCTCAGCTCATGAGTTATTTTACTAGCTATAAAATGGCTACAATTCTTTGCCTCAATTTTTTGTCTGGTTATGCTCCAGTGAAGCACCTTTGAACATTTTCTTACTTGTGCTATATAAATGTAAGTGGGTATTGTAAGAAATAATGGGCTAGAAATTCAGCTCTGTAGCACCCAGTTTTTTGGTGCTATGGGAGCAGTTTTATGTCCAAAATGGCGTCCATGCCATATGAGCCTCGCCAGATGCCATTTTGGTAAAGACCGAATAAGAGACATTGTTTACCCACATCCGAAGCAGGCATTCGACCATTAACATATGTAAATAAAGGGCCTAACTCCTGCTTCACCACCTTCTTGCAAGTTTGGCTTGTTCATAAGGCAGCGAGCACCAGTGCTTATTGTCTCTGGGAAAACCAATGCTAAACAGCACGGAATTTTTAAAAAAAGTTAAGTACTTACCATAATCACTGTTGCTCCCAAGATCTCCAGCCTCACTCCTGACTCTGACCTCCAGGCGCCTCCTAATCTCTCCACAGCCCCAGCCCTGACTTCACAGAATTCTTCACAGGATTGTTACAGCACAGAAGGAGACCATTTGCCCCATTTTAGCATTACCCTTTGCACATGCTCCCACCAGTGACCTGGCCAATATTTATCCCTCAAGCAACATCACAAAAAACAGACTATCTGGTCATTATCACAGTATGTTTGCCAGCTTTTCTTGGTTGATGAAAACTTCCAGCTGTTGGACTTCAACATGATGTGTCAGGTTCACAATGTGGAATGCTTGCTTGTCCTCTGACTGAGACTTTCTCCTATCTGAGTCTTGCCTCAGGTCTGTTTTGCTGTGGACTTCATGTATCGGCTTGTGTTTATACAGGTCTCTGGTGCATTCTTTGCTGCTGTTGCCTTGTTGCTGTGCCTGTCTTCTGTTGGCTCCTGTCCTGCCGTGGCTTCTGGCTGCATCTCCAGAGCCAAAACTCCTGCATAGGCGGACCTAGTGTCCATTTACACCATCCGCCTTGCACATGTCTTGAAATGCAGGGCAATTTCGCCATGAGTGGGACAGACCGCACTTACCACATAGCTTGTTTGCTCTTTTCGACCTAGTTATCATGCCAATACTGTTAGCTGCACCTAGTGCTTGCAGATGCTGTTGTCCAACTACAATATCTTCTTATTTCCTGCCATCTTCCAGTAGTGCATCAATGCTGTGACATTTCTTTTACCCGAAGAGGTCTTTCTGAAATACTTCATTTGGTGTCGATATGATCACCAACTCCGTTATTTAGTCTGACAGCTCAGCTCAGAAGTCGCATTCATTGCCCTTACTTTGGCATCTACTGATGAACTGGTCTATTGATTCCTGTGGCTGTTACCCATAGGACATCAATTCCAGGAGGTGAATCCTAAAATTCACTCTTAATCTGAATTGATCTTCCAGCACTTTCCATATCATTGCGGGATCTTTATGGTCCTGTTCAGATAAACCAGAGGTATTGATTCTGTGCAATCCCTCAGTTCCAATCACTATCATTATTTTTACAGCATGTTTTTCTGGTTCTACAATGACTTGGTCTGTAAAGCATAATTGCATTCTCTGTTGGAACAGTTTGAATTTGGATAGGATATCCAAGGCTTTCCAGTTCATGCTGGGAAATTATCTGGTATCTATTTTTCTGCTGTTCTTTTTGCTTTAAATCTTGCTTTAAGAAATTGCTTTAAGACCTGGTTCTGTGACTCTGAACTGATTTCCCTTTTAAAAATTTTCTTCTTTAGACTGGCTAGTTTGATTGACAGGAGCAGCTTGTCTGTTTATCTAGCTTCCAGCACTCAAGTTTGTTTGTTTATGCAGCTAAGCAATAGGCATTTCAAGTGCTTTTTTTGTTCCCTGCTAGTTTGTTTATCCAGCCATTCAAGAGGCAATTCTTCACGGTTGAGTGGTTTTAATGGTTTTTCTAAATACTGGCTGAGTGAATGAGATCTCTTCAGCATTTGAGTGATTTAATGCTTTCTCTTTATAGCTCTAGCTGCGAGCTGTGTGAATGAAGGATTCTCACGCTTTTCACTGTCGGGTGCCTCCTGTAATGGCGTGGACCTGATCAGTGTAAGAAAGGGATTGGGTCTTCCTGATATTTTTTACTCTCCCAGGCAGCCTTTGTGAAACAAAAGAAATCTCTCCAGTGGCTGTAGGAAAGTCATTTTCCTGTGATCTTCAGTCTTGGATTCTGTCTTCTCAGAACAGCTGCCACCACGTAATGAGAAGCTTTTTATGTTGTTTGATGCAACATAAATGATGTGCGTGGAGTTCAGTTGATTGAACATCTCAAACAGGTTTATTAAACAGCTAACAACTATATACATTACAGAGCTACTTATTTACAGGACTTGCCTCCTGGTGTTACAGTTCCGAGTGGGACTGGCACTTCATCGCATGACCATGTAATGGTACTTAGTTCATTAGCAAACTAAAATCTTAAAGGCAATCACGCAAGAAGTTTAAAACATTAATTCATCAAATTAAATAACTGTGAGCTTAGAGCCTTGCCATGTACTGTATGATAATGTAGTGTAGTTGTCTCCTTTATTACCACATTCTGAAAATCAGAATAATAGTTATTTGAAGCATTCAGATTTCACTTGGCACTTAAAGTGCAGGGCTTCCAATCTTTTCATCTTCGTTGCTCAATGAAATGCTCCAATTCCCATAAAATATTGTGGCTCCACATCATTTCTTACATCTCACTTGAAAAATGGAGAGGGCCAAGATGTAAATAGAGATTTTTAAAAAGGTGTTTCCTAAAATAACAAATTACATCCAAGTGGTTTGAATAGATTTTACTGCTGTCCACTTCCATTTCCTTTCCAATATGAGTCCATGCATTTTTGATCTGAGAATGTCAGCAGTTTGTCAAGATTGTGATATGTCTCTTTTCCCCGAACCCTTACATGACAGTGTCAATTTTTCAATCGCCTCACTTCAAGCACACGTCATCTAGCATCAATGGTCGTGTTTCAGTATGTGTGATGTTTCAGTGTATGTAATGTTTTAGTGTGTGTGGTGTTTCAGTGTATGTAATGTTTTAGTGTGTGTAGTGTTTCAGTGTGTGTAGTGTTTCAGTGTGTGTAGTGTTTCAGTGTGTGTGGTGTTTCAGTGTGTGTAGTGTTTCAGTGTATGTAATGTTTTAGTGTGTGTGGTGTTTCAGTGTATGTAGTGTTTTAGTGTGTGTAGTGTTTCAGTGTATGTAGTGTTTCAGTGTATGTAGTGTTTCAGTGTGTGTGGTGTTTCAGTGTGTGTAGTGTTTCAGTGTATGTAATGTTTTAGTGTGTGTGGAGTTTCAGTGTATGTAATGTTTTAGTGTGTGTAGTGTTTCAATATGACAATATAAAAGGCACAATTCAACATGGTGGCTCCTCATCAGAGCCCTTTCCTATCCTGAGTGGCGTGAAACAGGGCTGTGTTCTCGCACCCACGCTTTTTGGGATTTTCATCTCCCTGCTGCTTTCACATGCGTTCAAGTCCTCTGAAGAAGGAATTTTCCTCCACACAAGATCAGGGGGCAGGTTGTTCAACCTTGCCCGTCTAAGAGCGAAGTCCAAAGTACGGAAAGTCCTCATCAGGGAACTCCTCTTTGCTGACGATGCTGCTTTAACATCTCACTCTGAAGAGTGTCTGCAGTGTCTCACTGACAGGTTTGCGGCTGCCTGCAATGAATTTGGCTTAACCATCAGCCTCAAGAAAACGTACATCATGGGGCAGGACGTCAGAAATGCTCCAGCCATCAATATTGGCAACCACGCTCTGGAAATGGTTCAAGAGTTCACCTACCTAGGCTCAACTATCACCAGTAACCTGTCTCTCGATGCAGAAATCAACAAGCACATGGGAAAGGCTTCCACTGCTATGTCCAAACTGGCCAAGAGAGTGTGGGAAAATGGCGCACTGACACGGAACACAAAAGTCCGAGTGTATCAGGCCTGTGTCTTCAGTACCTTGCTCTATGGCAGCGAGGCCTAGACAACGTATGTCAGCCAAGACCGATGTCTCAATTCATTCCATCTTCGCTGTCTCCGGAGAATACATGGCATCAGGTGGCAGGACCGTATCTCCAACACAGAAGTCCTCGAGGCGGCCAACATCCCCAGCTTATACACACTACTGAGTCAGCGGCGCTTGAGATGGCTTGGCCATGTGAGCCGCATGGAAGATGGCAGGATCCCCAAAAACACATTGTACAGCGAGCTCGCCACTGGTATCAGACCTTCCGGCCGTCCACGTCTCCGCTTTAAAGACGTCTGCAAACGCGACATGAAATCGTGTGACATTGATCACAAGTCGTGGGAGTCAGTTGCCAGCGTTCGCCAGAGCTGGCGGGCAGCCATAAAGACGGGGCTAAAGTGTGGCGAGTCGAACAGACTTAGCAGTTGGCAGGAAAAAAGACAGAGGCGCAAGGGGAGAGCCAACTGTGCAACAGCCCCGACAAACAAATTTCTCTGCAGCACCTGTGGAAGAGCCTGTCACTCTAGAATTGGCCTTTATAGCCACTCCAGGCGCTGCTTCACAAACCACTGACCACCTCCAGGCGCTTATCCATTGTCTCTCGAGATAAGGAGGCCAAAGACAGATGTAGTGTTTCAGTGTATGTAATGTTTTAGTGCATGTAGTGTTTCAGTGTATGTAGTGTTTTAGTGTGTGTTGCGTTTCAGTGTATGTAATGTTTTAGTGTATGTAGTGTTTTAGTGTGTGTAGTGTTTCAGTGTATGTAGTGTTTTAGTGTGTGTAGTGTTTTAGTGTGTGTGGTGTTTCAGTGTGTGTAGTGTTTTAGTGTGTGTAGTGCTTTAGTGTGTGTGGTGTTTCAGTGTATGTAGTGTTTTAGTGTGTGTAGTGTTTTAGTGTGTGTGGTGTTTCAGTGTGTGTAGTGTTTTAGTGTGTGTAGTGTTTTAGTGTGTGTAGTGTTTTAGTGTGTGTGGTGTTTCAGTGTGTGTAGTGTTTTAGTGTGTGTAGTGTTTTAGTGTGTGTGGTGTTTCAGTGTATGTAGTGTTTTAGTGTGTGTAGTGTTTCAGTGTATGTAGTGTTTTAGTGTGTGTAGTATTTTAGTGTATGTAGTGTTTTAGTGTGTGTAATGTTTTAGTGTGTGTTGTGTTTCAGTGTATGTAGTGTTTTAGTGTGTGTAGTGTTTTAGTGTGTGTGGTGTTTCAGTGCATGTAATGTTTTAGTGTGTGTAGTGTTTCAGTGTATGTAGTGTTTTAGTGTGTGTAGTGTTTTAGTGTGTGTGGTGTTTCAGTGTATGTAGTGTTTCAGTGTATGTAGTGTTTCAGTGTATGTAGTGTTTCAGTGTATGTAATGTTTTAGTGTGTGTAGTGTTTCAGTGTATGTAGTGTTTTAGTGTGTGTAGTATTTTAGTGTATGTAATGTTTTAGTGTGTGTTGTGTTTCAGTGTATGTAGTGTTTTAGTGTGTGTGGTGTTTCAGTGTATGTAATGTTTTAGTGTGTGTTGTGTTTCAGTGTATGTAGTGTTTTAGTGTGTGTAGTATTTTAGTGTGTGTGGTGTTTCAGTGTGTGTAGTGTTTTAGTGTGTGTAGTGTTTTAGTGTGTGTGGTGTTTCAGTGTATGTAGTGTTTTAGTGTGTGTAGTGTTTCAGTGTATGTAGTGTTTTAGTGTGTGTAGTATTTTAGTGTATGTAGTGTTTTAGTGTGTGTAGTGTTTTAGTGTGTGTGGTGTTTCAGTGTATGTAGTGTTTTAGTGTGTGTGGTGTTTCAGTGTATGTAGTGTTTTAGTGTGTGTAGTGTTTCAGTGTATGTAGTGTTTTAGTGTGTGTAGTATTTTAGTGTATGTAGTGTTTTAGTGTGTGTAGTGTTTTAGTGTGTGTGGTGTTTCAGTGTATGTAGTGTTTCAGTGTATGTAGTGTTTCAGTGTATGTAGTGTTTCAGTGTATGTAATGTTTTAGTGTGTGTAGTGTTTTAGTGTATGTAGTGTTTTAGTGTGTGTAGTGTTTTAGTGTGTGTGGTGTTTCAGTGTATGTAGTGTTTTAGTGTGTGTAGTATTTTAGTGTATGTAGTGTTTTAGTGTGTGTAGTGTTTTAGTGTGTGTGGTGTTTCAGTGTATGTAGTGTTTTAGTGTGTGTAGTATTTTAGTGTATGTAGTGTTTTAGTGTGTGTAGTGTTTTAGTGTGTGTGGTGTTTCAGTGTATGCCTACTGACCACCTCCAGGCGCGTATCCATTGTCTCTCGAGATAAGGAGGCCCAAAAGAAGAAGAATGTTTTAGTGTGTGTAGTATTTTAGTGTATGTAGTGTTTTAGTGTGTGTAGTGTTTTAGTGTGTGTGGTGTTTCAGTGTATGTAGTGTTTTAGTGTGTGTAGTGTTTCAGTGTATGTAATGTTTTAGTGTGTGTGGTGTTTCAGTGTATGTAGTGTTTTAGTGTGTGTAGTGTTTCAGTGTGTGTAGTGTTTCAGTGTGTGTAGTGTTTCAGTGTGTGTAGTGTTTTAGTGTGTGTGGTGTTTCAGTGTATGTAGTGTTTTAGTGTGTGTAGTGTTTCAGTGTATGTAGTGTTTTAGTGTGTGTAGTATTTTAGTGTATGTGGTGTTTCAGTGTGTGTAGTATTTTAGTGTATGTAGTGTTTTAGTGTGTGTAGTATTTTAGTGTATGTAGTGTTTTAGTGTGTGTAGTGTTTCAGTGTGTGTAGTGTTTTAGTGTGTGTGGTGTTTCAGTGTGTGTAGTGTTTCAGTGTATGTAGTGTTTTAGTGTGTGTGGTGTTTCAGTGTATGTAGTGTTTTAGTGTGTGTGGTGTTTCAGTGTGTGTAGTGTTTCAGTGTATGTAGTGTTTTAGTGTGTGTGGTGTTTCAGTGTGTGTAGTGTTTCAGTGTATGTAGTGTTTTAGTGTGTGTGGTGTTTCACTGTATGTGGTGTTTTAGTGTGTGTAGTGTTTCAGTGTATGTAGTGTTTTAGTGTGTGTAGTGTTTCAGTGTGTGTAGTGTTTTAGTGTGTGTGGTGTTTCAGTGTATGTAATGTTTTAGTGTGTGTAGTGTTTCAGTGTATGTAGTGTTTTAGTGTGTGTAGTGTTTCAGTGTGTGTAGTGTTTTAGTGTGTGTGGTGTTTCAGTGTGTGTGGTGTTTCAGTGTGTGTAGTGTTTTAGTGTGTGTAGTGTTTTAGTGTATGTAATGTTTTAGTGTGTGTAGTATTTTAGTGTATGTAGTGTTTTAGTGTGTGTAGTGTTTTAGTGTGTGTAGTGTTTTAGTGTGTGTGGTGTTTCAGTGTATGTAATGTTTTAGTGTGTGTTGTGTTTCAGTGTATGTAATTTTTAGTGTATGTAGTGTTTTAGTGTGTGTAGTGTTTCAGTCTATGTAGTGTTTTAGTGTGTGTAGTGTTTTAGTGTGTGTTGTGTTTCAGTGTATGTAATGTTTTAGTGTATGTAGTGTTTTAGTGTGTGTTGTGTTTCAGTGTATGTAGTGTTTTAGTGTGTGTAGTGTTTTAGTGTGTGTGGTGTTTCAGTGTGTGTAGTGTTTCAGTGTGTGTAGTGTTTTAGTGTGTGTAGTGTTTTAGTGTGTGTAGTGTTTTAGTGTGTGTGGTGTTTTAGTGTATGTAGTGTTTTAGTGTGTGTAGTGTTTCAGTGTGTGTAGTGTTTTAGTGTGTGTAGTGTTTTAGTGTGTGTGGTGTTTCAGTGTATGTAGTGTTTTAGTGTGTGTAGTGTTTCAGTGTATGTAGTGTTTTAGTGTGTGTAGTATTTTAGTGTATGTAGTGTTTTAGTGTGTGTAGTGTTTTAGTGTGTGTAGTGTTTCAGTGTATGTAGTGTTTTAGTGTGTGTAGTATTTTAGTGTATGTAATGTTTTAGTGTGTGTTGTGTTTCAGTGTATGTAGTGTTTTAGTGTGTGTAGTGTTTTAGTGTGTGTGGTGTTTCAGTGCATGTAATGTTTTAGTGTGTGTAGTGTTTCAGTGTATGTAGTGTTTTAGTGTGTGTAGTGTTTTAGTGTGTGTGGTGTTTCAGTGTATGTAGTGTTTCAGTGTATGTAGTGTTTTAGTGTGTGTAGTGTTTCAGTGTATGTAGTGTTTTAGTGTGTGTAGTATTTTAGTGTATGTAATGTTTTAGTGTGTGTTGTGTTTCAGTGTATGTAGTGTTTTAGTGTGTGTGGTGTTTCAGTGTATGTAATGTTTTAGTGTGTGTTGTGTTTCAGTGTATGTAGTGTTTTAGTGTGTGTAGTATTTTAGTGTGTGTGGTGTTTCAGTGTGTGTAGTGTTTTAGTGTGTGTGGTGTTTCAGTGTATGTAGTGTTTTAGTGTGTGTAGTGTTTCAGTGTATGTAGTGTTTTAGTGTGTGTAGTATTTTAGTGTATGTAGTGTTTTAGTGTGTGTAGTGTTTTAGTGTGTGTGGTGTTTCAGTGTATGTAATGTTTTAGTGTGTGTAGTATTTTAGTGTATGTAGTGTTTTAGTGTGTGTAGTGTTTTAGTGTGTGTGGTGTTTCAGTGTATGTAGTGTTTTAGTGTGTGTAGTGTTTCAGTGTATGTAATGTTTTAGTGTGTGTGGTGTTTCAGTGTATGTAGTGTTTTAGTGTGTGTAGTGTTTCAGTGTATGTAGTGTTTTAGTGTGTGTAGTGTTTCAGTGTGTGTAGTGTTTCAGTGTGTGTAGTGTTTTAGTGTGTGTGGTGTTTCAGTGTATGTAGTGTTTTAGTGTGTGTAGTGTTTCAATGTATGTAGTGTTTTAGTGTGTGTAGTATTTTAGTGTATGTGGTGTTTCAGTGTGTGTAGTATTTTAGTGTATGTAGTGTTTTAGTGTGTGTAGTATTTTAGTGTATGTAGTGTTTTAGTGTGTGTAGTGTTTCAGTGTGTGTAGTGTTTTAGTGTGTGTGGTGTTTCAGTGTGTGTAGTGTTTCAGTGTATGTAGTGTTTTAGTGTGTGTGGTGTTTCAGTGTATGTAGTGTTTTAGTGTGTGTGGTGTTTCAGTGTGTGTAGTGTTTCAGTGTATGTAGTGTTTTAGTGTGTGTGGTGTTTCAGTGTGTGTAGTGTTTCAGTGTATGTAGTGTTTTAGTGTGTGTGGTGTTTCACTGTATGTGGTGTTTTAGTGTGTGTAGTGTTTCAGTGTATGTAGTGTTTTAGTGTGTGTAGTGTTTCAGTGTGTGTAGTGTTTTAGTGTGTGTGGTGTTTCAGTGTATGTAATGTTTTAGTGTGTGTAGTGTTTCAGTGTATGTAATGTTTTAGTGTGTGTTGTGTTTCAGTGTATGTAGTGTTTTAGTGTGTGTAGTGTTTCAGTGTGTGTAGTGTTTTAGTGTGTGTGGTGTTTCAGTGTGTGTGGTGTTTCAGTGTGTGTAGTGTTTTAGTGTGTGTAGTGTTTTAGTGTATGTAATGTTTTAGTGTGTGTAGTATTTTAGTGTATGTAGTGTTTTAGTGTGTGTAGTGTTTTAGTGTGTGTGGTGTTTCAGTGTATGTAATGTTTTAGTGTGTGTTGTGTTTCAGTGTATGTAATTTTTAGTGTATGTAGTGTTTTAGTGTGTGTAGTGTTTCAGTCTATGTAGTGTTTTAGTGTGTGTAGTGTTTTAGTGTGTGTGGTGTTTCAGTGTATGTAATGTTTTAGTGTATGTAGTGTTTTAGTGTGTGTAGTGTTTCAGTGTATGTAGTGTTTTAGTGTGTGTAGTGTTTTAGTGTGTGTGGTGTTTCAGTGTGTGTGGTGTTTCAGTGTGTGTAGTGTTTTAGTGTGTGTAGTGTTTTAGTGTGTGTAGTGTTTTAGTGTGTGTGGTGTTTCAGTGTATGGAGTCTTTTAGTGTGTGTAGTGTTTTAGTGTGTGTGGTGTTTCAGTGTGTGCAGTGTTTTAGTGTGTGTGGTGTTTCAGTGTGTGTGGTGTTTTAGTGTGTGTTGTGTTTCAGTGTATGTCGTGTTTTAGTGTGTGTAGTGTTTCAGTGTATGTAGTGTTTTAGTGTGTGTAGTATTTTAGTGTATGTAGTGTTTTAGTGTGTGTAGTGTTTCAGTGTATGTAGTGTTTTAGTGTGTGTAGTATTTTAGTGTATGTAGTGTTTTAGTGTGTGTAGTGTTTCAGTGTATGTAGTGTTTTAGTGTGTGTGGTGTTTTAGTGTGTGTTGTGTTTCAGTGTATGTAGTGTTTTAGTGTGTGTAGTATTTTAGTGTATGTAGTGTTTTAGTGTGTGTAGTGTTTCAGTGTATGTAGTGTTTTAGTGTGTGTAGTGTTTTAGTGCGTGTGGTGTTTCAGTGTATGTAGTGTTTTAGTGTGTGTTGTGTTTCAGTGTATGTAGTGTTTTAGTGTGTGTTGTGCTTCAGTGTATGTAGTGTTTTAGTGTGTGTAGTGTTTTAGTGTGTGTGGTGTTTCAGTGTATGTAATGTTTTAGTGTGTGTTGTGTTTCAGTGTATGTAATGTTTTAGTGTGTGTAGTATTTTAGTGTATGTAGTGTTTTAGTGTGTGTAGTATTTCACCCTCGATAAAAACAAAGGTGACCGCGGTGACTGCAACAACTACCGTGGAATCTCCCTGCTCAGCATAGTGGGGAAAGTCTTTGCTCGAGTCGCTCTGAACAGGCTCCAGAAGCATGGCCGAGCGCGTCTACCCTGAGGCACAGTGTGGCTTTCGTGCAGAGAGATCGACTATTGACATGCTGTTCTCCCTTCGTCAGATACAGGAGAAATGCCGTGAACAACAGATGCCCCTCTACATTGCTTTCATTGATCTCACCAAAGCCTTTGACCTCGTCAGCAGACGTGGTCTCTTCAGACTACTAGAAAAGATCGGATGTCCACCAAAGCTACTAAGTATCATCACCTCATTCCATGACAATATGAAAGGCACAATTCAACATGGTGGCTCCTCATCAGAGCCCTTTCCTATCCTGAGTGGTGTGAAACAGGGCTGTGTTCTCGCACCCACACTTTTTGGGATTTTCTTCTCCCTGCTGCTTTCACATGCGTTCAAATCCTCTGAAGAAGGAATTTTCCTCCACACAAGATCAGGGGGCAGGTTGTTCAACCTTGCCCGTCTAAGAGCGAAGTCCAAAGTACGGAAAGTCCTCATCAGAGAACTCCTCTTTGCTGACGATGCTGCTTTAACATCTCACACTGAAGAATGCCTGCAGAGTCTCATCGACAGGTTTGCGTCTGCCTGCAATGAATTTGGCCTAACCATCAGCCTCAAGAAAACGAACATCATGGGGCAGGATGTCAGAAATGCTCCATCCATCAATATTGGCGACCACGCTCTGGAAGTGGTTCAAGAGTTCACCTACCTAGGCTCAACTATCACCAGTAACCTGTCTCTAGATGCAGAAATCAACAAGCGCATGGGTAAGGCTTCCACTGCTATGTCCAGACTGGCCAAGAGAGTGTGGGAAAATGGCGCACTGACACGGAACACAAAAGTCCGAGTGTATCAGGCCTGTGTCCTCAGTACCTTGCTCTACGGCAGCGAGGCCTGGACAACGTATGCCAGCCAAGAGCGACGTCTCAATTCATTCCATCTTCGCTGCCTTCGGAGAATACTTGGCATCAGGTGGCAGGACTATATCTCCAACACAGAAGTCCTTGAAGCGGCCAACATCCCCAGCTTATACACACTACTGAGTCAGCGGCGCTTGAGATGGCTTGGCCATGTGAGCCGCATGGAAGATGGCAGGATCCCCAAGGACACATTGTACAGTGAGCTCGCCACTGGTATCAGACCCACCGGCCGTCCATGTCTCCGTTATAAAGACGTCTGCAAACGCGACATGAAATCGTGTGACATTGATCACAAGTCGTGGGAGTCAGTTGCCAGCATTCGCCAGAGCTGGCGGGCAGCCATAAAGACAGGGCTAAATTGTGGCGAGTCGAAGAGACTTAGTAGTTGGCAGGAAAAAAGACAGAGGCGCAAGGGGAGAGCCAACTGTGCAACAGCCCCAACAAACAAATTTCTCTGCAGCACCTGTGGAAGAGCCTGTCACTCCAGAATTGGCCTTTATAGCCACTCCAGGCGCTGCTTCACAAACCACTGATCACCTCCAGGCGCGTATCCATTGTCTCTCGAGATAAGGAGGCCCAAAAGAAAAGAAAAAAGAAAAAGTATTTTAGTGTATGTAGTGTTTTAGTGTGTGTAGTGTTTCAGTGTATGTAGTGTTTTAGTGTGTGTAGTATTTTAGTGTATGTAATGTTTCAGTGTATGTAGTGTTTTAGTGTGTGTAGTATTTTAGTGCATGTAGTGTTTTAGTGTGTGTAGTGTTTCAGTGTATGTAGTATTTTAGTGTGTGTAGTGTTTTAGTGTGTGTAGTATTTTAGTGTATGTAGTGTTTTAGTGTGTGTAGTGTTTTAGTGTGTGTAGTATTTTAGTGTATGTAGTGTTTTAGTGTGTGTAGTGTTTTAGTGTGTGTAGTGTTTCAGTGTGTGTAGTGTTTTAGTGTGTGTGGTGTTTTAGTGTGTGTAGTGTTTTAGTGTATGTAATGTTTTAGTGTGTGTAGTATTTTAGTGTATGTAGTGTTTTAGTGTGTGTTGTGTTTCAGTGTATGTAGTGTTTTAGTGTGTGTAGTGTTTTAGTGTGTGTGGTGTTTCAGTGTATGTAATGTTTTAGTGTGTGTTGTGTTTCAGTGTATGTAGTGTTTTAGTGTGTGTAGTATTTTATTGTATGTAATGTTTCAGTGTGTGTAGTGTTTTAGTGTGTGTAGTATTTTAGTGCATGTAGTGTTTTAGTGTGTGTAGTGTTTCAGTGTATGTAGTATTTTAGTGTGTGTGGTGTTTTAGTGTGTGTAGTATTTTAGTGTGTGCGGTGTTTTAGTGTGTGTAGTATTTTAGTGTGTGTAGTGTTTCAGTGTGTGTAGTGTTTTAGTGTGTGTGGTGTTTCAGTGTGTGTAGTGTTTTAGTGTATGTAATGTTTTAGTGTGTGTAGTATTTTAGTGTATGTAGTGTTTTAGTGTGTGCAGTGTTTTAGTGTGTGTGGTGTTTCAGTGTATGTAATGTTTTAGTGTGTGTTGTGTTTCAGTGTATGTAGTGTTTTAGTGTGTGTAGTGTTTTAGTGTGTGTAGTGTTTCAGTGTATGTAGTGTTTTAGTGTGTGTAGTGTTTTAGTGTATGTAGTGTTTTAGTGTGTGTAGTGTTTCAGTGTATGTAGTGTTTTAGTGTGTGTAGTGTTTTAGTGTGTGTGGTGTTTCAGTGTATGTAATGTTTTAGTGTATGTAGTGTTTTAGTGTGTGTAGTGTTTCAGTGTATGTAGTGTTTTAGTGTGTGTAGTGTTTTAGTGTGTGTGGTGTTTCAGTGTGTGTGGTGTTTTAGTGTGTGCAGTGTTTTAGTGTGTGCGGTGTTTCAGTGTATGTAGTGTTTTAGTGTGTGTAGTGTTTCAGTGTATGTAGTGTTTTAGTGTGTGTAGTATTTTAGTGTATGTAGTGTTTTAGTGTGTGTAGTGTTTCAGTGTGTGTAGTGTTTTAGTGTGTGTAGTGTTTTAGTGTGTGTGGTGTTTCAGTGTATGTAGTGTTTCAGTGTGTGTAGTGTTTTAGTGTGTGTAGTGTTTCAGTGTATGTAGTGTTTTAGTGTGTGTAGTGTTTCAGTGTATGTAGTGTTTTAGTGTGTGTAGTATTTTAGTGTATGTAGTGTTTTAGTGTGTGTAGTGTTTCAGTGTATGTAGTGTTTTAGTGTGTGTAGTATTTTAGTGTATGTAGTGTTTTATTGTGTGTAGTGTTTTAGTGTGTGCAGTGTTTTAGTGTGTGTGGTGTTTCAGTGTATGTAGTGTTTTAGTGTGTGTAGTGTTTCAGTGTATGTAGTGTTTTAGTGTGTGTAGTATTTTAGTGTATGTAGTGTTTTAGTGTGTGTAGTGTTTCAGTGTGTGTAGTGTTTTAGTGTGTGTAGTGTTTTAGTGTGTGTGGTGTTTCAGTGTATGTAGTGTTTCAGTGTGTGTAGTGTTTTAGTGTGTGTGGTGTTTCAGTGTATGTAGTGTTTTAGTGTGTGTAGTGTTTCAGTGTATGTAGTGTTTTAGTGTGTGTAGTATTTTAGTGTATGTAGTGTTTTAGTGTGTGTAGTGTTTCAGTGTATGTAGTGTTTTAGTGTGTGTAGTATTTTAGTGTATGTAGTGTTTTATTGTGTGTAGTGTTTCAGTGTATGTAGTGTTTTAGTGTGTGTGGTGTTTTAGTGTGTGTAGTATTTTAGTGTATGTAGTGTTTTAGTGTGTGTAGTGTTTCAGTGTATGTAGTGTTTTAGTGTGTGTAGTGTTTTAGTGTGTGTGGTGTTTCAGTGTATGTAGTGTTTTAGTGTGTGTTGTGTTTCAGTGTATGTAGTGTTTTAGTGCGTGTTGTGTTTCAGTGTATGTAGTGTTTTAGTGTGTGTAGTGTTTTAGTGTGTGTGGTGTTTCAGTGTATGTAATGTTTTAGTGTGTGTTGTGTTTCAGTGTATGTAATGTTTTAGTGTGTGTAGTATTTTAGTGTATGTAGTATTTCAGTGTATGTAGTGTTTTAGTGTGTGTAGTATTTTAGTGTATGTAGTGTTTTAGTGTGTGTAGTGTTTCAGTGTATGTAATGTTTTAGTGTGTGTAGTGTTTCAGTGTATTTAGTGTTTTAGTGTGTGTAGTATTTTAGTGTATGTAGTGTTTCAGTGTATGTAGTGTTTTAGTGTGTGTAGTGTTTCAGTGTATGTAGTGTTTTAGTGTGTGTAGTATTTTAGTGTATGTAGTGTTTTAGTGTATGTAGTGTTTTAGTGTGTGTAGTATTTTAGTGTATGTAGTGTTTCAGTGTATGTAGTGTTTTAGTGTGTGTAGTGTTTCAGTGTATGTAGTGTTTTAGTGTGTGTAGTATTTTAGTGTATGTAGTGTTTCAGTGTATGTAGTGTTTTAGTGTGTGTAGTGTTTCAGTGTATGTAGTGTTTTAGTGTGTGTAGTGTTTCAGTGTATGTAGTGTTTTAGTGTGTGTAGTGTTTCAGTGTATGTAGTGTTTTAGTGTGTGTAGTGTTTCAGTGTATGTAGTGTTTTAGTGTGTGTAGTGTTTCAGTGTATGTAGTGTTTTAGTGTGTGTAGTGTTTCAGTGTATGTAGTGTTTTAGTGTGTGTAGTGTTTCAGTGTATGTAGTGTTTTAGTGTGTGTAGTGTTTCAGTGTATGTAGTGTTTTAGTGTGTGTAGTGTTTCAGTGTATGTAATGGTTCAGTGTGTGTGGTGCCTATTTATATGAGGTGTCTCACAGAGTCTGAGAAAGATGCAGCAGCAAAGGAGGCCATTTAGCCCTTTGTGCCTGCGCTGGCTCTTTGCATGAGATATCCAATTCATCCCATTCCCTGCCCTAAAACAACAATAACAGCAACTTTGATTTTTTAGTATCTTTAGCACAATAAAACATCCTAAGACTTTTCACAGGGGCCTTAGTAAAAACTGTGATACCCAGTTACATAAGGAAATATTGGGACAGATACCAAAAGCTTGGTCAAAGAAACAGGCTTTAAAGAGCATCTTAAAAGATGAAAGTGAGGTAGCGAGGTGGAGCAGTTTATGGAGGGAATTTCAGAGCTTTGGGCCCAGACAACTGAAGGGACAGCCATCAATGGTGGAGCGATTAAAATAAGGAGTGCACAAAAGGCCAGAATTGGAGGAATTCAAATATCTCAGAGGGTTGTGGGGCTGAAGAAGATTATAGAGATAGGGAAAGGCAAAGCCATGGAGGTATTTGGAAACAAGGATGAGAATTTTAAAATCAAGACATTGCTTAACCGGGAGCCAATCTGAGTCACCGAGCACAGAGGTGATGGGTGAATGGGACTTGATATGAGTAAGGACACAGGCAGCAGACTTTTGGATGATGTCAAGTTTACAGTTGGTAGAATAGGGGAGGCTGAGCAGGTGTGTGTTGGAATAGTCAAGTCTAAAGGTATCAAAGGCATGGCTGAAGTTTTCAGCAGCAGATGAGCTGAGGCAGGGATGGAACCAGGTGATGTTATGAAGTTGGAAATAGGCAGTCTTCGTGATGGTATCGATATGTGGTAAAGGCCTGCTACCCGACCCGAACCTGACGGGACCCGACGACATGTGTCGGGTTCTGGTCGGGTCGGGTCGCACTTCCAGGTCCGGCATTCAGGCTCGGGTCGGGTCGGGCCGATCAGACGTGCTCCATCGCCACCTCAGGTAAGTGACTCCAATGTTAATTTACTTTTAAAGGTGGTTTTGTTACAGTTATTTTAAGCTTGTGCAGGTAAGGAACAAAGTGAAAGACGGAAGGTAGGTTAACTGATGGTCGGGTCAGGTCAGGCGCGGGAAATAATGGAAGGACTTGGGCCAGGTCGGGTTCGGGGTCGGATGGGGTTCTGTCGGGTGCGAATCAGGTCTCATTTGCAGACCCGAGTAGGCCTTTAATATGTGGCCCCCATAGCCCTGAATTTTTTTCCCCTTAAGTATTTATCTAATTCTCTTTCCCTTTAATCTGCTTCCACCGCACTTTCAGGCTGTGCACTCCAGATCATAACAATTTGCTGAGTAAAGAAATGTCTCCTCATCTCGCCTCTGGTTCTTTTCAGCAATTACGTTAAATCTCTGTCCTCTGGTTACCAAGCATGTTGCCACTGTAAACAGTTTCTTCTTATTTACTCTATCAAAATCCTTCATGATTTTGAACACCTCTAATACATCTCCTGTGAACCTTCTCTGCTCCAAGGGGAACAGCCCAAATCCTCTAGCCTCTCCGCATAACTGAAGTCCAACATCCTCTGTACGTTCCTAGTAAATCTCCTCCACACCCTCTCTAAGGCCTTGACATTCTTCCTAAAGTGTGGTGCCCAGATTTGGATCCATCTGTGATTTATAAAGGTTCAGCAACACCTCTTGGCTTTTGTACTCTATGTCTCTTTTTATGAAGCCAAGGATCCAATACGTTTTATCAACAGCTTTCTTAGCTTGTCCTACCACCTCCAAAGATTTGTATATTTACATCCCCAGGTCACTCTGTTCCTAAACCACTTTAAAATTTTAGCATTTTGTTTATATTGTCTCCCCTCATTCTGCCTGCCACACATTTCTGTGCTAAATTGCATCTGCCTTTTTCTTTCGCCAGTCTGTTTATGTCCTCCTTTTTTTTTATATCCTTCTCACTGTTTACTACATTTCTGAGTTTCATGTCATCTGCAAACTTTGAAATTATGCCTTGTATACCTAAGCCCTCGTCATTCATATATATCAAAGAGAGCAATGGTCCTAATACTGGCCCCTGGGGAATCACCATTGTCTACTTCCCTCAGGTTTGAGAAACAACCAATCACCACTACTCTCTGCTTTCTGTCTCTGAGCCAATTTAAGTTTCAGTGTATTTGGTGTTTCAGAGGAAGCAGTGTGTGTTTCAGTTGAGCTGAGCAATTGCTTTTTCTTGTGCATGTACTCTAAACATTTGTTCTATTTCCCACTTTTCAGAGATCCCTTTCTTTACACCAGTTATCCTGGTGTCCTGGTGCTCCCCAGCTGAGGAAGTAGAAGTTGTGTCGACTGTTCAGGCAGCTGACCAACTGCTTGGCATTCACTTAACCCACCACCTACATAAGCAGCTTCCTCTGATGTACCTGTCTTTGTGCCAGGGTGATACTGTGCTTGAATGCTTATTGAGGCACTGCTTAAGTTGCTCATGACTAAAGTCATTTGTGCAGAACAAGATGCTGGCATCAAGCTGCTGTTGGCATCATACTTAAGGAGCTCTTGTTTGCCTGACTTTGTCTTTACAATGCTCCACTGAATAGCAGAACAACCACATGCGATATCTTGAAATCCCTCCCACATGCCTGCCTCAATGTGCTTTTCAGCTGAGCTTTTTTATTTCATCATGAGATCTGGGCATCACTGGCAAGGCCAGAATTTACTGTCCCATCTCTAATTGCTCTTGAGAAGGTGGTGATGAGCCACCTTCTTGAACTGCTGCAGGACATGTGGTGTAGGCAGGCCCACAGTGCTGTTAGGGAGGGAGTTCCAGGATTTAGACCCAGCATCAATGAAGGAACAATGATATATCTCCAAGTCAGGATGGTGTGTGACTTGGAGGGGAACTTGCAGGTGATGCACCTGCAACCCTTATCCTTCTAGATGGTAGAGGTTGCAGGTTTGGAAGGTGCTGTCTAAGGACCCTTAGCAAGTTGCTGCAGTGTATCTTGTGGTGGTGGTGGAGGGAGTACTGATCAAGCGGGCTGCTTTGTCCTGGATGGTGTTGAGCCTCTTAACTACTGTTGGAGCTAAACTCATCTAGGCAAGTGGGGAGTGTTCCAGCACCCCACTTGCCTGGATGAGTGCAGCTCCAACAACACTCAAGAAGCTGGAAACCATCCAGGACAAAACAGCTATGAGAACCTCGGACAACATTTGCAGGAATCCCAAACAAAAGCCTACCATGCTTATTCAATGACACAGTGAAATGGATCAGAGTTGTGGCAGTGTCAAGCATTGGGCAGAAGTCTTGTTCCACGCCTGTCTGCTCCAAAGAGGAGAATCCAGCACTGTGTATCTGGATTTTTTAAAAAAGCCCACATAGTAGCAAGGTTGAAATGCATTGGATTGGCAGGGAAATGTAAGATTGGATAAAAATCAATTGCCTTCACCTGGAGTCACTAATGGGAGGAGCTCTGCCTGATGACTGGTCACTGATGCAGGGAGCAATGCTAAGGCTGTTCCTCTCTAAGAATGATCTGGACAAAGACATGAGAGGAAGGATCTGAACATTTGCAGATGATATGACGATATTTATAGGGATGAGGATCTGAAATGGAGTTGGGAAGAGGGTATAGGCCTGTGTAGTAGATTGCATTTGGGCAGGGTGCAATTCCAAACATGTATATTTCACGGAATGCAACCAAACAGGAATGGACATGGGTTTACAGTTCATGACTCATTTAAAATCCATGACCAATGGTCATGAGACTGTTGCAAAAGCAAATAGGGTGCATAGCTGGGACAATTAAATATAAAAAATAGGCCCGGACTTTATTGGGGGAGGGTGTGTCTGGAGCGCTCGAGTCCTGAAGCCAAGGAGTCTGAGTGCATGAAGTCCTCGCCAACCTAAACAGCTGGGACTCATCACCATAAATATCCTCACTGACCCGGCTGAACCTAGCCAGGTCCACCACCTGGCCCAATCGGTCGCAGCAGGAACTTTCCAGCAGGAGGTCACAGCCAGTGACCCAGGTAAATAGTGAGGGGGGTCTCTGGACACAATCAGGAGGCTGTTGGGTGGAGGAGGTGGAAGACAGAGCAAGGGAGGCCCAAGGATTCCTTGTGAGGCCCACACCTACTCCTCCTTGCTCACAAGGAAAATTAAAATGAACACATTTACCTGCCTGGACCTCTTCTGACAGAGAAGCCATCACTGCTCCCTCTCCCCTGTTCATGCCTCCAACTAACATGACAGATTGGGTCCCATGCTGTCATATGGCCCTGGTCAATATAGTTAAGGAGAACCTTGCTGACTTTCTGCAAGTGTCCTGCTCACCTACACAAAAGAGAAAGTTCACATTAGGATGTGGCAGGAAGGCAGTGAGATCAGAGAGTTAATTGCACTCCGTTTAATGCCCTCCCTCCCCCAGTTTTGCACAGGAAAATGTACAATTCTTACCTTATTTAAGACCTTTGTCCATGCACATTTGAATCCTGTGGCCAGATTTGGTGCCCTCACATGGTAGGGGATATTGAGGCTGTAAAAAAGGTGCAGAGCTGAGCCATTCAATCATTAACTAGTTTAAAGGCTCTTAGCTGTCAGGACAGACTTTTAGATTTGGGACATATTGGCATGGAAAAATATTTGGAAGAGATATGATTGAAGTTTTTAAAATGATGAAGGTATTTGCTTCTGCCCACATAAATAAGTTACGTGAGCTGGATAGGCATGGACGAATTAGAAGACATCAGTACAACTGATGTAAGGAGAGAGTAAGGTGAGATGCCAGAAAGTTCTTTCTTTTACTGAGAGTTGTACAGTGAATGTGGATTCACTGCAAGTGTTAAGTTCAAAAGGGAACCAGATGAGTTCTTGAGAAGACATCTCAAGTTGTAGGCTGGAATTTTACGCCCCCCCCCCCCAGCCAACCCCAAGAGAGCAGGATGGTGGAGCGGGTGGGGCATAAAATGGAGTGGGAGGCTGGGGAGTCCCTTCTTGACCCACTCCTGCCTCCAAAGCAGGCAGCTCTCTGATGACCTGGGAGGGCCCACCTGGTCAGGCACCCTGTGCCAACAGAGGGCTTCCCCCAATACCCCACCCATCCTCAATGTCTAGCATGCCCCTCGCTCCCCCAATCGACCACCATTGTCTCACAGGGGCCTGACCGATCATCCCTGGTGAGGCTCGTAAAAGTTACCTTTTAAAAAAGTTTACCTCTTCTTCGTGAAGCTGGGCTGCAGTCCCAGCAGTGACCACCGCTCCCGGTGGCACTGCCGGGACTAAGAGCTGCTGGCCCACAGATTGGCCGACAGCTCTATTAGGTAGGACTTCCTGCCTCAATTAGGTGGAAGTGCAGCCTCAGACCTTTTAAAGGCCTGGGGACTGTAAAATCTGGACTGGATCCCCAGTCAGGGCGGAGGCGGGATTGCCACTGACTTTTTGGTCGGCGGAGGGCTCCCGTCTGACAAGGGTAAAATTCAGCCCATAGAAGGTAAGTGAGTTGATGGGGATATGGGCACCAGTCACTCCTGGAGCTTGCTTGATTACCTGTGGGGGCTGGAGGCCCTGAAGCTTTTCTTTCTCCTAAAATGGCCAAAAGTTTATCTCTTTTTCTGCTGCTCCCAAGAGTAGAAAAGGGTTGAATGATGTCAACGGGTAGAACTATGTGAGACAAGACAGGTTTGATGGACCAGTTGGTCAATGTAATGGAATGGGTGCTTTTGTCTCAGACAATGGGACATTGGTGCGACATTGTAATATGTCTTCCTTTTTCCAATGTCTGTTCTCTTGCAGTAGAATTAGCCTTGCTTCTGTTCTGAGCAACTTATTTCTTACATACAACTGATACGCTCAAACAATTGCCCATCTCTGGCCAATCTCAAAGCTAACATCAGTTTTGATGTGCAATGCCACTCTTCCTATGTGCCAAAACTTTATTTTATATGTGCAGGAAATTGAATTACCGGGCAAACAACAAACCCTGATACCACTGGGTTATACACTGGAAATGTATAGGATATCAATATACACTGACCATTCTAAAATATGGAAAAGTTACACCTAGAAGATCATGCAGTACTAATCTGAATGTACGACGAGATGCAATTTTTTACAGCAGCATGAATAAATCAGCAGATTAAAAGTTTCAGTACATTCCTTAATTCTTACGAGGACAGTAAACTGTTACTAATGCGATAAAGTCTTAGTAATTCACTTCAATTACTTTTCAATACAAGTCCACGATGGAAGGCTTTACATAAGAAATGGATGTTCATGGAGCCTCTATTAACTCTTGGCCCACATTACAGGACAGCAAAATATGAAAACTGATGAAGAAGGAGCACCAGCCTCATCATATGTCTCTTCCAAGCTGGCACGAAGCTGGATAATCAGGTACATTTCACAATGTTGTATCACTTCCAACTGAATCCTGCAGTGACAGACAAAAGACAAAAATAACTTAGAGATATAAACTATTTCAACAAACAAAGCTGAATTAAATATGATTTGACTCAATTAGTTTTACATACCAGATGATTTGTCCATTTGCCTTCCCCTCACAAGACCATAGAAAGCAGTTTGTGTGCCATTTGTATCTAATGCTTACAGACAAGTTGTCAAGCTGAGACAAGGAAAAGCTTAAGAGAAACATCAACCTCGGCTTCGATTTTAAACATTCCAATATCCACGCCAAGCTACAAATTTCTATCATCAATATAAAATGTAGAATTTCTTAAGAATTGCAGCGAGATGGATCCTAGATCTAGCAGTGATGCACCATTGCTACCTGCCAATCCATTAGCTAGCTTTAGAAGAATATACATTTCCTTACTTATTTCTTCTAAAGCACTGGAGTTGAAGCTGCTTGTGCCGAGAAATTTGTTGAGTTTCAATCCCATTAGTTTATCTATCAGAGTGTTTCTGTTTTTAGTAATCCCTGTAAATTTATCCTCTTCCCTAATCTCTTAGCTTCCTTGCATTCTACTTTTCTACTGTGTAAATTGAAGCAAAATATTCACTTGGCGATTCTGTTGTGCCCTTATCATCTGTTCTTCTCATATCAAAATCTATTTTTATTGAAGCCATTTCTTCCTGCACCACAGTATTTCCTTTCATACCATCTGCAGTTTGTTTTTCATAATTCCTTATTGTGCTCACTAATGTCTCAGCCTCCTCTTGTTGCTTTCCTTAATCCTTCCAGTTATCATCCTCTCTACTTTTCTTTGCCTTTACTCAAGCTAAATCTAACATCTACTCTGGACCATAATATATCATCCCAGGAATACCTTTTTTGACTTTTAGGGACATAGATTTATTCTGTAATTTGCTGATTACTTATTTGAAGTGATTTCACTGTTGGTCTGTAGGTTTCTCAACTATCAATTTCTCCTACTCCAAAATAATCTATTCCATCCTCATTCCTTCAAAGCTAGCCTTGTTTACATCCAAAACCTTGGGTTCCGAACCTCCTTCCTAAGCTTTTGTGAATACAACTATATTACACTCACTATTCCAAAATGGCTCCCTTACTGACAGATTGTTAACTATTTTTGTTTTGTTACTAACATCTAAGCGTCACGATAAAATGTTTGCGTTTCCATGATTAAGATAAAACAGAAAAGCAGATTGGATTATAGATGATGAGAAGAACAGGCAAGCAAAGTGTAGGAGAAGGTGGTATGGGCTAGAGACACTGACATATTTGTGAAAGATAGCTTTTAAAGGGCCTTACTTTATTTTACAATCTGTCATATTGTTGTTTGCGGTACCAGTATTCCTTGCAGTATTGGTGGTTCTACATTTGGTTATTTATCATTACTCTTGTCTCCTGCTCTGTTGTTCTTTCTCCATTCTAAAACCTCTTTTACTTGTGCAGTGTGAAGAAGGCAATAATTATTCTCTAGTATTCTCCCTGTTGAGGCTATGCTATGATGCAATCATGATTGGTCCAGACGTCAAAGGGTACTTTTCCAACTTTGCAATCTCACCTGTTGAGAACCTACTTCAGCTCAAGTGGCTTTTGGACTATAACTCACATGTGGCGCACACCTAGGTTTCTGATATGCTCTCCCAGTTACTGAGATTCTCCGCCAGAAGCACAAGGTTAAGCATTATCCCTCTGAAGTGTTGCTTCAGGATCTCATTGTGCGTTTGTTGCAGTTGCATCTGCCTCATTGTACTGACAGTCAGTTTCCATCAGTAGTCTTATCAGCCATATCCATAGAGGGTCCCTTTGGTCTTCTAGCACACAACTTTTCAGTCTTTCCCTTCCAGACAATGGTGGCATGGAGAATTCACTTGAAATAAAGATGTCCAAACTCCCTGGAAATATTGGTGGTTGCATGCCATCTACATGTTAACATGGAGTAAACTTCCTTGCAGCTGCTTACGCAACCAAGGCAGGCTTATGGAGTTAAGATATAGATCAACCATGCTCAAACTGAATGGCAGAATGGCCTCCTCATGTTCCTATGTTCTTACAGGAGATAGTATAATTCTTTTCTTGAATACTGAAGATGAGCTTCTAAAACAAAACGCACAGGGAATATTGGGATCTTTAACCAGCTTTGCGTTTGGTTCAAACAGCCCACGTTTAAACAAATTTTATTTAACTTTAGACTTATACTACTTGCAAAATGAGAGATCACCAAGTCTGTTTCTTTGCCTTTCAGACCTTTAGCAATCTGTACTCTTTGGACGATGCCCAAATTCTTTGATCTCCAATTCAGAGGTGGGTAGCCAGAGTTGAAACTTCCAAGAACAAACTCCAATTCTAACCTCCAGGGATTGTTAAGTGAAAACCCTGGGATGCCAGTCTGGCATTACCATCACCATTCTTGGCAATGCCTGCTTGTATTCTACAGCTGGCTTCGCAATGCTGCCAACATTGTGTTCCATTGAGTATTTGATCAAGGTTTCAATTATAGCATTGATCCTGATTGCAATTTTAGTGCTGCAGTACGTACTGATCAATCGCATAGCTTCTGGGCTGGAAAAGCATTAGCAATTAACCAGGCTGATTGATTAAAGCGTCAAGGTGGTGGATGAACTGAAGAAGACGGCAGAGAAATTAAAACATACATTTTGTTTTCACACGGCAGCATCTCAGACTTATGTCAGCTGGGAAGAATTGTAGCTCAGACTCTAGGTAGATAAATCATTGAGCAAAGACAGTCTGTAAAAAAAGTTTAACTATGAATCACTATTGGTGAATTATGCAAATAAATGTTATGCAGTTCAATAGATTATTTTTGCACTCATAACATCAAAGAAATGGATTTTAAAGTATCAGCCTACAAATAAATAGATTATCCAATGAAAGGCTTGCTATAATTCGGGGTTTTTAATAGCACTGTCTTCCTCCTTCTAAATTGGTTCTTATAAGATGCCCTGGTCCTATCTGATTTGAAACCTGTATATTTTCCATAACCTGCATTCAGCAGATTGCACATCATAATGACCCTACTTGTGGTAAGCTGCTTGCTTGATCTAACATTATGTCACACAACATGCCCAAACTCTTCATGAACTGGTAGATATCACACACATATTAGAAATTGCTTTTTAATAAAGCAAAGCACTTATTTGCTTTTTTACAATTACTGTTATATGAAGCACAGCAATCCCAGCGATCGCCAGAGCTGGTGGGCAACCATAAACGCGGGGCTAAAGCGTGGCGAGTCGAAGAGACTTAACAGTTGGCAGGAACAAAGACAGAAGCGCAAGGAGAGAGCCAACTGTGTAACATCCCCGACAATCAATTTTATCTGCAGCACCTGTGGAAGAGCCTGTCACTCTAGAATTGGCCTTTATAGCCACTCCAGGTGCTGCTTCACAAACCACTGACCACCTCTAGGCGCTTACCCATTGTCTCTCGAGACAAGGAGGCCAAAGATAGATATGAAGCACAAAAGTACAATGTGTATTAACATTCATATAATGGGGGAGTCCATAATGGGTCAATTGCCCTCATCAAGTACTCATTCACGTGCTATAAAAAAGTCTCTCGTTTTGAAAGATAAAATTGTGTTACTTGACAAGCTATAATCAACTCACCACCTCTCGCTCCCCTTTTTCCCCCTGGCCCTGTACTTGCATAAAAACTGTTCATCTCTAGCATCTTCCAGGTCTGATGAAAGGTCACCGACCTGAAATATTAACTGTTTCTCTCTCCACAGATGCTGCCAGATCTGTTGCATTGCTTTCCAGCATTTTCTGTTTTTGTGATCTTTGAGCAACAGAAAAGAAGCAATTTTTTTTTATCTGAAGGCTGACACTTCAGGGGCCCCTACCTCAATCCGCCCTTGAAAGGTGGAACAACCTACAGCCACACCAGTGGCACAGCCTCTAGAATCTTCCTGGGCTGAAGGAATGACTCTTCCACACACTTTAATCTCCAACAGGAGCTTGGATTATTTCACAATGAGGAAATAGAGCCACTCCAGGATAAATTAACTTTGTTTGCTAAAGTTTTGGGGTCTTTCAAAAACCTCGACAGAACTCATCAGGTGGAATTCCTGGAATTTTCCCATAGCTGTGCTTCTTTAACATTAGGAGAGTAGGAAACTAGGCTCCACCCAAACTATAGCTATTGGTGGGCCTTTTCAAACCATTTTTTAAAAAGAGATACAGCACTGAAACAGGCCCTTTGGCCCACCAAGTCTGTGTTGACCATCAACCACCCATTTATACTAATCCTTCATTAATCCCATATTCCTACCACATCCCCACCTTCCCTCAATTCCCCTACCACCTACCTATACTAGGGGCAATTTCCAAAGGCCAATTTACCTATCAACCTGTAAGTCTTTGGCTGTGGGAGGAAACTAAAGCACCTGGCGAAAACCCACACAGTCACAGGGAGAACTTGCAAACTCCACACAGGCAGTACCCAGAATTGAACCCGGGTCGCTGGAGCTGTGAGGCTGCTGTGCTAACCGCTGCACCACTCTATTTGCGATTAAGTGGAGCCTCTTGAATACTTTGGACTTTGAAACCTAACAAAACCTCACAGTTATTAATTGAGAGGCATTTGTGCCTATTTTTCATTATTAAAGCACCAAGCCATTAAAATTGAATAAAGTTCTAAAAGCTTTAATAATCGGATGGACTGTTTCACCTGTCAGATCAAGTCATGGATGTCCCTTTGAAATGCCTCTGTTGATGTGTAGACTTAAATGTGATGGTGTGGCTTACCACCATAATACTCGCACCCCCCCCCCCCCCCCGCCCCCAATTCGAACAAATGACCATAAAAATTCTCAGCAAAAAATTGATCATTCCCACAACTGCTCTCTCCATTGCATATCAATGAGGGTGTGTGGGTATGTCAAGTTATCCATACAATTTCCTCCAATTAGCACTCTCCACTATAACATCAGGAAATGCCAGGAAATCTTTCTTTGGCCTCCTTGTCTCGAGAGACAATGGGTAAGCGCCTGGAGGTGATCAGTGGTTTGTGGAGCAGTGCCTGGAGTGGCGATAAAGGCCAATTCTAGAGTAACAGACCTTTCCACAGGCGCTGCAGATAAGATTGATTGTCGGGGCTGTTACACTGTTGGCTCTCTCCTGACACTTCTGTCTCTTTTCCTGCCAACTGCTAAGTCTCTTCGACTTGCCTCTCCTTAGCCCCGCCTTTATAGCTTTCTGCCAGCTCTGGCGATCGCTGGCAACTGACTCCCACGACTTGTGGTCAATGTCGCAGGACTTCATGTCACGTTTGCAGACATCTTTAAAGCGGAGACATGGAAGGCCGGTGGGTCTAGTACCAGTGACGAGCTCGCTGTACAATGCGTCCTTGGGGATCTTGCCATCTTCCATGGGGCTCACATGGCCAAGCCATCTTGAGCACCACTGGCTCAGTAGGGCGTTTATGCTGGGGATGTTGGCTGCCTCGAGGCCTTCTATGTTGGAGATACGGTCCTGCCACCTGATGCCAAGGATTCTCCGGAGACAGCGAAGATGGAATGCGTTGAGACGTTGCTCTTGACCGACATATGTTGTCCAGACCTTGCTGCCTTAGAGCAAGGTACTGAGGACACAGGTTTGAAACATTCGGACTTTTGTGTTCCGTGTCAGTGCGCCATTTTCCCACACTCTCTTGGCCAGTCATCAGGAAATTTACATAGACTTTACAGCACAGAAATAAGCTGGTCTATGCCGATGTTTCTGCTCCACACAAAACTCCTCCCACCCTACTTCACCACATCATATCAGCATATCCTTCTATTCCTTTCTCTCTCATGTACTCGTCTAGCTTCCTGCTGGATAGGTACATGAGAGAGAAAGGAACAGAAAGAAATGCATCTCTGCTATTCGTCTAAACCACTCCATGTGGCAACACATTCTAACTACTCTCAGGGTAAAGAAGTTTCTCCTAAATTCCTTATGGGATTTATCAGCAACTATCTTATATTTATGGCCCCTATTTTGGACTCCCCATGAATGGAAACATCTAATGAGAGCACAATGTATCCAACCCCTTCATAATTTTAAAGCCCTTTCTTAGGTCAGCCCCACCCCTCCAGCCTTTCTTTTCCAGAGAAAAGAGCCCCAGCTTCTTTAGTTTTTCTTGATAGTTATAATCTCTCAATTCTAGTATCATCTTTGTAAATTACAATTTAACGGGTGGTGTGACCAGTGCAGCAGTGTCCCTTTAGCAGATACCATCTAGTGGAGGCCATTTCTGATGAACTTACTTAAGCTTTCCGATGACTGTTTTTTTTCATCTTTGAGGTTTGGACCTTCTCACTTGCCACTTAAAGTGAGGACTGAATGAAAGGAAAAACAAAAATCTGCATTTATATAGTGTCTTTCATGACCTGAAGACATCCCAAAGTAAGTACTTTTTAAAGTTAACACTGTTATAATGTAGTAAACATGGCAGCCAATTTGCAGTTAGGAAAGTTCTACAAACAACAATGTGTTAATAGCCAGATAATCTACTTTAGTAATGTTGGTTGAGGCTAAATTTGGCAAGAATTCCCCTGCTCTTTTTTGAAAGAATGGGATCTTTTACATTCATTAGAGAGAGCAGACAGGGCCTTGGTTTAACATCTCATCCAAAAGACAACAGCTCTGACAGTGCAGCGTTCCCCTAATACAGCACTGGAGTGTCAGCCTGGATTATGTGTTCAAGTCTCTGGAGTGGGTCATGAACCCACAACCTTCTGACTCAGAGGCAAGAGTAATACCAAGAATGACAGCTGACACCTTAAAAAGACTTTTAATTTTTGTTTGGGGAAATGAATCTCCCCAATGGAAATCGTTCTTTTCTACGTCATGGAAAGGAACAGGATAAGGAAATGGAAGAGACTAGATAGAGGAACTTAACACCACAGAAGACTCTTGTTTCCAATCTGTTGATATGCATTTGATAAGGTTCACAGACATAGGGGCTGGGATTTTATGGGCCCCCCTAAGGCGGAGGATAAGGCAGGGTGCATGGAAAATCACGACGGGTGGCAGGGAAGGCCAACGACAGCCTTCCAGCCCAGAGGCTAATTAAGACCCTTAAGTGGCCTATCAATAGTCAATTAAGGGCCTGGCCCTGCCGCCGTTGGAATCTTATCAGTGCCAGGGCGGACTCCGCCGCGCAGGGAGGACACCTTGCAATACGAGGCACCCTCCCTGCAGGCTTGGGGGTGCACTACTCCATGGGCAATTTGTGGCCCACGGAAGATCCTCACCAGGATTTCGGGTTTCCACCACTGCTCCTGGGTCCGAGGCCTGTGCAGTACTGGCAGTGGCCACTACTCCTGGTGAAGCTGCCAAAACTGCTGCGTGCCGGCCCTCTGATTGGACGGCTGCTCCTGGAGGCGGGATCCCCATCTTTAAAGGGACGGGGGCCCAGCTTGTGTATCTTTAAGTGAAAAACACTGGAAGATCGCTCCAGGGTGCTGCAAAAATGGAGAGGTGGGGTTACCGCGCCCTTTTGGCCCGGTGTTGGGTGTCCTGCCTCCTACAAAATCCAGCCCAGGGAGTTAGTTAGATTTCTCTACCCATCAGTGCCTCAGCAGACAGTGCCGACTTCCCAGAGGTTATTGAGGAGTTATCCCAGCTGCTCCTGATGAGCTGAAGCCCATTTTTATTGAGAAACATAGCATTTTAGTAATAGAAGTGGCCACCGTCTTGAATTATTTTTGCCATTGGGTGTTTCCATGCAGCCTCAGAAAGCTTTATTTTGTTGGTTAAGCAGCAGCTCGCCATTGTATAAAGAAGGTTAATACTCTACTCTTCAGATGGGCACTGTAGTTTATAACCTTCTTGATGGAACCTGCAGTACAGAGTGAACAGCCCAATGCTACAGAGTAGCAAGGTTTTGACAAATGCAAGGACAAATCTACATAACACGTGTGCTTTTGAAAGGCCCATTGCAACAACCTCTAAATTTCATTTATAGGGAAGAGTTTCATCTCATATATGTCCAGCTGGTCTGTGACTCCAAACACCTTACAAACATATGAATTAGGAGCAGAAGTAGGCCATTCGGCCCCTCGAGCCTGCTCCGACATTAAATAAGTTATGGCTGATCTGTTTGTGTCTCGAATTCCACAATCCCATCTACTCCTGAAAATCTTAGATTCTTGTTAGGCAAGGGAATCAATCTACCTCCACCTTAAAAATATTCAATGACTCCGTCTCCACCACCTTCTGAGGCAGAGAATTCCAAAATCGCACAATCCTCTGACCCTTATCCACAACCCTTATCCTGCATCCAAATGTCAGGAAGATTTCATGGCATTTCTATCATTTGACAAACGGCATTCCAGTGATGATCACTCAAAATCATGTATTAGGACAGTTAATTCGTGAACATGATTATTGCCTGCAGTCATGGCTAATGACTCCTGTATAGCATTTATGGACTGAAAGGGAAGACAATTATAATGAGGCCCACAGGACTGGAAGAGCAGACCACTGACATTTTGGAATCTTGTTTTAGGTGCCTTGGAAAAATCTGTTGGAGCCCCAGCAGTAGAACCAGGGAAGACTGTTTAGAATTATAGCAGCTTGCTGAATTATGTTGTTATTCAGAAAGGATTACCACTTTGTAAAGCTGGAGGAGAGGAAGTGGAACAAGAGATCCATTAGCATGCAGACCGAGAAAGTAGGCAGCAGCTTTATTACTAATTGCCTTCAATTAAAAGAAATTAGCACAGGGAAATAAAAATCCTTCCTTCAGAGCCAAATCACCCCTTGCCCAACATCCCCAACTATTTCTTTAAGTTGTGTATTCCTAAAGCAACTTACCTCAGTAATAGAAATCTCTCATTCTCACATTTTGTCAACCTGTTCCACTAAGTTACATCCAGGGAAATGAACTCTGAAGACTGTGTACTCAATAAATTTTAACTTTCCAGTATAATATTTTCAAAATTATTACCATTATTTCTAATACTGTGTGCCTAAATTTGTACTAATTCTTTCTCTTAACTCTTACTTTTATTAATTCTTGCATGGGATGTAGGCATCATTGGTAGGGCCAGCTTTTGTTGCCCATCCCTAATTGCCCTTGAGAAGGTGGTGATGAGCTGCCTTCTTGAACCATTGCAAGTCCATCTGATGCGGGTGTACTAACAGTGCTGTTAGGAAGGGAGTTACAAGATTTTCACCCAGCGACAGTGAAGGCAGGCAATATATCCCCAAGTCAGAATGGTGTGTCGCTTGGAGGGAAACTTGTAGGTGGTGGTGCTACCACACGTCTGCTGCCCTTGTCCTTCTAGATGGAAAAAATTGCGGGTTTGGAAGGTGCTGTTGAAGGAGCCTTGATACGTTGCATCGTGTAGATGGTACACACTGCTGCCACTGTGTATCGGTGGTGGAGGGAGTGAATGTTGAAGGTAGTGGATGGGGTGCCGATCAAACGGGTTGCTTTGTCCTGGATGATGTCGAGCTCCCTGTCGAGTGTTGTTGGAGCTGCGTTGATCCAGGAAGGTGGAGAGTATTTCATCACATTCTTGACTTACGTCTTGTAGATAGTGGACAGGCTTTGGGGAGTTAGAAGATGGGTTACTTGCTGCAGAATTCCCAGCGTCTGACCTGCTCTTAGAGCCACAGCATTCAAGTGGCTGCTCCAGTTCAGTTTCTGGCCAATGGTAACCCCTAGGATGTTGATAGTGGGAGATTCAGCAATGGTAATGCCATTGAATGTCAAGGGGAGATGGTTAGATTCTCTCTTGTTGGATATCGTCATTGCCTGGCACTTGTGTGGCACGAATATTATTTGCCACTTATCAGCCCAAGTCTGAATGTTGTCCAGGTGGACACAGACCGCTTCAGTATCTGTGGAGTTGCGAGTGGTACTGAACATCATACAATCATCAACGAACATCCCCACTTCTGACCTTATGATGGAGGGAAGGTCATTGATTAAGCAGCTGAAGATGATTGGGCCGAGGACACTACCCTGAGGAACTCCTGCAGTGATGTCCTGGGGCTGAGAGGATTGGCCACCAATAACAACAACCATCTTCCTTTGTACAAGGTATGACTCCAACCAGCCGAGGGTTTTCTCCCTGATTCCCATTGACTTCAATTTGCCTAGGACTCTTTGATGCCACACTCAGTCAAATGCTGCTTTGATATCAAGGGCAGTCACTCTCCTCACCTCTTGAGTTCAGCTCTTTTGTCCATGTGTGCACCAAGGCTGTAATGAGTTGAGGAGCAGAATTGCCCTGGCACTGGACCCCAAACTAAGCATCAGTGAGCAGGTTGTTAATGTTTAAGTGGTATTTGATAGCACTGTCGATGACACCTTCCATCACTTTGCTGATGATCGAGAGTAGACTGATGGGGCAGCATTTAGCCGGGTTGGATTTGTCCCGCTTTATGTTGATAGGACATACCTGGGCTAGTTTCCTCATTGTTGGATAGATGCCAGTTTTGTAGCTGCACTGGAACAGCTTGGGTAGGGGTACGGCCAATTCTGGTGTGCCAGTCTTCAGTACTACAGCCGGAATGTTGTCAGGGCCCATAGCCTTTGCAATATCCAGTCCTTTCAGACGTTTCTTAATATCAGGTAGAGTGAATTGAATTGGCTGAAGACTGGCATCAGTGATGCTGAGGACCTCAGGAGGAGGCTGAGATGGATCATCCACTTGGCACTGCTGACTGAAGATGGTCGCAAATGCTTCAGCCTTATCTTTTGCACTGAAGTGCTGGGCTCCCCCATCATTGAGGGTGGGGATATTTGTGTAGCCTCCTCCTCCGGTTAGGTGTTTAATTGTCCACCACCATTCACGACCAGATGTGACAGGAGTGCAGATCTTTGATCTGATCCGTCGGTTGTGGGATTGCTTATCTCTGCCTATTGCATGCTGCTTCCGCTGTTTTCCATGCAAGTAGTCCTGGGTTGCAGCTTCACCAGGTTGACACCGCATTTTTAGGTATGCCTAGTGCTGCTGCTGGCATGTTCTCCTACATTCTTTATTGAACAAGCGTTGATCCCTTGGCTTGATGGTAATGGTAGAGTGAGGAATATGCTGGGTCATGAGGTTACAGATTGTGGTTGAATGCAGTTCTGATGCTGTTGTTGGGCCACAGCGTGTCATGGACGCCCAGTTTTGAGCTGCCAGATCTGTTCTGAATTTATCCCATTTAACAAAGTGGTAGTGCCACACAATATGACGGAGGGTATCCTCAGTCTGAAGACAGGACTTCATTTTCACAGACTTGTGCAGTGGTCATTCCTACCAATACTGTCATGGACAGATGCATCAGCAACAGGTAGATTGGTGAGGACGAGGTCTATTAGATTTTCCCCTCTTGTTGGTTCTCTCACCACCTGCTGCAGGCCCAGACTGGCAGATCTGTCCATATATGTACTGCATGTGCTGCTGCATTGAGTGACAGAAAGTTAAGAAGAGGGTGACTGCAATGTTTCCACTGGAACCCTCGAGGATGAAAGTGATCCTCATGTCAGTGGACCTGCTGTCTCGCATACTGTGTTCTTTATCTTTCCAGGCCAGGTGTGAAGTTGCCTCATTTGTTGGTGGTGGAGGGGGCCACAAGGAAGTAGTCTTACTCAAGGGTAAAATTCTATATTGTTGAGGGCGCAAAATGGCCAGCAGTGGATTGTCTGCCCATCAGGTGCCCTTCCCAACTTCCCTTTCCACAAATGTTGATCAGTTACTACCTGATTTTTGCCCCGATGAAAGCTTGATTTTACCCCCATTGTCACTATTGTGAGACTCAGGAACAGCGGTTACCATTCCTCATAGCACACTGATGCTGGGCACAGACTCAGATCTGCTACTGGTTGATGCAAGAACATGATGTACTCCCAAATGTATTCCATTATGTATAGAATATTAAGGAGTGAACTAGTTGAGATGTTTAAGATAATTAAAGGAGTTGATAGGGTAGATACAGAGAACTATTTCATCTGTTGGTCCAGAACAAGAGGGCAAACCATAAAATGAGGGCTAGGTTATTTAGGGGTGACATCAGGAAGCAGTTCACCCAAAGGATAGTGAAAATCTGCAACTGTGTCACCTAAAAGGCTGTTGAGACTGGGGGTGCATTGAAAATTTCAAAACAGATTGATAGATTTTTTATATGCAAGGATATTAAAAGTTAAGGAACCAAGGTGGGTAGTTGGAGTGAATATACAGATAAAGCCATGATCTAATTGAATGGCAGAACAGGCTCAAGGGGATGATTGGCCTACTCTTGCTCCTGTGTTCTTGCTAGCCTGGAGAAAGTGTTGTGCTGAGACCTGAAGTCATCTATTGAAGCAGCAGTAGCCATAAGTGCCCTTAATATGTCCAACTGGGTTATTGTAGCTCCCAGACTGTTACAGACTTCAGGGTGTTTTACATGGCAGGACAAGCTTCCTATATTGTGTTGTAGATTCATGCAGTGGACTCCTCCCACTTATCCATCATCTCATCTAGATGCCTATCTCTATTGCATGCAAATGAGATCAATGCCTGCTAATTATTAGTCTTTTGAGCCCCTGAAAACTGGTTGCTGGGGCTCCTCTGCAGAAGGTGAGTATTTCTCCACCTTTCATGGAGTATCAGCTCCCTGCAACTCCATTCTCAGGTCCTCATGCTCTCTTCCCACAACACCTTCCTCTGCAATCGCTGGAGGTGTGTTACCTCCTCTCTCCTCACTATCCAAGGCCCCAAACACTCCTTTCAGGTGAAGCAGCGATTTACTTGTACTTCTTTCAATTTACTATACTGTATTCGCTGCTCACAATGTGGTCTCCTCTACATTGGGGAGACCAAATGCAGATTGGGTGACTGCTTTGCGGAACACTTCCGCTCAGTCCGTAAGCATGACCCTGAGCTTCCAGTTGCTGGCCATTTCAACACACACTCCTGCTCTCATGCTCACATCTCTGACCTGGGATTGCTGCAGTGTTCCAACGAACATCAACGCAAGCTTGAGGAACAGCACCTCATTTACCGATTAGGCACAACTGCCTGAAAGGGCAAATGGGGCCTCATCCAAAAGACGGCACCTCCAACAGCACAGCCATCAGTATTGCACTGCAGTGTCCACCTAGATTAGTTGCTCAAGTTTCTGGATGGGACTTGAACCCATAAGCTTTTGACTCAGACTCATTGTTGGGTTATTTATTGTACCTTTCCATTCTGCCTTAGTAAAAGGCAACCCAGTCAATCTTAGACACAGAAATCCATCAAGTACGGAAAGGGTCACCAAAGTAGTAGATTCATCAGCGACCCCTGGAGTCAGCCAGCTCCCTGATGACTAACCTGTCTGTGGGTGGGATAGAGTCATAGAGAGATACAGCACTGAAACAGGCCCTTCGGCCCACCGAGTCTGTGCCAACCAACAGCCACCCATTTATACTAATCCTATGTTAATCCCATGTTCCCTACCACATCCCCACCATTCTCCTACCACCTACCTACACTAGGGGCAATTTACAATGGCCAATTTACCAATCAACCTGCAAGTCTTTGGCTGTGGGAGGAAACCGGAGCACCCGGCGCAAACCCACGCGGTCAGAGGGAGAACTTGCAAACTCCGCACAGTCAGTACCCAGAACCAAACCCGGGTTGCTAGAGTTGTGAGGCTGCAGTGCTAACCACTGCGCCACTGTGCCGCCCTACTGCACCTAATAGTTGGCCTAATTTTTAAGGATCCGATTTCATTTGAATAAAGCATTTCTAAGTAGTGAAATTATTTACTGACAAGTCTGATACTCTCTGAACAACAACAATTAAACCTAGATTGACAATCGGAATTCCGTCAGGGATTCTCCCATAACTTATCAGTGGGAAGCCCATTTACCCAAGTTATGTTGGCCAATTAGGACAACTGCTGAGCAAGTTCTCAGTGTACGTGTTCAATTACTGGCATGGAGCTCCGCACCAGGAACCTAGAATCTTAACCTTCTGAGGGAGAGAGAACAGTGCTACCACCAAGCCAAGGGTTTTACTTTTGGGAGCAAAATTCCCTTCGAAATGTGTACTTCGGCTTTTTGGCATAGTGTTAAAGTTGCCAAAAAAGTAGTTGCTTAACTTAGAAGTTAATTAGAAAATGTCAATGGCATAAAAAAAAACAAATCTGGGAAAATATTAGAGTAAGGCAGTAGAAAGCATTGAAATCTTCTTTAAATTGGACTTTTGAGTGAATGGTTTTACAATTTGGGAATGGTTCATTCAAATGAAATTGGCCCCATAATATCTAGGTCATCTGAGAGCTGGCTGAATCCACTTATCGATGAATCTACTTGTTTGATGGATTTCTCTGTGTCAAAGGTTGACCGGGTTTCCCTCCACTGTGCCAGAATGGAAAGGTGCAATAAATAACCCAGCAATGATTTTTAGAAGGAATGAAGAAACATGAAATAACACTTCACCAACTATTTACTTCTATGGTAGCTGCCTTGTTTTAAATCTATACTATAATTGTAATTGTGCTATTAACATAATTTTAAAAAAACAAATGAGAGATGACCAGATACCACCTCCTTAAGGGCAATTAGAGATGGGCAACAAATGCTGGCCTCGCCAGCGACACCCACATCCCATGAAACGAGTAGCAATAATTCTTGTCCTGATATTCTGTGCCCATTTGGGAGCATTATTTATTGGAAGATCAAAGGTTTTTTCACAGAATTATGTGTACTTATTTATTGCTCATCTGTTTTGTTCTCATTCCTACTATGATAATTTACTGCTGAAAATAAGTTAAATTACAAGCAATTTTTTAAAAATTGTTTTAATTTGCTTGATAAGCCAAAAGTAAGGACGTTAACTCCTCTGCAGCAGTTGCAATAACAACATTTGACAGCTATGGAGAATTACTTCCTTACATAAATGCAAAGGGAACTCAAAGAAGCTGGCATACAAAAGGGCGGACGTTATATTACAGTTATGTAAAGTTCTGGTTAGACCCTATCTGGAGTACTGCATTCAGCACCGCACTTCAAAGGCCGGCTCGGGTCTGCGAATGAAACCCGACCCGAGCCCGACAGAACCACATCCGAACCTGAGCCCGACCCGGCCCGAGTCCTTTCATTTTTTCCTGCACCCGACCTGACAATCAGTTAACCTATCTTCCGTTTTTCACTTTGTTGCTTATCTGCAGAAGCTTCAAAAACTGTAATTAAACAACCTTTCAAGTCCAAAAAGCACATTAACAATGGAGCCACTTACCGGGTGGTGATAGAGTGTGTCTGACCTCGCCCGACCCGAGCCCGAATGCCCGACCCGGAAGTGCGACCCAACCCGACACAGGTCGTCAGGTCCCATTGGGTTCGGGTCGGGTCGCCATGCTCTACCAGATCTCAGGAAAGATATATTGTCATTGCAGAAGATGCAATGTAGATTCACCAAGAATGATCCCGGAGCTACAAGGGTTAAATTATAAGTACAAGTTGCATAGTCTAGGCTTGTACTCCCTTGAGGGGTTATCTAATTGAGGTGTTTAAGACAATTAAAGGAGTTGATCGGTAGATAGAGAGAAACTATTTCTCCTGGTGAAGGAGTCCAGAACAAGGAGGCATAACTGTTGGAGATCCTGAAGAGATGTATGTTGGAGTTAAGGGCTAACAGTTGAATTTTGTGTGGTGGATCAACAGAGTTTCAGCTACAAATAGGATGACTTTGAAGTGTCATAAGAGGAAAGCATAGCTTGTCATCTGATATGAAAAGTGCTTGTGCAAGGAAATATGTAACAGTAATGACATCAACCATGGGTGATTAAAGTATAATTTTAGTGGTTAGGTTAATATACATAGGTAGAGGGATCCATTGACTATAGTATGGAAAGATAACAGTTAATAAAGCCTGTTCTTCAAAGAGGTTAAGAACTGTTACATCAGGAAGTCTAGTTTAAGCTTTGGAGTAAACAGCTACAACAATTTACATGAATAGATTGTTTTCAAAAGGATTTGGGAACAGATACATTATGAGGCTGTAACTGTGACATGCACATTTGATGTAGGAAAATATGATGTATAAAGGAATATGGTTTACAACAGTTCTTCACAGAGCTCAAAAGATAGAATTTGAAACCAAAATCCACACTCTGATCCAGGTTGAGTTGAACTCTCATCATAGGTGTCAATAAAGTCTTTTCCATATACTATCAAGTGTCTCATGCTTACTCGAAATGTATTTTTGTGAACCAATGAACGAATGCTAACAAAAACATTAAAATTAGATTTGGGCTATGTAGGGTGATGCCAGGAAACAGCTCTTCACTCAAAGGGTAGTGGAAATCTGGAGCTGTCTTCCTCCAAAAATCTTGGCTTCAATTCAGAATTTGAAAACTGAGATTGATTTTTTTTTTCCAATTGCAAAATACTGAAAATGCTGGAAATCTGAAATATAAACAGAAAATGCTGGAAATATTCAATAGGTCAGACAGCATTTGTGGAGAGAGAAACAAAGTTAACGTTTCAGGTCGATGACCTTTCACCAGAACTGGTGTTTTTTGTAGATGAAGTCAAGGTACAGCAGCCTTTCACTTTTTTTAATGGTCAAGGAGGGGCTGAAGAAGATTGTTGCCATACTTAGTCGCAGTTGCAATCTCAGCACCTGAATGGCTAGTGTCAGACATACACTGATTACTGTGCCATTGAATATTATCAATTCCCAGAGCTAGAAGAACATGACCTCAATTAACTTATTCATCATCTGTTACACCTCTTTTTTACACACCATGCAGGGCACAGCTTACAACGGAAATGATCGCACTGCAATCTTGAAAGGCTGTCATGTAACAAATCATTGTAATGCTGGTGTGATGCAGGCCACTTAGTGAGACTGATTGTAGGTTGTCACTGTATCCGCCCCTTATCCATCCAACACCTCAAGACTAATACAGAGCAAAATACCGCAGATGCTGGAAATCTGAAATATAAACAGAAAATGCTGGAAATCCTCAGCAGGTCAAGGCAGCGTCTGTGGAGAGAGAAACAGAGTTAACGTTTCAGGTTGATGACCTTTCATCAGAACTGATTTCCCTCCCGAAGCTTCCGATCTCCCCCCTGCGAAACCTCCAATATCACCCCCAACCCTTCCAATCTCCCCTCCACTAGAGGCTTCCTATCCCTCCCTTCCTCCCTCTTTACAGCCACCCAGCTGCAGCCTGGAGCCGAAGGCCTAGCAACCCGAGACCCCGACAGCCTCTCAGTCTGCCTGGCTGTGGCTGGCAAATGAGACAAAAAGTGTTAAATTCGGAAGGCCCTGAGAGAAACCCATTCTTCCAGGTTTCCTGACCACAAGACAGCCCCCTTGCTGCTTTGCACCTCCAAACTAATGTTGGAGCCACTGCTTCTCCAGTGTTTACCCTGACCTGCCATCAAAGGTACAAAGGGAAATATGAAAAATCCCCATGGAAATTCTAGCCCAATAACAACAGTACGGTACCAACCCTAAACTTAGTTGCCAGTGGTTTCTCCGTTCTCTACTGTCTTGCATTGGGAAAGCCATCCCTATGTTGCAGCTTGGCTCTTTTGTTCATTGAGCTTTGCTTTGTGCCCTCTCTGTATTGATGGGCTGAACACGTTGCATGATCACATTATAAAGAATGAAAAATGACATGAAGAATGCCTTTAATACTATATGCAAAGAACTAAACGTGTGAATGAAGTTCTTGCATATCTTTCAAGAGTACTTTAAGGCTGCTTGAAAGGCTCCTTGGAAATTCTGCCCTCGTTTCTCTGTATATCTCTTTTATTAAATCAATTTAGGAAGCATGTTACTCATTCCTTGGCATTTTACCTACAGTATTTCACACACAATGACAACCTGAAAAATATATTTATTATTGAATAGTCTACAGTTGTGCAATTATCTCTGATGTATCATAAATGACACAGTTATTAGAAAAATATATAAAGGATATTCTTCATTATTATGTTCCCAGGGCATTTTAATTTACTTTCCCTGCAGATCAGACAGGACTATCAGGGATTCAATAGCATCACGATAATCCTGAGGCTTCACCACAAGACTAGAGAAAGCATGCACAAACAGCAGAGGCAAACTACAGTTTGCTTGGACATCAGGCACAAGAGCACTCACTGGCCAGGGTTAAAGCACATGGCAGTAAGAACTTTGGACTAAGAGTAGACCATTCAGCTCCTCGAGTTTGTTCTGCCATTCACTGAACACTACCTGAACCATACTTCCCAGCCTTTACTCCCTATCCCGTGATACTACCTAATAAAAATCTATCAAACTCGGTCTCAAAAGCATCAAATTGACCCAGCAACCACAGCCATTTGGAGGAGTGAGTTCCAGATTTCTACTACCCTTTGTGTGAAGATGTGCTTCCTGCTTTCACTCCTGAATTGCCTGGTTCTAATATTAAGATTATGCCCCCTCTTCTGGATTTCCCCATCAGAGGAAATAGTTTATGTTTATCTATCCAAACTTCGTTAAAAGAGGGAAATTAATTCTGTTGTATCTTGAGCACAGAATTTAAGCTGACACTCCAGTGCCGTCTTTAGGATGAGATCTTAAACTGAAGCCTTGTATTCTCTCTCAGGTCTCCGGTTACAGATCTCCCAGTGTCCTGGCCAATATTTACCCTTCAACTCACAGCACTAAAACAGATTATTCAGTCATTATCACACTGCTGTTTTGTGGGGTCTTGCTGTGCAGAACTTGGCTGCCGTGTTTCCTACATTACAACAGTGGCGAGACGTCAAATGTATTTCATTGGCTGCACAGCGCTTTGGAGGGTCCTGAGGTTGTGAAAGGTGCTATATAAGTGCAAGTTCTTTTATCAATGTTTGCATTTTTAAAAAGTCTGATTTTCATTTCATGGCTCTACAATGGGCATACATTATGCTCTGCCCATGTGGTGAAGATGAAAGCTTACCTTTATCTCTTCATAATAGGAACTTTGCTACAAGATCCCAAAAATATGTTGGGCTGTGTATTTTTTATTACAGTGACACATCTCAATGGACCTGCACTCCTCTAGATGTTTGAGGTTAGTGTAAAGATACCATGAGCCGCATTGTCAGCCATAACCCTGGTCCGCAAGGAACCATTCAGTTCCCTTACTCAAGGATTCTTAGAAAAATGTACTGAATCAACTGAAGTTGTTGTGAATTTTCCTTATTATAGCAAGTTATAAAAAATTATGCCTCCTTAGAGATAAGGCAAAAAAAAAGGACTGCTGGAAATGAGTGGCAGATAGAAGGTATGTCAGCATTTAAATGGATAAAGGACAGATTATCCTTTTGGGTGCAAACTCTTCATCAGAACTGAAAAAAAGAGATGAGTGAACCCCTTCAGGGGACTGACAAAAACATAGAGGGAAGGAGAGCATAGCAGGTAAAAATCACAAGTCAAATATGCTAAAGACTAGTACAAATAGGCAGGTACTGGTTACAATTGCATTTGAAAAAATAATTTTATAAAAGCAGGAAGAAGGTGAAATGGGCTAGATAGGTAAAGAGTTTCAAACATTTGTCGTTAGCTTGAATTGAGCAACTGCAGTTTACAGAATCACAGAATTGTTACAGCGCAGAAGGAGGCCATTCGGCCCACCTTGTCTGCAGCGGCTCTCCGAATTACTTTCACATTTGAATTGATCCTCTCGTTACACATATCTGTTAGGAAGGCATACACGGGGATGGATTTTACCAGCCCTTTGGTGACGGGTTGGGAGGCAGGAAGGCTGGCAAGATGGTGCGGGAAGGCAGTGGGTTGTGTGCCCTCCTGCCCAGAGCCCAATTAGCCCATTGAAGTGGCCAATTAAGAGTGTCTTCCCACCTCCACTGCAGTCAATTAGTGGTGGACCCTCTGCCGCATGGGGAGACCACCAGGTGAACCCTAGTGGCCTCCCAGCGGGCTTCGTGGTTGGGGGGGGAGGGGTTCTCTCCTTTTTTGGGCATTCTTTGGCCTATGGTGGTGGGGGGGGGCGGGGAGGCCTCATGTGGCAATGGCACCACCAGCCCTCACCCACCCACCCTCTCCTCGTGGGGTCTGCCTGACTGATCCTGGTACCCCAACACCCCACTTACCTGGATGTGAGGGTGCCTGTCTATAGATGTGCCCTCTTCCTCCAGGTGCATCTCCTGCAGTTGCCACCACTCTTGGTGGCGCTGATGAGGCTGCCCTCTGAGTGGCTGGCAGCTCTTGGGCGGCAGGCAGCAGTTCTTAATAGGGATGGCCGCCCAGGCCAATCAATTGGTTGCTGCTGACTAGATGTGTCCCTGGGTCCTGCTGACCACTGAATTGGGTTTGCCCCCTGCTTTCCAGCCTGGCAGTGAGAACCCTGCCACCAGCACTAAATCACAGAGTCAGAGGAACGTGAGAGATACCAGTCTGGGTGTCAGGGTGAATCCAAATAAAATTCTTTGCACAATAAAACAACATTTTCGTCCACAAATCTCAAGATTTCCTTGTTTGTGAACTCCCGAGCAACAAAGATTACAATTGGTGAGGTGAAAGAAGATAAAATAGATATTATGGAAAAATGAAAAATCTAGGGCTAAATTTTCGCCATGAGGCAGGAAACAGGATCCGGATCTGTTTTTGGGTCAGAAACACTCCTCTGGGGGAAATTGATTAAAGTTCAGATTTTCATCAGGGTGAGCCTTTTATTGATATGGAGATGGGTTTCCTGCCCACTTAGAGTCAGTGAGGGCGGGAATGGAGGTGAGTCAGATGAAGTGTGAGGCCCATGAGAGAGAAATCTGCGGTTTGTGCCAAAGCCTTCCACTGCACCAGAGGGAAGCGAGATGTCATCGGGGAGCAGGAGGCCTGGCACCCACGGCAAGGCTGTGACCCGCTTCATCGATGCCGACCTGGATCTAATGCTGGAGACCATGAGGGAGAGGAGGGAGGTCCTCTTCCCAGAGGGTGATAGAAGCAGGCCACCTTGTCATGCAGCAAGGACACCTCCCTGTTCAGCGTCACCTCCCTCTGCCTCCAATTTTGGCCCCATCTCTTACTTTCTGCTCCTCTCTGGATAAGCTGTCTCCTTCCAGGTCCTCACCGTCATCCTGGTCCACACCTCTCTGGAAGGCGCAGCAGATCACCACAATCACCGAGACTTCTGCAGGAGGACATTGGAGGGCACCGCCCGACTAGTCCAGGCACCAGAATTACATCTTCAGAAGCCCGATGGCCTGCTCAATGGTTGTCCTGGTGAGCAGGGGGCATTGGTTGTCTTGCCTTTGACCCTCTATCTGAGGCTTTCATAAAGGGGTCAGTAGCCATCTCTTCAAGGGATGTCCCTTGTTCCCTAGGATCCAGCCAAACACTTTGGGGGTTGAAGTGAAAATCTGAGTCAGAATGGACTATCGGAGGATGATGGAGTCATGGTAGCTGCCAGGAAAGTGAGCGCACACATGGAAGAAGCTCTTCTTGGGGTAGCAGAGCAGTTGGACTTAGAGAGGGTGGAAGCCCTTACTGTTGACAAATATCACTGGCTGGTAGCTGGGTGCCTTAATGGCCACATGGATGCAATCAATGATGCCTTACACCTCGGGGAATCCAACAATGGAGACGAAACCCACTGCCCTCTGTCCCTACAAAGCCATGTCTGTGTTAACTGAATGTGCTTTCCAGCTCTGGTAAAGAGGGCATCAGTGACCAGTGAGATGCAGTGATGTGCAGCTGTTTTTCAGATGCCACTGAAGTCCGCAGCTGACCCTTGGAAGGAGCCAGAAGGAAAAGGGTTCAAGGCCACAGTGACTTTGACAGCCACGGGCAGGGCATGGTGACCAGTACTGCAAGGTGAGGACTTCAGTGAGGACAGCACAGATGTCTGTGACCATCTGCCTGGAGAGTCGCAATCTCCTGCGGCACTGGTTCTCGGTCATCTCCAAGTAGCTTTGTGTTCGGTGGTAGATGCTGTGTTGAGGGTTTGGCCTCCGTTGCCTTCTTGCCCCTCTTTCCTCTCCTGTGCTCTTCTGATTATCGGCATTTTGCTCTCCCTGCGGAGGGTGTTGCCCCTCATTGTCATTGGGCCCAAAATCTGACAGTCGTGCCCCCATTGCCAGCTGGAGCCTTCCTTCAGGGCAGGTGGCCATCCAATTGGTCTTTGCAGCCTTGCCGTCTGCCCTTCTGCTCTCATGATGCAAGGGGGGGGTGGGTGCTGCCCCCTTCAATGCCCATGTGCAGTTCCCACTTTTCCTGCCACATGTACAGCACCAAGAGCACCCCTTACCAAGTGCCCAGTTCCCCTTTGCCTCCCTGACCCCCTTCTGGGGCCATGACAGGGAGGTATAGTTGACTGTCACAGGACGAACACGTCTTGTTTGCTGGCAGGATAGTGGGCATTCATCGATCCAAGTGTGCGTTCATGGAGTGGTAGCAGTTGTGGTACATCTCCCTGTTAATGTGGGGCCTGCAGACCATTGACATGAGCTGTTGATGGCATCATGTACCATTGGGAATCCCACTAGCCTGGCAAATCCATGTGCCTGCTTCTCCTGCTTATCTCTGGTAAGAGCGAAGGCTATGAATTCCCCTCACCTCCATTAGCTCGCTGATGCAGTGGTAGATGGCAGACTGTGAAATGTTTGTCATGTTGTCTGCTCCTGCTTGGAAAGGTTTACGGGCAAAGAAATTGAGGACCATGGTGAACTTCACGGCCGGGGCAGCATCGCCTACGTCCTACTGTGTGACTGTTGGTCAGGTCGGAGGACATGACACAGTTCAGTGACCACCTTCTTGGTTAAAAATAGCCACCTCAGACACTGTTCCTGGCTGAGTTGGAGATCAGAGAAGTGCTCTGTGAGGACCCATAGTGTGTACGGCCTTCTATTGAGAGCCCTCTTCCTCCTCCTTCTGCCCACAGCTTCCCCTCTCTGCTGCCAGTGTTATATGTCCCTGTTATTGTGCAACCCAAGAAACACTGCAACTAAAGCCCCCATGACTGAAGCAGGTTTTCTCTTGACAAGCCTTCCAACTCCTCTAACCTCCTTGTCAAATTCCAGCGCCACACCCTTGTGAACCCTCCAATAACAATGAACACAGTCCTTTCATTCACTCTACAGCAGCCAAAGAAAGTCTAAAGCACTTCAACTGGAAGTCCAATGGTTATCCCTTTAAATAGCGCTAGTTCAGGGGGGTCCCTCATGCAGCCAAACACAAAGGGCGTTGACAAGACTTGCGAGATCCAATCTGAAAGAAGGTGCATCAAATCAGCATTAGAGGCTGTTTGGCGCCATGACCTGCCCACTCTGCATACGACTGGTGCATGCACGGTACTGCGGCGCTAGCACTCTTCCAATAATTGAATGCTGTGCAGGCCACGCTAAAGTGGCCTGAAGTGATGTGGCTGACATTTTTGGAGCTCTGTACTTCCATAGACTCGGCACCAGCAGCGCTACAGAGCAAAAGTTTGCTGCCATGGTATCTTAGAGCACAGAAGGAAACCATTCAGCTCTTCGTGCCTATGCTAGCTCTTTGAAAGAGCTATCCAATTAGTCTCACTACCCCAGCTCTTTCTCCATACCCCTGTAAAATTTTGCTTTTCAAATATATACTCATTCCTATTTGAAAGTGCTTCCTCCACCATTTCAGGCAGCGTATTCTGGATCATAACTTGATGCATGAAAAATAATTCTCCGCAATTCCCCTCTGGTTCTTTTGTAACTTAACTTAAATCTGTGTCCCCTGGTTTCCTCAGTGTTGGAAATACACAGCAGGTCCATCAGCATTTAAAAAGAGTAAAGGTGCGTCCCTCTTTCAGGTGAGAATCTTTCATCAGTATGTTGGACTTGTATGCTTTGATCAGAGTAACACCTGAATCAGGTACTTGTCACTGGAATTAGTTGTTACATTTGTTATTTCTGGCTTGGCATAAAGAATAATCATTTTAAAAAAGAGTTCTCAGGAGGGGTAAGTCACTGGCAAGGTTGTATTTATTGCCCATTCCTGACAATGCGACATCTTTACAATCACTTTTACTAATAGTCAAATGCCATACCTTATATTAAACTGAGTAAGGGCATACGCCGAGACGCTTGGCTTGTGAACGTAGACAGTGTTGGTTAAAATGCAGATGCACCATTTAATAAGACAAGAAAATCTAAGTGTGCCTTTCATATAATATCTCCATCAATTTGTTATCAGTTCCCTGTTCCTCCATAAGGATGAGTTGATCACAGCGATCTGCACCTTGACATTTTATCACCTTTAGTGAGCTACTTCTTGAGATGACAATGATAGCCTTTGACAATTTTGTGCAGAGCTTTTGGCTGGCCTCCAGAAGGTCTCTGCCCGGATGAGATAGACTCTGAACCACAGGACTTTACAATGAATAGTTCAAAGTACTAGAGAGTTAAAATTCCCCTTGCTTTGCTAACAGAGATGGATGGTGTAAGTGAAGTAATTTTGTCATGTGATTACCAACAGCCGTAACTGGGAGAATGATAATGGCCTGCCCTTGACAATACTGAAGGGGGGGGTTTCATTATTAATCTGCTAATTTACTAAATAACTCCAGACATCTGTAGCATTTAAATCTGTTATTTGGTGAATCATTAGTTAAGTACATTACAACCAAAAACCTGCATTTCTTTTTTTAACTAAAATTAAGTTGCAATTAGCTACACAGCAGAACAGCTAAATAAAACAATGACTGAATTATTTGTTTAACTACTGCTTAAATGTGAATGCCTTTTTTTCCAATACTTATTTTGTTTTCGCAGAGTGGAGCACAGTATAAGGCATCTTCTGATTTGCAGTTTGTAAAATAGCCATTTAACTATGAATAATGCAGTATATTTGATCTGGAATGGAGATTGGCGGAATACCAAGTCTATTTGACACGTGAGGAAGACTTCATAATTCAACAGTGAGATAAGAAGCTGCAAATGTTCCCTCTCCTGAGTCATAAATAATGTAAATACATTGGCTGTTTTATTGGTCTTTCAAACACTGATTCTTTCTAGTATCAACACCACTCCATTCAACCTTGAAGTTTCTTTTAAGACCTGTCCTTGGGATTGTAAGGCTGTTCCACTTGATTCTTCGTTTGATTCATGACTCCCTCATAGACTTTATCGGTTAGAGATGTGTGGCGAGGTATCCACAGGGCTGATTTCATTGGCTTGACCTGTTACTGGGGAGCCTTCCAAGCTGGCCAGCATGTATCCAAAAGTTGGACCACATTTCCCTTGATTTCCCAACCATTCCCGCCCAAGTTTCCTACATGGCCTACCGGCTGGTGAAAATTGCCTGCAAGCAGGGAAGACTTGTAAAAGTAGCCTCTTATTACTAGTTTTCCCACCCCTGCTGAATTGAAAGATACTTTTCTCACTCATCTTTATTTTGGCTCCACATCGTGACACCCTTCACGGCAGGTTTGGAGGCGGTGAGAGCAGGTGGGATGATGGTGCCACTTTTCCGCCTCCGCTGAAATTAAGCCTTCCTGCCCCACTGCCAATTGAGGCCCTTAACTGGGCAATTATGCCCAATGAAGGGCCTCATCCCACTGCCGCAATTAGCTGAGTGGCGGGTGGCACTGTCACCGCATGGGAAGCTCGGTAGGAACTATCATGTGGCTGCTTGCCAGCTCCAGGGGTGGGGGAGTCCCTCGTTAAAAGGAACGTAGTGCCTGAACAAGGAACCCTGCATCGGGATGAGGTGCCGCTGACAGCCACTCCTCTGTCCTTGCTGCCGACCTCCCTACACCCACTTCCCCCACAACCTCACCCCGTGAGACCCCTCCCACCCTGACCTACCTGTAGCCCAGGTCCAGTGCCACTCCTGGCCTCGGGTAGGTGCTCTACTGGCAACAGCCACTGCCTCCATGATGTCACCACTCAGTTACAGCTGCTGGTCTGTAATTAGCCAGCAGCTCTCCGAGGGCAGGACTTCCGTCACTGGGGTCCTTGATCCCATGGAAGACCTGCCACTGTCCAATTAAGTGCCTAATTGGCACTTGATGCAATGGGTCTCCTACAGAAGAGGCGACACGGGATTCTTTGCATCGAGATCCCTGTCGCCCGGTTCAAATCCCAGCTAACATTTCCCAGCCAGAATGGAGCTGATTTGGTAATTCCTCAGTCAATCATTCCTGGAGTCAGCACTTGCTGGAAGTGGCTGGAATTTATTTTATGCTCAAATTCTATTTGTTGCAGTATGTAGGGACATTTTTAAAAATAAACTCTTAAATAAACTTTCTTTGCTTTCTGGTTCACTGAGTGAAGAAACTTTTTTTTGCTGACTGTTTGACTATAAGTCCTGCCCTGCCTTCAGTTCATTGATTGAGGCTCTGGGCTGGATTTTAATACACAGACATGCTGAGAGTGGGGAGGCCTGCGCAGTCTGCTTCTATCTCTGCCTCTGCTGAAGCCACAGTGATCATGCCATGCCGAAGCAATAGGAAAATGAAGAGCAAGAATTTGTAGTTGGACAAGGGTATGTACATGGGTGTATTACACATTTGTACTGTTAAATGTTCATTTGATGCAAATAAATATTATTATTTTGCACCACGTTCCCAGATTGCCCACTCTTGATTACTGGTTGGCAATTGGGCTTTTCAGTTGTTTGATGATGAATGGGAAGACCTGAATTGATGGAAACCAATTGGGGTTGCAAAAGGGATGCTTGGTTGTTTGCAGGACTGCGTTGTGTTGGTGGCATTGTGTGTGGGGGAGGGGAAGTTTGGGTGCAAAAGTGTATTTTGCATGAGGTTGTGGGATGGGTCCACTGTTGGAACCCAAATGAATTTTGCAATAATCAGGGCTTCCCGGGCAGCAATTGCCCTCATTCTCTTTCACCACTTTATCATACTTCTCATCTTCGTCTTCCTTCTCCTCCTCAGAATCCTCCGAAGAGGCTCTGTGCCCTGCGCCAGTCCGAACCTCACTGCTGTTCAGTGTTGTGCAGAGTACAGCACACCATGACCATTCTGGTGACTCTGTCTGGTGCATATTTATTGGGGTCTCCTGATCTGTCCAGGCAACTGGAGCTCTTCATCAGCATGCTGATGGCTTCTTTGATGACACAACAGGTGGTAACATGACATCTATTGCAGTGCTCCTCGATTTCATTCCTCGGGTTTCTGAGGGGTGTCATCAACCATGTTTTAAGTGGGTATCTCTTGTCTCCGAGCAGCCAGCTGCTAACTCTGCTTCCTGGTGCGAAGACCTCTGGGAGGGTGCACAGCTGCAGGAGGAAAGCATCACGGCAGCTGCCTTTTGTGGTTACAAACCAGTTTCACATTGATGGAATGGAAGCTCTTGGGATTGATGACTACTCCTGGGTGATCTGGGGATGCCTTAATTGCCACATATGTGCAGTCGATGATGCCCTGGACCTGTGGGAAACCAGCCAGAGCTGCAAACTTGAGCGCCCGCTCATTCTGACAGATGTCATCACAAAGTTTACATAACTGGCGGTCCTGACAAACAAGCCTACAGTCTCCTGTCTAATGCATTTATGCGCTGCCGACTACTAGATCCTGCAAATGTCTTCGGCCAGATCCTGGAATGGTCCAGTGGCAAAAAAGGGTGGTGGTAACTTTGGCAGTCACTGGTAAAGCATTGCCACCAGGTCCAACTGACAACAGGTCTCATTCCAGCAGCTGCAAAGGTCTGCCGCCATCTGAACTGGATATGCTGAGACACTGCTATTCAGACTTTTCGAGGAGGCTTATCCTCTACCTGTAGACATTGTGTGATGGATCAGGCCTCCTGCAAACTGTACCTCTCTCCTGTCAAGCTGCAGGTCTGTGACCAACAAGCTGCTGCTACCACTGTTATTGGTACTCCTGCCATTGCTAGTAATAGAGAGATACAGCACTAAAAGAGGCCCTTCGGCCCACCAAGTCTGTGTCAACCAACAACCACCCATTTATACTAATCCTACATTAACCCCATATTCCCTACCACATCCCCATCTTCCCTCAATTATCCTACCACCTACCTACACTTTGGACAATTTACAATGGCCAATTCACCTATTAGCCTGCAAGTCTTTGGCTGTGGGAGGAAACTGGAGCACCCAGCAGAAACCCACATGGTCACACGGAGAACTTACAAGCTCCACATAGGCAGTACCCAGAACCGAACCCGGGTCGCTGGAGCTGTGAGGCTGCAGTGCTAACCACTGCGCCACTGTGCTGCCCATCTTGGTCATCTTCTGACATCCAACCTAAGGCAGAATAAATGGCAACCATGCTGATCTGATGAATCAGAGCTCCAAAGTGGAGATCACACTTCCAAACCCTCTCAGGGTAAGTACTATGAAGTGGCGCAGTGGTTAGCGGCGCAGTGGTTAGCACCGCAGCCTCACAGCTCCAGCGACCCAGGTTCGATTCTGGGTACTGCCTGCGCGGAGTTTGCAAGTTTTCCCTGCGACTGCGTGGGTTTTCGCTGGGTGCTCTGGTTTCCTTGCACAGCCAAAGACTTGCAGGTTGATAGGTAAATTGGCCATTATAAATTGCCCCTAGTATAGGTAGGGGAATTGTGAGGATGTGGTAGGAAAATGGGATTAATGTAGGATTAGTATAAATGGGTGGTTGATGGTTGGCACAGACTCGGTGGGCCGAAGGGCCTGTTTCAGTGATGTATCTCTAAATAAAAAATAAAACACTTTGCCACAAGAAAGCAGCTGTCAGTACTGAGTACTTATTGGCATATTGCACTGATATGGCTTCAGCCCCCTCAGTTGCCACTGTGTACTCACCTTGCTCTCACTGGTGAGTTCCAAGAAGCCCGGGAAACCCGTGGACCAATAACTGAATTGCAAAAACCCATGTCAATACCACTCTGAGCAACTAACACATGATAAATATCTCCTGAGAGGGTATCTCACATGCAGTCTAATGCACTGCAGTGAAGTGCGAGTGTCAATGGGTTGGAGTCGGCTTCCCATGCACTGTCAGTTTCACTGGTTTTAGCACGCTCCGTCTACTCCCAAACATACACAAATGACCATAATTAAAGTGTGGGCTTTTCTAGTGAATGCCAGTTAGCTATTTAATTGTGAGGTGCAGGATGGCTGATCCAAATTCCATCTACAACTGATGACCACGCACGCACAACCTTCCCCCATCCATTCAGAGGCACTGAGGTCAATTCTAGCGTTCTTACCATTTGATCACTTAATTCTACACAGACTGTGGATCAAACCTTTCTAATCTGAGTGTAAGGTTGCTTATTGGATAACCATGCAAGGACACAGGGATCTGACAATGTTTCTTATTACAATTCATTGCACAGCTCTATCGAAGAAGGCTTCAGATAGTAATTTTCTGTATGGAGTTTGGTGTGTCACTGGAGCAGAGAAAGAAGAGATTTCCTAAAAAAAATTTCGAAATGATGAAGAGTTTTGAGAGTGAATAGGGAAAGACTATTTCCTCTGGTTGGTCAGTCAGCGATGAAGGTTCATCAATTTACAATTGTCACTAAGTGAATGAGGAAAGAGGTTTGGAGAAACAGCTTTATTCAGAGGTTTGTTGAAGCCAAGAAATGCTTTGCCACAGGGAATAGTTAAGGCAGAGACCATTATATTTTTCAGGGAATACTGGATAAATAAATGAAGCAGAAGAAAACAGAGGACTATGGGGAGATAGAACATAGAATTGATATTTGTTTTGGACAGTTCTGACAAAGAGCCGGCACAGACATGATGGAGGGAATTTTAACAAGGGTAAGTGGGTGGGTTTGAGTGTGGATAGTGAGTGGGGAGGAGAACAGTTAAATAAGGAAACATTGGGAAACTGGCTCTAACCCACCGACATCCAGGTGGGAAAAGGGACAGGCAACCAATCTGCTCCCAAGATACGAGTTGGTATTGAGGCTGGCAGCCTCTGATTTAACCTGTTCTGCAGATTTTATGCTGGGTGGCTGAATTGCTCAGGCCTTGGAAAACCCAACAGCTGAAGCATGGTAAAGGACAGCTTCAAGGAGAAGTTAAGTGCCTTTACAGAACTGGAGGAGAAGGAGAAGTAGTGCTTCCCTCCCCCGACAAGCCCCCAGCCCCCCAAGCAACATCCCCATCAATCCACCCCCCACCCCACCCCACCCCATACAAAAATGCCTCGGGTCAAGATTTCAACCCCATCCTGTGGTCGGGAATTGAACACCCCTGGTGTTGGGGATCAGATCCTGCTGGGAGTGGACCACCCCCTGCCAGGGTCATGGTTTGGACTTACCTGTGACCTGCTTTGGAGTGCTTCCTGCCCAACTGTAAGCCAATCAAGCTGCCTTCTCAGCGGGTAAACTGTCAGGACCAAAAGACACACAGTGTGGAGTTAAAGCTCCACAGCATATGCAGGAACCCAGATTTCTGGATTTTCCATCCAATACCAAGGGAGGTGCAGGCAGATTCAACTGTGGCTTTGAAAAGGGAGTTGAATGAGCACCTGAAGAGAAAACATTTGCAGGGTTACGGGGAAAGGGTGAAGGAGGGGGACTAGCTAACTCTTGCAGAGATCAGGCACAGGCTCAATGGACCAAATGGCCTCCTTCTGTGCTGTTATGACTCTAATTCTGCCTTCTCACTTATGTAATTGGCCTCAGGAAATATTCAGGCTGATGGGCTGAAAGAATCCCTTTTATGCTGCGAACCTCCATTATTCTATTTCTGCTCAAGGTCTGTGATACAAAGTGCAGTTAAATAAAGAATGTGTTTATTTAGCATCTTTCATTTATTCGGGCTGTTCCAAAGCATTTCTCAGCCAAAGAATTATTTTTGAAATGAATTCAGTGCAGTTATGGAAGTAAAACATGGGATCAATAGGGTAGATATAAAGAAAATGTTCTTGCTTGTGAGGGAATCCAAAACTAGGGGCTATAAATATAAGCTAGTGGATATCAAATCCAATAGTGACTTCAGAGAAACTTCTTTACCATAAGGAGTAGTTGAGGCTATTCGCATAGATGCATTAAGGGGAAACTAGATAAGTACATGAGGGAGAAAGGAATGATAGGGTTAGATGAAATAGGGTGAGAGGAGGCTCGTGTGGAGCTTAAATGCCGGGATGGACCAGCTGGGATAAATGGCCTGTTTCTGTGCGGGCAACTTGGGCAGGTCAAGTTTCTACAAACAGCAAATGAGATTAATTACCTTAAAATCCATAGTGAAATGCAGTCCAATATGAGTGCTGACACGGCCCTGGTGTAGCCTCAATCTTCTTGAACGTATCTGACACTATTGCCTCAGCCATCTATTGCCTGATTTGACTGGGGCACATCAAGTGCTATCAGCCCTCATCCTCCTCTGCAAAAACCATCCACCACTCTAGGATACACTGTTGGGTATGGTAGCATAGTGGTTATATTACTGGCTGAATGTAGAAACGTGAGTTAAAATTCTATCATGACACTGGAAATTTAAATTAGTTATTTTTATTCGTTCATAGGATGTGGGTATCGCTGGCAAGCCCAGCATTTCTTGCCCATCCCTAATTGCCCTTGAGAAGGTGGTGGTGAGCTGCCTTCTTGAACCACTGCAGTTCATGTGGAGTAGGTACACCCACAGTGCTGTTAGGAAGGGAGTTCCAAGCTTCTGATCCAGCAACAGTGAAGGAACGGCGATATATTTCCAAGTCAGGATGGTGTGTGGCTCGGAGGGGAACTTGCAATTGGTAGTGTTCCTATGTGTCTGCTGCCCTTCTCCTTCTAGGTGGTGGAGGTGATGGGTTTGAAAAGTACTATCGAAAGAGCCTTGGTGCGTTGCTGCAGTGGATCTTGTAGATGGTATACATTGCTGTCACTGTGCATCAGTGGTAGACGGAGTGAATGTTGAAGGTGGTGGATAGGGTTCCAATCAAGTGGCTGCTTTGTCCTGGATGGTGTCAAGCTTCCTGAGTGTTATTGGAGCTGCACTCATCCAGGCACGTAGGGAGTATTCCATCACACTCCTGACTTGTGCCTTGTAGATGGTGGACAGGTTCTGGGGAGTCAGGAGGTGGGTTACTCATCGCAGAATTCCCAGCCTCTGACCTGCTCTTGTCAACAGAGCATTTGTGTGATGCTCCAGTTCAGTTTCTGGTGAATAGTAATCCCCAGGATGTTGATAGTGGGGCATTCAGAGATGATAATGCCATTGAATTTCAAGGGTAGATAGTAAGATTCTCTTTTGTTGGAGATGGTCATTGCCTGGCACTTGTGTGGCACAGATGTTACTTGCCACTTATCAGCCCAAGCCTGACTGTTGTCCAGGTCTTGCTGTATGTGGACATGGGCTGCTTCAGTATCTGAGGAGTTGCGAATGGTGCTGAACATTGTGCAATCATCAGAAAACATTCCCACTTCTAACTTATGATGGAGGGAAGGTCATTGATGAAGCAGCTGAAGATGGTTGGGCCTAGGACACTACCCTGAGGAACTACTGCAGTGATGTCCTGGGGCTGAGATGGTTGGCCTCTAATAACCACAACCATCTTCCTTTGTGCTAGGTATGACTCCAACCAGTGGAATGTTGCTCCCCTGAAACCCATTGACTCCAGTTTTGCTAGGGCTCCTTGATGCCACACTCGGTCAAATGCTGCCTTGATGTCAAGGGCAATCACTCTCACCTCACCTCTTGAGTTCAGCTCTTTTGTCCATGTTTGGACCAAGGCTGTAATGAGGTCAGGAGCTGAGTGACCCTGGCGGAACCCAAACTGAGCATCAGTGAACAGCTTGTTATTGTTTAAATGGCGCTTGATTGCAGTGTCGATGGCACCTTCCATCACTTTGCTGATAATCGAGAGCAGACTGATGGGGTAGTAATTGGCTGGATTGGATTTGTCCTGCTTTTTGTGTACAGTACATAACTGGGCAATTTTCCACATTGTCAGATAGATGCCAGTGTTGTAACTGTACTGGAGCAGCTTAGCTAGGGGTGCAGCACGTCCTGAAGCACAAGTCTTCAGTACTACAGCCGAGATGTTGTCAGGGCCCATAGCCTTTGCAGTATCCAGTACCTTCAGCACTTCTTGATATCACGTGGAGTGAATCGAATTGGCTCAAGACTGGCATCTGTGATGCTGGGGACCTCAGGAGGAGGCCGAGATGGATTATCCACTTGGCACTTCTGACTGAAGGTGGGCGCAAATGCTTCAGCCTTTTCTCTTGCACCGATGTGCTGGGCTCCCCCATCATTGAGGATGGGGATATTTGTGGAGCCACCTCCTCTAGTGAGTTGTTTAATTGTCAACCATCATTAGATGTGGCAAGACTGCAGAGCTTTGATCTGCTCCGTTGGCTATGGGATCACTTAGCTTTGTCTATTGCATGCTGGTTCTGGTATTTGGTATGCAAGTAGTTCTGTGTTTCAGCTTCACCAGGTCGACACCTCATTTTTAGATATGCCTGGTGCTGCTCCTGGCATACTCTCTTGCACTCTTTATTGAACCAGGTTTCATCTTTTAGCTTGATGGTAATGATAGAGTGAGGAAAAAGCCAGATCATGAGGTTACAGATTGTGGTTGAATACAATTCTCCTGATGCGGATGGTCCACAGCACATCATGGATGCCTTGTTCTGAGCTGTGTCATGGCCATGTGATGAGGTTTGAGTGATTCCCACTGTTCAACTCCGACCTGACCACAGCAAGTGTAAGGTTTAGCCCCTCTTTGTTTTATGTGTCAAATAAACAAACAGCAACAGGTTTTCTTCTAGGTTTAAAACAGAAAATCAATTGTTTATTGAGCAAACACCTTATCCCAAAATTGTTGCAGCCAAATCCACTCACGCATTTGCTCGCGCGCACACACACACATACGAGACAGATAGAGAGAAAAAAACGGGCTAAGTGGTTATAAGTGGGAGGATAGGTTTCGGGGGAAGTCACAGTAAACCTGTTGAATTCTCTTGGAAGTCCAGTTCTCATTGGTTGCAGGCCTGAGGTGTTTGTAGATTTCTCTATTGGTTGAAAGTTCAGTTGAAGACTGTGGGTCACTTTGAATTCACTGTTTAGGATCCTACAGCAGGGCATGCCTTCTGATTTGCTGGAAACAAGCTTCTTGGATGTTGCTTTCTGGGTGTCTCTCTCTGACTCGCTCTCTCTAGGCTGCTTTTTAAGATAAAGCTGTGTTACATCTTGCCTCCATGTAGGAGACGCTTTGATCTCTCCCCCATGGTGAGCGCACAATGGCCTAGGACAGGGCTACTTCACACCTCCTTTATTTCATAAGAACCCATTCAATTGTGGAATACTTTAGGAAGGGTGCAATTAACACCTGTTAGCTTTCCTTTGTTCCTGTCAAACAGTTTGAATATACAAAGGCCAAGTCCCTTTTCCTTCGGTGGCCATTTCTGGAGTATATTGTTCACTTTTTAAAAGACAAAGTCAGCTTTTATACCTCTTCAGATTTTGTCGATTTTTGTATTGTTGCACTTCTTGTACACGTGATAGCTGTCAGACCTGTTCTAAATCTATCCCATTTAGCATAGTGGTAGTGCTACACAGTGGCACAGTGGTTAGCACCGCAGCCTCAAAGCTCCAGTGACCCGGGTTCAATTCTGGGTACTGCCTGTGTGGAGTTTGCAAGTTCTCCCTGTGTCTGCGTGGGTTTCCTCCGGGTGCTCCGGTTTCCTCCCACATGCCAAAGACTTGCAGGTTGATAGGTAAATTGGCCATTATAAATTGCCCCTAGTTTAGGTAGGTGGTAGGGAAATGTAGGGACAAGTGGGGATGTGGTAGGAACATGGAATTAGTGTAGGATTATTATAAATGGGTGGTTGATGGTCGGCACAGACTCGGTGGGCCGAAGGGCCTGTTTCAGTGCTGTATCTCTAAACTAAACTAAACAACACAATGGAGGGTATCCTCAGTATGAAGGCGGGACTTTGTTTTCACAAGGATTGTGCAGTGCTTCCTCCTGCCAATACTGTCACGGACAGATATGTCTGAAACAGGTAGATTGGTGAGGACAAGGTCTAGTAGGTTTTTCTCTCTTTCTGGTTCCCTCACCATCTGCCGCAGGCCCAGTCTGGCAGATGTGTCCTTCAGCACTCTGCCAGTGTGTTGCACTACTGAGCCATTTTTGGTGAAGGACATTAAAGTCCCCCACCCAGAGTGCATTCTGTGTTCTTGCCACTCTCAGTGCTTCTTCCAAGTGGTGTTCAACATGGAGGAGGACTGATTCATTAGCTGGAGGGCAGTAGGTGGTAATCAGGAGGAGTTTCCTTGCCCATGTTTGATACTATGAGACTTCATGGTCTGGAGTCAATATTGAGGACTCCCAGAGTAACTCCCTCCTGACTGTATACCACTGTGGTGCCGCCACCTCTGGTGCATCTGTTCTGCCTGGGAATGGTGATGGTTATGTCTGGGCCATTGGATGTAAGGTATGTTTCCATGAATATGACTATGTCAGGCTGTTGCTTAGCTGGTCTGTGGGACCGCTCTCCCAATTCTGGCACAAGCTTCCAGATGTTAGTAAGGAGGACTTTGCAGGGTCGGGTTTGCCGTTGTCATTTCTGGTACCGAGGTCGATGCTGGGTGTTCCATTCAGTTTTATTCCTTTTTAACAACTCAGTTCAGAGGATAGAACTCGGGTTCTCTTTGCTCTTCAGGATGCTTCTTGTATTTATTAATTATAGGGTGTGGGCATCACTGTGAAGATCGGCCTTTTTTTCCCCATCGCCTAGTTACCATGATAATGCCTTCTTGAATACACCAAAGTGACTTGCTAGGATATTTCAGAGGGTAGTTAAGAGTCAACCACATTACATTGCTGTGGGTCTGGAGTCACACACAGGCCAAACCAGGTAGGGACAATAGATTTCATTCCCTAAAGGGGAATTAGTGAATCAGATGGGTTTAGACCAGCTGCAGTGGTGGGATTTGAACCTATATCCCCAGAGTATCAGGCATGGTCTTCTGGATTATTAATCCAGTGACATTACCAGGATGCCACCATCCCACTGGAACAAAAAGCTAGTCTCAGTAATGGTGACTATTAGGGAAGGAAATCTGCCACTCTTACTTGGTCTGGCCTAGACCCACAGCAATGTGGGTGACTCTTAACTACCCTCTGAAATAATAAGTCACTCAGTTGTATTCAAGAAATCGTATCACCACCACCTTATCAAGGGCAAATAGGGATGGGAAATAAAGGCTGGTCTTCACAGTGATGCCCACATCAAATACAAGATGCAAACCTGGAGACCAAAGAGAATCTGAGTTCTATTCCCTACCCCAAATATTACTTTAAATTCCTCTTTCCTGGTCCTTCTACCATCATCTCTAATAATAAGTTTGTGGAACTGATGTACTATTTGTTCAATTTGCCCCCAAACCTGAGTCGTAAAACTGCCTGGTCATATTTTCGCAGTTCACTAATTAACTTAATCAGCATTCCACTTATCAATGGGACGTTCCGGAACCCGAAATGTGCACAAATAGCACTTCCTGTCGTATTAAGGTGCTTATTAAGCATCCTTGGTGGCCACACAAAATGAATACCGGTCTCATTGTATTATGCAAATTTGCCTCCTGCACTTATATTCGGAGGTCTTTGGGAAATTGGTGCCTGGGAACGTTTGATTTGCTCATTCGCAAGTTGGTCCAGAAAAGCATGAAGCAAACACTCAGCGTGCAGTCTATAGCAGCCAATATGCAAAGGGATTCCCCCACCTCCGCTGAAGTCTCTGGACAGTCACTTTTGGCAGCTGAGGATTTTCGGAGCCACTTTTGAGGCTGAGTTTTGGGAGTGTTCGATGCAGCTGAAGAGATCAATTTTGACTTCTTTAGCTGCACGAGATAGGAACATATGGGAATGTCACTGGGATTACCATTGAGGCTGCCACATCAGGCCCAGCAACAGGGAGCTGTGGAGCCTCAAAGAAGTTTGGCAAGGGTCAAGAAGTTGTTGCAGCATGGGGATATTCCTGAAGGCACATTAGAGGAGCATTGTGTGAGGAGGCTGTGCTTCAGGAGGAAGACAATCACTGACTTATGTCATTTGTTGCATTAGGAATTGGAGCCACAGGCCAGACTAAGTATAAGGGTCACAGCTATGGTTACACTCAACCCCCAGGCCATAGGCTGATGACATCTGCACCATAATTCAATTTTCTGTCCATAAAGCTATCCATCAAGTGACCGATGACCCCTTCGCAAGGAGAAGGCAATCTATCATCTTCCCAATCTAGACTGCATTTCAGCGCAAGAGAGTTATTGGATTTTCTCATATTGTTGGATTCCCCCAGGTGTAAGCCCCCATGGATTCATGATGGGAAGGTCATGCCTGACAAATCTCATTGAATTTTTTGAAGAGGTGACTAAGGTAGTGGACAGGGGAATGTCTATGGATGTTATTTATATGGACTTCCAGAAGGCATTTGATAAAGTCCCACATAACAGACTGTTAACTAAGGTAGAAGCCCATGGAGTTGAGGGCAAATTATTGACATGTTGAGGAAGTTGGTTGAGTGGTAGGCGACAGAGAGTGGGAATAATGGGTAAGTACTCCAATTGGCAGGATGTGACTAGTGGTGTCCTGCAGGGATCTGAGTTGGGGCCTCAATTATTCACATTATTCATTAATGACTTGGATGATGGTATAGTAAGTCATATATCCAAATTTGCTGATGATACAAAGTTAGGCGGCATTGTAGACTGTCTAGATGATAGCATAAAATTGCAAAGAGATATTGACAGATTAGGTGAGTGGGCAAAACTGTGGCAGATGGATTTCAATGTGGGCACATGTGAGATTATCCATTTTGGACCAAAAAAGGATAGAGCGGAGTACTTTCTAAATGGGAAGAGGTTAAGTACAGTGGATATCCAAAGAGACTTGGGGGTTCAGGTGCATAGATCTTTAAAATGCCATGAACAAGAGCAGAAAATAATCAAAAAGGCTAATCCTCTGGAGGATTGGTGTATAAAGACAGAGGTTATGCTGCAGCTGTACAAAACCCTGGTTAGACCCCACTTGGAGTACTGTGTGCAGTTCTGGGCACCACACCTTGGGAAGGATATATTGGCCTTGGAGGGAGTGCAACGTAGGTTTACAAGAATGATACCTGGACTACAGGGGTTAGGCTACGAGGAGAGATTACACAAATTGGCCTGTTTTTGCTAGAATTTAGAAGGTTAAGGGGTGATCTGATTGAAGTCTTCAAGATATTAACAGGAAATGACAGGCTAGATAAAGATAAACTATTTCCACTGGTTGGAGATTCTAAAACTAGGGGGCATAGTCTAAAAATTAGGACCAGACCGTTCAGGAGAGATGTTAGGAAGCACATCTTCATGCAAAGGGTGGTAGAGGTTTGAAACTCTCTCCCACAAACAGGAGTTGAAGCTAGAATAGTTGCTAATTTTAAATCTGAGATAGATAGATTTTTGTTAAGCAAAGATATTAAGGGATATGGTCAAAGGCAGGTATATAGAGTTAGGCTGCGGATCAGCCATGATCTCATTGAATGGCGGGACAGGCTCGAGGGGCAGAATGGCCTACTCCTGTTCCTATGTTCCATTAACTGCACTCCCGTTGCCCTATCAAGAACCTGCCACGTTTTAAAACAGGAAGGGTTTATGCCCCTCTGAAGCACCTAGTGATATATTTCTACATTAAAGGAGACATTATTTTGCATTTTATTACCTTTATACTCCTCCTTTTGGGACTGTCAGCTATAGTGTAATCAACAAACCAGTGAGAAATGGAAGATAAATTTAAATATGAACATGAGAAAGTTTAGGGAAATCTATGAATACTTGCATATCAACAGCATTTGGACTAAATCAAAAAATCCAGATAGACACCTAAGAGATGTTGACACAGATAAATCAACTCTTCTTTGTTAATTGAGACCTTCCATAAAATGAATGTAAGGTTTGCACGACCTTTAAAGAATATTGGCCTTGTGTTAATGAGACTCTGGTGGCTAAATTTTGTGCAATTTTCATCCAAATTAACTACCTAAATGGCAATTATCTTGCATCTAAGTATGTGGGTCACAGTAGCATAATATTTCATAATTGAAAAGAATAGTCATTTCTGTTACATACATTAGTTCTCTGATTGGAAACTTTGGTGCTAACCCAGGATTGCTTCTGCTGTTTTCAATACTGTTGCATAGATTACACCTGGACTGTATTGGAAAAAATAACAGATTTGAAACTATTGATTTACTCCCAATTGCTATCACTTAGCATTTTTTAAACCATGAGACTGATTATTATGTATGTATCTAAGAATACATTCACATTCCAAACACCGTATTGGTGCAAAGGGGTTTGGTTTTGCACTGACACTGCAATTTTAGTGTAAATGGGATCTGCATTTGGAATCAGAGCTCAAGCTGACACTGATGTGAAGTGGAACTAGACTCCCCGAGGAGGATGTCTGACTCCATTTCACTTTGAAGTCAATTTGGGCTTTCACTCCCAATTTTATACAGCGCAGGTTTAGTACTGGTCTGAGCACACCCTAATATTCAGAGAAATGTACCCGATTATTGATTATAGATTCTAAAATTGTCGCTAAACCTCACACAATGAAATCTGCGCAGGCTGATGCTGTGACACAGGAAACAGTAAATGCTATTGCAGAGCTGGGGTGCAGAGTCTTGCACAGACTGTGGCGTCCAATGTAGTTTGAAGTCACTTCACTGAGATCCTGGCCACTGTATCTCAAGTAGGATGTACTGGTCATGAGAACAGATTTTGTAGGCTAGGCTTGTATTTCCTTGACTATAGGGATGATCGAATTGAGGTGTTTAAAAAGATTGGAGAAGTTGATATGATAAAGAGAAAATAATTCCTCTGGTGGAGGAGTCTGGAACAATGAGGTGTTATCAAAGTTAGGGTGCGGCCATTCAGAGGTGATGTCAGGAAGTATTTGTTCATGCGATGGTTTGTAGAAATCTGGAATTCTCTTCACCAAATAGTTATTGAGGCTTGAGGTCAATTGAAAACGGAGTTTGATTTTTTGTTTGTTTAGCGTATTAAGACATATGGGGTGGAGTTACGATACAGGTCAACCATCATCTAATTGAATGGCAGAACAGACTGAAGGGACTGAAACACTTCAGTAAACATCGGTTAAGTAAGGCCTCAATTTTAAAATTCTCATCCTTGTCTTCAAATCCCTCCATGGCCTCGCCCCTCCCAATCTCTGTAATCCCCTCCAGACCCATAACCCTCCAAGATATCGGTGCTCCTCCAATTCTGGCCTTTTGAACATCCCTGATTTTAATCACTCTACCATTGGTGGCTGTACCTTCATCTGCCGAGATCCTAAGTATCTCCATTCCTCTCTCTTCTCCTTTAAGACACTCCACAAAACTTACCGCTGACTAAACATTTGGTCACCTACCCTAGTATCTCCTTATGTAGCTTGGTGTCAAATTTTGTTTGCTAATGCTCCAGTGTAGCGCCTTGGAATATTTTATTATGTTAAAGGCACTATATAAATACAAGTTGTTTTTGTTCAATTTGATCATCTCTTTATCTTTTATACTCAAGTAATACAAGCCCAGTCTATGCAACCTGTCCTCATAATTTTGGGCACAACATGATTCTGGCAAACTTGTAGAAACTCCGGATGTCTGGCTGAATGTTTGCCCATAGATTGAAACTGGCAGAAAACAAGTGGTCAGTCAGCACTCTGGCCAATTGCGTGATCTCAATCCTGCTTTTTTTCAGGGGGAGGCGGGGGTGGGGTGCAAGCAAGGCATTAGGGAGACAAAATAAAAACAAGAAATGCTGGAAATACTCAGCAGGTCTGGCAGCATGTGTGGAAAGAGAAGCAGAGTTAACGTTTCAGGTCAGTGACCCTTCTTCAGAACTAGCAAATATTAGAAATGTAAAAGGTTATAAGCAAGTAAAGCGGGGGTAGGGCAAGAGATAACAAAGGAGAAGGTGTAAATAGGACAAGGTCACAGAATAGCTGACCAGAAGGTTGTGGAGCAAACAATATGTTAATGGTGTGTTGAAAGACAAAGCATTAGTACAGAAAGGGTGTTAACGGACTGAAAATTGAACAGCCGCAAGTACAAACATGGAAAAAAAAAGTGGGTAAGCAAACTGAACAAACTAAGATGAAATAAAATAAAATAAACACAGAAAAAAAATTTTAAAAAGGAAAAAGAAAAAAAATCTAAAAATAAAAGTAAAATGAGGGGCCCGTCATACTCTGAAATTATTGAACTCAATGTTCAGTCCGGCAGGCTGTAGTGTGCCTAATCGGTAAATGAGATGCTGTTCCTCGAGCTTGATGTTCACTGGAACACTGCGGCAATCCCAGGACAGAGATGTGAGCATGAGAGCAGGGGGGAGTGTTGAAATGGCAAGAAACCGGAAGCTTGGGGTCCTGCTTGCGGACTGAGCGGAGGTGTTCCGCAAAGCGGTCACCCAGTCTGCGTTTGGTCTCCCCAATGTAGAGACCACATTGTGGGCAGTGAATACAGTATACTACATTGAAAGAAGTACAAGTAAATCGCTGCTTCACCTGAAAGGAGTGTTTGGGGCCTGGGATAGTGAGGAGAGAGGAGGTAAATGGGCAGGTATTACACCTCCTGCGATTGCAGGGGAAGGTGCCATGGGAAGGGGACGAGGTGGTGGGGGTAATGGAGGAGTGGACCAGGGTGTCAAGGAGGGAATGATCCCTTCGGAATGCTGACAGGGGAAGGGAGGGGAAGATGCGTTTGGTAGTGGCATCACGCTGGAGGTGGCGGAAATGGCGAAAGATGATCCTTTGGATATGGAGGCTGATGGGGTGGAAAGTGCGGACAAGGGGAACCCTGTCACAGTTTTGGGAAGGAGGGTGAGGGTAGAGGTGCCGGAAATGGACCGGACACGGTTGAGGGCTCTGTCAACCACAGTGGGCGGGAATCCTCGGTTGAGGAAAAAGGAAGACATATCAGAATCATTAGGGAGACAAATTCTGTTCCAAGGTGTTTTGAATCCAGTTGCTGCTCATTGGTCACAGGTAAAATGAGTTTGAATATTCTCAGAACAGTGAAATGAGCAAATGTTCAGAGCATAGTGTCTTCAGTCCATATTCAGTATGTAACATCTCTGTGTCACAACCTGTCACTACTGAGGTTAAGACTCAATTAGAGATCTGTGATCTGTTGTCACTGTCTGTACAATAAAAAATGTCAACTGTAAGGAAACTGAATATTACTGCTGACCTAAATTTCTTAAAATTTATACAATGTACTGAATTCAATGGATGATGTATGAAAATCTGCATCCATGGTTTAGGTACAGTCAGAAGAACTTTAGTCTGGCTTCGACTGAGACCTGAGTCGTCCAGTGCTGTTATACTTCACCCTGAGCACAAAATGAACCCCCAACAAAACTTCATTAGATATGAATAAAATATATGCATAAAATAAAATAATTGTCTACTGCAATCATTCTTCACATTAAGTGTAAAATGTCAGGAAACTGGACTGGTGCCAACTATAATGAGATCTCTCTCTGTGGACCTCATTTAATCTCTCTTCATTCTTTCCTCTCACTTTTGCTTTTCTTTTTTAATTTTACATGATTGAAATTCTACCCTTTCACCATTAGCTTAATACCTGTCAAATGCAAACAGTCTTCCTCATGCAGATTGAGATTACAAATATCCACACACACGTCAGCCTACTCACTGCCACAGTACTTCTGCTGATGACTCCTACTAGAATAGGGCCGCTTGTGAGGGACTAACCTGGCTTTTTTGGCTTCAGGTGTGGTTATACTTCTGCTTTGATGCTGACACTAAGTGCCAGCGGATGCACAGTGACACAAAAGTGGGATGGCAACTTTGGAGTCAGGTCCCAATCTGAAAACCAAGTGCAACAAAGCCAAATATTATGAGACTCTGGTTGACCTTGCACTAGTTTGAAATAGCACTTATCGAATCACCGAATTATGCAGTGCAGAAGGAAGCCTTTTTGCCCTTTGTGCCTGATCCAGTTCCTTGATAGAGCCTCCTGGAATAGCAAACTGGAATGATACAACAGTGATTTTGAAAAGAGTCTGGCACTCTGTTGGATCTGTTTTCTTTCAAAAAATATACTTTATTCATAAAAATTGTAAAAGTGCGTTACATAACAGTTCAAATTTCACATGACATAAAGTGCAATACAGTTCAGTTTCTTTTAATACAGTATGTGGCACTCTGAAGTGCCTCACTACACTTACAATTACAGGTTTTATTTACAATACATTTCATGTCAAACATTCTCTGGTGCATACAGCTTGAGGGGTTTTACACAGTTTCCAGTCCCTCAGTGTACTATGGCGGAAGGGCTTTAGACTGTGGTCTTTCCCCATCAAGCCTTTGCAGCAGCTGCCCAAGCTTTAGTGCGTCTCTCAGCACATAGTCCTGGACCTTGGAGTGCGCCTGCCTCCAACACTCAGTTGTGGACAGCTCTTTGCACTGGAAGACCAGCAAGTTTTGGGCAGACCAAATGTTGGATCTGTTGGGTTACACAACAGATCTACGGCATGAGGAGAAGGCAGACAGATTTGACCTTGTTCTCCTTAAGTAATGGCTGAGTTTTGTGGCTTACCTCAGCATGACTCTGCTTTTGCAGCTGTGCGGCTAATTGCATCAATTCCAATTCCATGACAATATGAATGCAGCCTTAAGTACTCGTCAAATGACTGAGAAATACCTGCACAAACACCCAACGTTTGTATTTTATTATACCAAAATTAATTATTTAAACCATTAATTATTTGTAACCATTTACACGAAACTATATTCGGAATATTTTCTAGTGATGTAGATATTCTACTACTCTGTAACCTGAGGTTGTTATACTTTCACCTTATTGAGCAGAAAACCAAACCCCACACATCACCCCCTCCACCAACAAAACTCCGCATTTCGAAATTGTCATTTCAACTTATTCCAAAAACCAACACTTGTTAAATTGAATGAATGGAAAGACTGGTGGGATGATTTTTTTTCTCTCTGTCAGGAGAAAAAACTAGCACTATGTAAATGCAACCTAAATCCTGGGTGGGACCAGATCTGATACTGAAGCTCAGACACTGAAGCTAAGTGCAGTGTGATTCTTTTATGCATGAAGTAAATTTATGCATAAAATAATATAATTGACTTTCAACCAGTGCCACCATCCTTCATATTAATGAGCTTGGTGTTGGTGTGAAGCTGAAGCTGTTCATGCTGATGGTAAACTCATAGTGTAAATGCATCCTTAGTTACTTCACACTATTCCAAACAAAACTGACAGTTTAGCGTTCAGCCATTTTAGATCACAGTAAAAAAAACAGCACCCATTCATCCAATAAAGGCTATCATGCCTGCATTATGATGAGTGATGATATTTCTCCAGAACACTTTAGCTTTATTACCTATACACTTGACTATTCCTACGCTTTCCTCCCCAGCCTCCAACTTCCACCCTCCATAAACTTGAACTCATCCAAAATGCTGCTGCTCATCCCCTAACTCACACCATGTCTTGTTCGTCCATCACCCCTGTGGTTCCTGGCTCCTGACCCGGCAACACCACAATTTTAAAATTAGCATTCTTGTTTTTAGGAAATTCCGCCATGCCCTCACCTTCCCTATCTCTGTAAGCACCTCCAACTCTACAATGCACTTAGATCTCTGCTTTAATTCTAATGCTGGCTTCCTGTGCATCCCCTATTTTAATTGCTGCACAATTAATGGTTGTGCCTTCATCTGCCTGGGACATTGGCTATGTAATCCCACTCTAAGCCTGTTACAAACTCACAGGACACCAGTCTGGTGTATACTGAGTCTTTACTGAAACTGACTGTAATGGCTGCCCCCAGTCAGAGTCCCTCATGGTAGAGGTCACATGACTACAGCAAGCCAGGAGGCACATTGGTGCAATATTGCATTCCTATCCAAAACATCCCCCTTTTCATACAAAAATAAATTGCATGCATTATCATTTATACTGTGAGTTGTCCAAGTTACCCACTATGCTCACAGCTGTTCTCATGCATTAGTCATTCATTCTTGTCAGCCTCTGCATATGCATTGCACACATAGTCATTAAATCGTGCCGGTCTCTTAACGGTTTGTGTGCGCATTGTCGTTGATTGCTCATCTGGTTGATTTTCCTTCTCTGGCGAGTGTCGTTCCCTTGTCATTTGTTGCCGCGGTAACTATTGTTGTTCTATTTCCGTTGGGGTGCTATGGACTGCTGGGGCTGATGGTTGTTCTGTGGTCTGTGCAGTTGGTGAGTTCTCATCTTCCTGATTTGCTGCCAGCCGTGAAGGTACAGCTTCTACAGTTGTGCATGTGTGCCTGCAGTTGTGATGGACCTTCACTGCCACCGCATACGATTGGTGATTACCACTGCTCTATGCAGGTCCCAAGTTGCCACTTGGGCTGACTTTTGTTGAGCGCATTGAAGGTTTGTGCCCTGACTGGCTCTCCAATGCTCAGTTCTGGCAATGGTTCGGCAGTTTTGTCAGAATGGATTTTGGCTTTCTGCCATTTCACCTTGATTTTGTCTGCCCGCTCTGCGGAATCCAAGCAGTCCTTCACCACAGTCTCCACCTGCCTGAGCAGATGACCGTCAGATCTTCCCCTTCCTCGCTGCCTGTATGACTCGTGTGACCTTGCGACTGACAAAGGTGTTCTCGTTCCAGTGCACGACCATCTCTCAAATTTTCTCTTCTTGCACGTTGAGGGTTACCAGTCCAAACTTTAGACTTGCTTTTGCTGAAATGAGTGGCTTTTGATTGCTGTCTATGACTTGGAACTCCAGATCTTCGTTCTTGTCATTGCAATGGGCTCTCGGAGTAACTTGTCCTCTTGGCACTAGCATGGTGCCATCATATAGCCTCAACCTAACCTTTGAGGGCTTCGTTTTTGGATCACCAGGTTGAGCCACTTCACACAGGTCTGTGAAGGTCATGATGTTGCATGACGCATGCTGAGTCTTTATTGAAACTGACTGTAATGGCTGGTCCCAGTCAGACTGCCTCATGGTAGAGGTCACATGAATACGGCAAGCCAGGAGGCACATTGGTACTGCATTGCATTTCTATCCCAAACAAAACCAATCTGCCTCTCTACATCTCTCTCTTCCTTTAAGATGATCCTTTAAACGTATCTCTTTGACCAAGCTTTTGGTCATCTGTCCGACCATCTCTTTGTATCTCGGTTTCAAATTTTTTTAGATAATGCTCTTGTTAAGCACCTTGGGACCTTTTACTTCATTAGATGCACTGTTTAAATGCAATTTGTTTTTGTAGTTACAAGGCACTTCAAACAACTATGTATGTTCGTCTTAGCTCAGTGGTAGCACCCTCCCCTGTGAGTCAGAAGGCTGTAGGTTTAAGTCCTAGTCCAAATACTCAGTACACAATCTAGCCTGACAAAAGTGATAGTTTAGCATTCAGCCATTTTAGTGTATTGAGGGAGTGCTGGGCTAGAAATAGGATGGTGCTATGGTCACTTTTCAGGTGCAAAACAGGTGTCCTGTCCCTTCACCCCACCCCCGCCCCCCCCCACCCCAAAACACATCACCTCCCTCTCCTGACTGCTTTTCCTCTTCCAATTACCTTTGCCCTCTCCTGATCGCCTCAATATCCCTCAATCACCTCCCATTCCTGATTGCTCTGATCCCTCTCATGATCATCCCCTCTTTAGCAATTGCACCCCCCCCAACCCACATCTTCCAACTGGTGCTTCCCTGTCCTGATCACTTGCTCCCTCCTGGTAACTGCTCTCCCTCTTCCAGGACCTACCTGGGATATGCTCTCACCAACGCAAATGCCCGATACTGAATTCCTCTTTGTTTACTGAGCTGCCTGGGAATGTTCAGCAGATATCCACAGTTTGACAGTCTCAGGTACCAGGGTTCACCTCAGACCTGCCTGTTCTGGTGCAAGGGATCGCACCCTCTGCCCAGTTCACACCAGCAAACCAATTTCAAGGTTTTTGGATTGGGTGCATTTTTAGGTGAGATGTTAAGCTGTCGGCCCTCTCAGATGGCCATAAAAAAAATCCCTTAGTACGATCTGGGAAAAAAGCAGGGGAATTCAATCAGTATCCTGTCCAACTTCTGTCCCTTAACCAATACCACTGAAACAAATGACCTGGTCTTTTATCTCATTGCTGTTCATGGAACCTTGCTGTGTACAAATTGGCTGCTACAGCTTCCTGCAATGCCACAAAGATCACACTTTAAATGTATTTCACTGTCTGTGAATTGCTTTGAGATATCACAGCGACATAAAAGTCATTCTATAAGTGCAAGTTCTTTTCATTACGACAACTGATTTCTGAAGTCGACACTGCTAAATTTAAGGTAGATTGGGGAAACGAGGATAAAAAGTGTGATGGACTATTTTCGAGACAAATTGTTCACTTAAATACCTGTGTGATCTATGACCTTTCTGTAATTTTGAAGATCATATAAAATAAACTCATTGCATTGACATGGTAAAATTTTCTTGCACAATACTTAAGTATCTTAACACAGTTGCCATTTCCAATGTCTATCCAACATTGAAATCTATTTATTATAATGTAATGTTGAATAAGGTTACCTAAATGACTAGCATAATTCCAGCACCATAAAGTTGTCACTGCAAAAGTGTAGCTTGACACTTCTTTTATTTAACAATATCCAAAGGTGTAGGTAAGTTATTTGACCTGACAAATCCCAAAAACCTGGAATAATCTTGCAATATAATGACTTGCCTTGAAGATAAAAGATATGGTTCCAGAAACTATAGGGCAAGAGCTATGAAATTCCTCCTTCTTATTTGTATATAGGCCTTCAAAATAGTGAGGAATTTCAGACAAATGTGTTGACATCATGCATAATTTCTGAACCATAGATTTCTTTATGTGATCATCAATTAGCCGTTTCAATAAAAGACTGCTGAAAAGAATAGTGGGACCATATAAACATGGTTAAAATTTGATAATATGGCAATCTTTTTGATTAAATGGGGGAGGATTGTCTGCTATGATAAAAGATTGAGTTGAGTAATAGGAAGCTCCTCTATCGTTGTTTCCACATGAAACAATTTCATATAAATGAAGGAAAAGTGCACTTATCACCCAGAACTGCATTGTCGTGAGCTCTGTGGTGAAACTGAGCTGACAATCCCTTGAATTTTACTCCAGCGGAACAGCTTGGGGTCTGGAATCAGATCTCCAATGGTTGGCCCTATTTTGATAGAGCAATAAGGGTGGCAATGAATTGCTCCAGTGCCACCTAACAAGAAAAAAAATAACAGCACAAATGCCCCTTTGAAAGGCACCGCTAATATGATGAATAAATATATAGAAACATAGAAAACATAGAAAATTCACAGCACAGAAGGAGGTGATTTTGACCCATGATGTCTGTGCCAGTCGAAAAAGAGCTATCCAGCCTAATCTCGCTTTCTAGCTCTTGGTCTGTAGTCCTGCAGGATACAACACTTCAAGTGTATATCTAAGGTTTTTTTTAATGCGATGAGGGTTTCTGCCTCTACCAGCTTTTCAGGCAATGGCTTCGTGACCTCCTCACTCTCTGTGTAAAAAAAAATTATTCCTCAACTCCCGCCTAATCCTTCTACTAGTTACTTTTAATCTATGCCCCCTTATTATTGACCTCTGTGCGAATGAAAATAGGTCCTCCTATCCACTCTATCAGGGCTTCTCATAATTTTTATGCACCTCAATTAAATCTCCCCTCAGTTAATCAAACCAAAAGATACCAAAATAACCAACAACTCCAAAAGGCACTAAGTGAATGATAATGGTATCAGTCTTTATAAAACACTTTACTCCCACTCTGGTCAAGGGCAATGGTCGTGGCAGGGAGATGGTTGTTCTGGAAGATAATCTGTGTGGCTCAATAGATTTTGAACCACGGCCTGTTGAGCTTTCAATTGATTCTCAATGCTGAAAGACTTTGTTGGGATGCACGGACATTGGCACTGGCTGATATTACATAAGAACATAAATAAGAGCAGGAGTAGGGCATAGTGTGCTTTAGTCTGCTCCGCCATCCAGTAAGATCAGGGCTTATCTTCTACATCAACTCCACTTCCCCACCCTATCTCCATATTAGCCTTTGTCTCTTAATGGGCAGTGGAGCTGCTTTCTCCATTCCTGGCAAAAAACGTTTACATCCTTCACTCTTACAAGAGTAATGTCAATTTCTACATTCCACCAGCATAATGTGACCTTGTCTAAATTTTTTTTTTATTCGTTTCATGGGATATGGGCATCGCTGGCTAGGCCAGCATTTATTGCCCATCCCTAAGTGCCCATGAGAAGGTGGTGGTAAGCTGCCTTTTTTTTTTAGAGATACAGCACTGAAACAGGCCCTTCGGCCCACCGAGTCTGTGCCGGTCAAAAAACGATCCACCTATTCTAATCTCATCTTCCAGCATTTGGTCCCTAGCCCTGCAGATTATGACACTTGAGGTTGATAGTGAGGGATTCAGTGATCATAATGCCATTGAATGTCAAGGGTAGATAGTAGATTCTTGTTGGAGATGGTCATTGCCTGGCACTTATGTGGCACAAATGTTACTTGCAACTTATCAGCCCAAGCCTGGATATTGTCCAGGTCTTGTTGCATTTCTACATGAACTGCTTCAGTAGCTGAGGAGTCATGAATGGTGCTGAACATTGTGCAATCATCAGCGAACATCCCCACTTCTGACCTTATGATTGAAGGAAGGTTATTGATGAAGCAGTTGAAGATGGTTGGGCCTAGGACACAACCCTGAGGAACTCCAGCAGTGATGTCCTGGGGCTAAGATGATTGACCTCCAACAACCACAACCATCTTCCTTTGTGCTAGGTATGACTCCAACCAGCAAAGAGTTTTCCCCCTTATTCCCATTGACTCCAGTTTTGCTAGGGCTTCTTGATGCCATATTCGGTCAAATGCTGCCTTGATGTCAAGGGCAGTATCTCTCACCTCCTCTTGAGTTCAGCTCTTTTGTTCATGTTTGAACTGAGGCTGTAATGAGGTCAGGAGCTGGGAGGCCCTGGCGGAACCCATACTGAGTGTCACTGAGCAGTTTATAGAATCATAGAATCACAGAATGTTTAAGGCACAGAAATAGGCCACGGCCCATCGTGTCTGTGCCGGTCAAAAAACGATCCACCTATTCTAATCTCATCTTCCAGCATTTGGTCCCTAGCCCTGCAGATTATGACACTTGAGGTGCATATCCAGGTTTCTTTTGAATGAGTTTAGGGTCTCTGCCTCAACAACCCTTTCAGGCAGTGAGTTCCAGACCCCCACCACTTTCTGGGTGAAAATGTTTATCCTTATTTCCCATTTAATCTTTCTACCAATCACTTCAACTCTATGTCGACTCATCACTGACCTCTCTGCTAAGGTGAACATACCCTTGACCTCCGCTCTATCCAGGCCCCTCAAAATTTTGTACATTTCAATCAGATCTCCCCTCAGCCTTCTCTATTCCAAGGAGAACAACTCCAGCCTATCCAATCTTTCCTCATAGCTGCATTTTTCCAGTCCTGGCAACATCCTTGTAAATCTCCTCTGTACCCTCTCTCGTGCAATTACAACCTTTTGTAGTAAGGTGACCAGAACTGCACACAGTACTCAAGTTGTGACCTAACCAATGAGTTATACAGTTCCAGCATAACCTCCCTGTCCTTATATTCTATACCTCGGCTAATAAAGGAAAGGATTCCATATGCCTTTTTAACCACCTTATCGACCTGTCCTGCTAACCAGGGATCTGTGGATATTCACTCCAAGGTCCCTAACTTCCTCTACACTTCTCAGTATTTTCCTATTAATTGTGTTTTCCTTTGCCTTGTTTGACCTCCCCAAATGCATCAGTTCACACTTCTCCAGGTTGAATTCCATTTGGCAGTTTTCTGCCCATCTGACCAGACCATCAATATCTTCCTGCAACCTACAGCTACAACATGTGGAACGCCACTGGAAACAGCCCTCCAGTCGCTAAAACAGCTGTCAACAGTTACCCTTCGTTTCCTGCCACTGAGCCATGGGATTTTATTTTTTTTAACCAGTCTGCCATGTGGGACCTTGTCAAAAGCCTTGCTAAATCCATGTAGACCACATCAACTGCACTACCCTCATCTATCTTCCTTGTTACTGCTTCAAAAAATTTGATCAAGTTGGCCGAACGAGATCTTCCCTTAACAAATCCATGCTGACTATCCTTGATTAACCCATGCCTTTCTAAGTGACTGTTTATCCTGTCTCTCAGAATAGATTCCAATAATTTACCCACTACTGAGGTTAGACTGAGTGGCCTGTAATTATTCGGTCTATCCTTCGCTCTCTTTTTAAACAGAGGTACAACGTTAGCAGTTCTCCAATCTTCTGGCACCACACCTGCATCCGGTGAGGACTGGAAAATGATGGTCAGACTTTTGGCTATTTTCTCTCTTGCCTCATTTAGCAGCCTAGGGGTACATTTCAATAAAAGCAAAATACTGCAGATGCTGGAAATCTGAAATAAAAACAAGAAATGCTGGAAATACTCAGCAGGTCTGGCAGCATCCGTGGAAAGAGAAGCAGAGTTAACGTTTCGGGTCAGTGACCCTTCTTCGGAACTGTTAGGGTACATTTCATCTGTCCCTGGTGATTTACCAACTTTCAAGAATGCTGGTCCCATTAATACTTCCTCTCTCCCTATGCTTATCACATCCAATACTTCACACTCCCCCTCCGTAACTACAATATCTGCATCATCCCCATCTTTTGTGAAGACAGACACAAAGTATTCATTAAGAACCAAACCGACATCTTCTGCCCCTACACATAGGTTACCTTTATGGTCTTTTATGGGCCCTACTCTTCCCTTAGTTATCCTCTTACTTTTAATGTATCGATAAAACATTTTTGGGTTCACCTTGATTTTGCTTTCATGCCTTCTCTTTGCTTTCCTTATTTCCTTTTCGATCTCACCCCTCCACTTTCTATACTCTTCTCAGCTTTCTGTAGTATTGAGTTTGTGGTGTTGGACGTAAGCTTTCACTTGCTGCCTTATCTTACCGTGTAGGCTCTTTGACATTCATGGGGCTCTAGATTTGGCTGTCTCATCCTTTTCCTTTGTAGGAACATGTTTACTCTGAACCCCTTGAATCTCCCCTTTGAATGCCTCCCACTGTTCTGACATTGATTTACTTTCAAGTAGCTGTTTCCAGTCCACTTTTGCTAAATCACTCCTCAGTTTAGTAAAATTAGCCTTGCCCTAGTTGAGAACTCTAACTCCTGTTCTCTGTCCTTTTCCACAATTATGTTAAAACTTACTGAATTATGACCACTACCACCAAAATGCTCTCCCACTGCCACTCCTTCTACCAGCCCATCTTCATTTCCTGCATCCTCTCTTGTTGGACTTTCTACATACTGGGCTAAAACCTTCTCCTGAATGCACCTCAAGAATTCTGCTCCCTCAATTCCTTTCACTCTAAAATTATCCCAGTTAATATTGGGGTAGTTAAAATCCCCTACTATTACTGCCCTATTGTTCTTGCACTTCTCAGGGATTTGCCTACATATCTGCTCTTCTATCTCCCTCTGAGTGTTTGGGGGTCTAAAGTACACTCCCAACAATGTGATTGCCCCTTTTTTGTTCCTTAGCTCAATCCATATAGCCTCCCTTCCAAGATATCATCCCACCTCACAGCTAAGCAAGTACCGCTTGATGGCACTATCAATGACACCTTCCATCACTTTACTGATGATTGAGAGTGGACTGATGGGGCGGTAATTTGCCGGGTTGGATTAGTCCTGCTTTTTATGTACAGGACATACCTGGGCAATTTTCCACCTCACTGGGTAGATGCCAGTGTTGTCGCTGTATTGGAACAGCTTGGCTAGGGGCACGGCACTTTCTGGAGTACAAGTCTTCAGTACTATTGCCAGAATGGTGTCAGGGCCCATAGCCTTTGCAGGATCCAGTGCCTTCAGTCGTTTCTTGATATCATGTGGAGTGAATCGGACTGGCTGAAGACTGGCATCTGTGATGCTGGGGATTTCAGGAGGAGGCCGAGATGAATCATCCACTTGGCACTTCTGGCTGAAGATTGTTGCAAATGCTTCAGCCATATTTTTTGCACTGATGTGCTGGGCTCTCCCATCATTGAGGATGGGGATATTTGTGGAGTCAGCTCTTCCTGTTAGTTGTTTAATTGTCCATCACCATTCACGACTGGATGTGGCAGGACTGCAGAGCTTAGGTCTGATCCATTGGTTGTGGGATCGTTTAGCTCTATCTATCACATGCTGCTTATGCTGTCTGGCATGCAAGTAGTCCTGGGTTGTAGCTTCGCCAGGTTGACACCTCATTTTGAGGTATGTCTGGTGCTGCTCCTGGCATGCCCTCCTGCACTCTTCATTGAACCAGGGTTGATCCCCTGGCTTGATGGTAATGGTAGAGTGGGGGATATGCCAGGCCGTGAGGTTACAGATTGTGGTTGAGCACAATTCTGCTGTTGCTGATGTTCCACAATGCCCCATGGATGCCCAATTTTGTATTGCTAGATCTGTTCAAAATCTATCGCATTTAGCACAGTGGTAGTACCAGACAACACAATGGAGGGTATCCTCAATGTGAGGATGGGACTTGGTCTCCACAAGGACTGTGCGTGGTAACTCCTACCCATACTGTCATGGACAGATGCATCTGCGGCAGGAAGATTAGTGAGGATGAGCTCAAGTATGTTTTTCCCTCTTGTTGGTTCCCTCACCACATGCCGCAGACCCAGTCTAGCAGCTATGTACTTTAAGACTTGGCCAGCTTGGTCAGTAGTGGTGCTACCAAGCCACTCCTGGTGATGGACATTGATGTCCCCCACCCAGAGTACATTCTGTGCCCTTGCCACCCTCAGTGCTTCTCAACATGGAGGAGTACTGATTCATCAGTGAGGGGAGGCAGTAGGTGGTAATCAGCAGGAGGTTTCCTTGCCCATGTTTGACCTGATGCCATGAGACTTCATGGGGTCGAGAATCGATGTTGAAAACTCCCAGGGCAACTCTCTCCCACCTGTATACCACTGTGCCACCACCTCTGCTGGGTCTGTCGATGGGACAGGACATACCCAGGGATGGTGATGGTTGTGTCTGGGACATTGTAAGGTATGATTCAGTGTGTATGACTAGGTCAGGCTTCTGCTTGACTAATCTGTGGGACAGCTCTCCCAACTTTGGCACAAGCCCCCAGATGTTAGTAAGAAGGACTTTCCAGGAGTGACAGGGCTGGGTTTGCCGTTGTCATTTCTAGTGCCTCGGTCGATGCCAGGTGGTCCATCCAGTTTCATTCCTAATCAACTTTTTAGTGGTTAGGTACAACTGAGTGGCTTGCTAGACCATTTCAGAGGGGATTTTAAGAGTCAACTACATTGCTGTGGGTTTGCAGTCACATGTAGGCCAGAACAGGTAAGGACAGTAGATTTCCTTCCCTACAGGATGTTAATGAACCAGATGGGTTTTTGCAACAATCAATTCATGCCCATCATTAGATTAGCTTTTTTACAAAATTCCAGATATTTTTTATTAATTGAATTTAAATTCCACCTTCTGCCATGGTGGGATTCAAACCCATGTCCCCAGAGAAATACCCTGGGTCCCTGTGACAATACCACTATGCCACCACCTCCCCTCAAATACAGGATAAAACAGCCAGCTTGATTGGCAGCCTCTCAGCTAGCTAAAATATTCACTCCCTCCACCACTGGATAATCTACAGGATACAATGCAGCAACTCACCCAAAGCTTCTTCAACAACACATCCCAAACCCACAAACTCTACCACCTATAAGGACAGGGGCAGCAGGCACTTGGGAACACCACCACCTCCAAGTTGTCCTCGAAGTTAATAACATAATCATGGCTTGAATGTATGCCCCACAACGAGGTGGGATGAGTGCACTGTTCAATCTAGTCCCACTTCGCCACACGTCACAACATATATTTAAATGTTCCCACTTAACAAGTACAGTCAATCATATATTTCACTTTACCCAGAATAAAACACATTAACCAGGTTTCTTTAATAAACAACAAAATTACCAGTTTATTATAAAACAAGACATAACCAGTAATGAAGTAAAGCATAAACACACAGATTGAAATATTAAAGTTCCCTTTTTACCTGAGCCCCTAAAACTCACACGCACAGGGCTGGATTTTTGGCAGCAAGCTTCCGGAACAGCGCAGAGCACCATGATATTTCACGCACTGGCTCATTAACATGGGGGCTGAAAGCCCACCCCCGATGATGTAAAGAGGGCGGGTGCTCCATCCCTGGCAATGGCGTTTGGCGCCACCACGCAGGTGCCATTTTTAATGCTTCAAGCCCTTCAGTTTACTTTAAATGTTTAAGGGTCTCGTTGTTTTAAAAATTGCAATAAAATTTTAATGCCACTTTGAATCCCCTCTCCCACCTCCCCCCAACTGAGTACTCAATATATAAGTTGCTCTATCCCTCCAAAAAAAACCACATTTTCTGTGATCCCGAACTTCATTACCTGTGACCCTCAACCCCTTCCCACCATCCCTACAACCAATAGTAACAGTTTTCCCCACACCCCCCACCCTTAAAATTTGACTTCTCCCCCCTCCCCACTAGTGTTCCGCCTCGGATCTCCGAACGATGATCCGAAGGCACGGGACCTCTGGCCACTGGTCGGAATATCAGCATGGGATGGCCTTCGTGGAAAGGTAGGTTAATATTCATTCATTAAACTTTATTAACATATTTAAATTAGGTTTTTTGCCGACGGGGGGGGGGGGGGGGGGTGGGGGGGGGGGGAGAACCTCGAGGCTTCACCGCTGCTGGTAAAATGGGATGGACCCTTCCCGGCGTCGAGGCTCGTTGCGAGCCTCTCCAAGAAATATTTGACCCCCCACGGTGGGGGGCTGGTAAAATTCAGCCCACATACACCGGTTAACCAGAAAAATAAAGGGATTTTTGTTTTTAGAGCTCTATTACAGAAAGAAAAATGCTTGGGCTAAATACATGTTCATTCTTGAAGAGACAGCAGATGAGATATGTTGTATTCCAAAACTGGCATACAGACTGGCCTCCAAGTACATGTAGATGGGTCACTGGGGTCTTTTAGAACAGTTTTTCTTTCAGGCAGCATTGAGAATTAGTTTAGCAGGCTTTTCTTCAAAGACAGGAGATGAGATAAGTTGATATAGTGGGCTTCTCAGGATCTTTTAGAGAGGTGCTGGAAAGCTGAGCTGGGTTGTGGTCTTCTCTCCTTCCTTGGAAGTTCTCTCCCTTTTTATAAAGGCAATCTGAGGCCTAAAGAGACAGAAATTCCTAAACTTGAATCTCGTTGAAAGGTACCAGAGAGTACACTCTGTCCAGCTCTGTGAAAGCTGAGAGTTTCCCTTGGACAAAGGAGACAAGCCAGTGGCTCAAATTTTTCAGGAGCCAGAAGGGTTCTCTCTCTCTCTCTCCAGAAAGCTTGGTGGGGCATGCGAAGCCCAGCTGCTGGTTGTTAGATCCACAACAAAGACCAGGGAGAAGAAAACCACCTACAATTCTACCTCCAAGAAAATGCTGAGCAAGGTGGGCCAGTCACAAAGTGCACTTCTACCAGCCAAAGATTCCAAGAATACAACTGCAGCCAGAAGACAACGGAATCATCCAACCTCACCGACTGTGTATTAATTTTTATTTATTCTGGGCTCTAATCTACAGAATCTACTTCTCACTCTGTAGTCTATTTGTGTGGGTGTGAGATTCTCATGTGCGTGACTGTGTGATGTACTTTTTATCATTTTATTTAGATCGGGTTCAGATTGCTAAATATAATAAACTCACCTCTTCCTTGTTTAAACTCAGAAACCTGTCTGATTAGTTCTTTTACGATCCCAACAAGGTAAAAGATAAAACATTCACTGAGGCGGTAAGCACCGTGTAAAAAGGAATAAAATCTGTTGTGGTCAAATAAGAGGAATGATAAGAGGGATGACTGTGACCCTGTTTAATTCACTGCCACTTCTATCTGCAGTATTTTGCTTTTATGTTAGTGTTTAATTCACTGTCACTTCTCTTCCAGAAATGCCTACTTTGAAGAAGTTCTGCTCTTCTCTCCGATGGGATTTTCGTTTGTCTCTTTTACCTTGTTCACCTTCATTATTCTCTGTGACCTTGTCCTATCAACACCTCTTCTGTTATTTCTTGCCCCACCCCTACTTTACTTGCTTAAAACTTTTTACATTTCTAATATCTGTCAGTTCTGATGAAGGGTCACTGACCTGAAACGTTAACTCTGCTTCTGTCGCCATAGATGCTGCCAGACCTGCTGAGTATTTCCAATATTTCTTGTTTATGTTTCAGATTTTCCAGCATCTGCATTATTTTGCTTTTATTTTAGTGGTCCTTCCTCACCTGACCTTAACATAATACTGTGCCACGCATTCCAGTTTATTTCCACCGTCTAGATTTTTTTCTTGCTTCTTTTTCACTTGTGGCTCCCTCCTGTTGCCCGTTATTTTTCTCCTTCCTGCCCTGCCCTGCCCTGCCCGTGCTTTTTTTTTCTCATCAGGTACAGCCCCATGTTGTTTGTAGACTTTATTACTGTAGTTCAAGGTGATAAAAATCTTAGTTTCTTGGTCGGCCTCCAAATCGCTGAACGCAGATAGCGGCTTCGATTGAGTGTAAACCAGTGACACCTTGTGTACACTCGCTCGGCTGTTTTAAACACAGAAGCGATCGCGGGGATCTCCCCTATTATTCATTCTCACAGCGTCCAATTAGAAATATCTTTTTTTTAAATCAAGTCTATCAATGGAAAATTCGTGACCGTGCAAGATTATTCCAGTTTGACGGATGTGCGAGATGAATTAAATCATTTGCACCCTTCGTCAGGAGTTTGTACCAATTCTTAATCCGTAGCAACCCTTTTGAAATTCTAATATAAAATACGATTCCAATCGGTCATTTTCGATTCAAAATTGATCACTTACAATATTAAACATTCCAAGAAATGTTAAAACCCAGGCTAATGGAAATTAGAATGAGGAAAAATGGTTCACATCGTCAACCATCTCTACATTTAAACATTTCAGTTCCCAAGTTTCTTTCTGAATTCGATTCTGACGAAACAGTGCAGGGATTCTTGTCCTGAATTAATTGTGATTCAACTTCAATGAAGTAAAAATGAACCTCGACAGTGTGAACAGTCAGTGTACGACAGGGTGTATAGATGGCATCGTGCTAGTTTGACTAAGTTCCTGGCATTATCCTTTAATTAAACAACCCCATTTAAAAAAAAGATAATTCTGATTATCTAAGTTTCTGAGAGTTAAAGGGGAATCCATGCAATTCCACACAGATTGGTAATCATGCGCCAAGAGTAACTGGTTAAACAGCTAGGACACAGTTAACGCCCCCCCTCTCAAGGCATAATATGGAATTCAGTTCAGATCTAAACCTAATTCCGTGGATCCATTCTCCATGTGTTGGTATTCTCTGCAATGAACACCCCCCGTAAAATATACCATCAATCAATGGACAAAGAGGCAGTAGAAAATTACAACGGATAAGGAGGAAATAGTTTGAAACACTCCAATTATCTGATTTTCTACCTGACTTTTCCCATAGTTCTGATGACCCGTATCTGAATTACTGAAATAAGAAACTAGATTAAAGGGACAAGCGCTAATTGTTTAAAACATTAATATATTTTGTGTGAAGACGGAAGATACCTTCAATATAAAATGGGGACAATGCAGTCGGCCGTATTCACAGTAACTGCCAAAGGTTTTTTTGGAAGCAATTAACCTTGATCAAACCCCATTTACAAATGAGAACTGAAGATCTCTTAATTAAAAGACCAAACGGCTCCTAAGTTAGACATAAGCAAAATACTGAGGCTGGTGGAAATCTGAAATAAAAACTGAGAATGCTGGAAATACTCAGCAGGTTTGGCAGCATCTATGGACAGAGAAACAAAGTTAACGTTTCAGGTCTGAGACCTTTTATCAGAAGTGGGAAAAGTTAGAGCTTTCAGCAAGTAAAAGGGGGAGGGGAGAAGCACAAAAGGGATGGTCTGTGATTGGGGAGAGCAGGAGAGATTAAACGACAAACGTTAAACAGTCTGCAAGACAGCAAACTAAGATAAGCGTTTGATATGGAAGGTTGGGGTCGGAGCAGAGTTGGATTAGAATTTTGTAACTTGTTTTGTCAGATTAGGCTGACAGCATTTCTTGAATAGCAAAAAATGTTCAATCATGACATCAAAATTCAAATTTGAAAGGAGGAAAATTCAGAAATGTTACAGTTGACATCCATGAAAGATGATGGACATACAACAAACAATCCATTTAGGTGGGGTGTCTTCTCTTGGTGCACCTTTGCTGATGGCTGTGAAGGCCAATCCTTGAGAGGCAGGTTCTGCCATAAGAGCTGCACGTGAAGCTTCCAAGTGATGCTGTGAGTTGTTATTTTTGGCGTTGGTGCCTGTTGCCAAGCTGCTGTCATTGTGGCAGTGCACACCAGTCCACAGGATGTGTCGCCATTTCCCTCTTTCGCCAACTAGTGACTCCCAAGTGTGATAGTCAACATTTAGGGCCTTCATGTCACTCTTGCAAGCAGCCTTGAAGCAGAGCTTTTGGGCACCCCACTGGCTCCAACTACCTCACCATACAGAAGGTCCTTGGGTACGCAACCATCTTCCATCCTGCAGACAAGTCCGATCCGCCGAAGCCAGCCTCTGTTTGATTAGTGCCAACACACTTGGGAGCTCTGCCTTTGAGAGGAATGCCATATTTGTGATTTTGTCCTGCCAGGGTATATCCACAACGCACCGCAGACAGAGAAGGTGGAAATTATTATGAAAATGAGGCAATGTGCACCCTTGAAACTGGGGAGAAAATTATTTCTTACAGTTGAAGCTAGTTTTTTTACACGAGAAACAGAGTGTTAGAAATAAATGAGGACAGCAGAAGGCTAATATATCTAATTTCAGATATCTCACTGGATATACTAAAATAATTGATCGCTCTCTCACACACATGCACACGTGGACTAGACCGGCAGATACAGCTGAGAGTTATTTATATGCTGAGTTGGACTCTAGGGTGACAGGATCCCAAGCATAATGACCTGTTTAAATCACGTTGTTATATATATATATAATAGTGTCGGTCTTGTTTTGTGTGGTTGAGAGAGTGGAAATGGATCAACTGTCACCCAGTTATCAGGGAGAGTCAGGCTTTTGGAAAGTAGTTTGGTTTTCAGAAAAAAAATGTTTTAAAACTCCCTTTAACACACCTGTTTCCGAACGATACGTGAAAATAAATATGTAATGCGAGTTGACATCCGGAAATGTTCGTGATCAAGCTGCCAGATAGTTCGATAAGAAAAGCCAGCCTCTCCATTCAGTTGCAGTATATTTAGGAGACTGTTAAAGAGGCAGTCTCTGTAAAACAAGGAGCTATTGCGAGTCCAGGAACGCACACTGCCTCGGCATCATGATTTTTGAAACTGTTTTAATTCTATCGTGATTATAAAACACTAGTTCACCCCCCCCCCCCCCCCTCCCCAGTCCAAATAAAAGACAAAACCCCGCCTTCCAACTGTCCGTCAAACAGCTGTATAACCAAAGCTTATCTTAGTGGAATGTGGCGTTGAACTCAATGGGTTAAATATATTACATACTCAATACATTAAAGCGGCGGGCTGGTAGTAATTCTGATTGATGCTCAGTTTGACTGTATGTAAAATGTAGCACTCAGAGGACCGCGCTGGTCCTACTGCATTAGTTTAAAACACAGCAGAAAGCGCAGTGCCCCGACTCTTAATGGACTTGGATACTGGACACGTAAGACTATATATTTGCCGGGAAGAAGGGGAATGATGTGGGTGCACAGAACAGACACTGTCGCCGCCTTCAAATGGTTAAAAACGGGCTCAAAACTCCAATCTCTATTGCCAGGCGGGCTGGCGAGTGCCTATGTAGGGCAGAGCTGATCTCTAGACCATTGCAGCGTTACTGGTATCAGTTCAATGGAGAGACTCGGAACAGAGAGGGAGCGTCTCAATGCCAGCCTGCTTTATATTGAGATGCTCAGTAGAAGTGGTTAAGGAGCAGCAGCCTGATGCTTTGTTGCTATTTTATCATTGCATATAAATATATATATATTTCGCTTTTCTGCTCGGTGATGTATTCCGAAGCAACGTGCTGCCGATGCTGAGCGCCCTCTCCAGCTCTGAATCAGTGCAAGGCTGCAGCTCTCTCGGCTCGGTTGGTGCCCGTCTCTCTTTCTCACTCCCTCTTATCCTCGCGCTCTGCACGTCGGCAGAAAGAAAAGTTTACATATGTGTGTAAATATATATTTTTGCAGAAAGGGGATCCGCAGTTTCTTTAACAGACTGGGCTCCAGCCAGATCCGTGCACCAAGAAATCTTACATTTTCAGCACCCGGCTCCTTCCGGGAAGCACCTGGAGACTTTTGCTCTTAAACCAGATGATGTTCATTCACTCCGAATTCTTTCCAAGGGCTTGACTTCAAAGGCTGCTCAGTCCCTCTTTCCAACTGCAAATCGATTTGTAGGTTTCAAGACGTATTTTCTCCTTTGACTGGACTATTTTGCGAGACCAGACCAATTGAAGTTACATTTTTTTTCGCCTGATGCATCATTCGCTCGATTGTGCTGCCTAGTCTGTGTTGTTTCATTTGAAATTTATATTGGATTATAACTGGATTCGCTTTGTTGCAATTAAGATTTTTTTTTAGAAGAGTGAGGATCTGCATGACTTTTTATAGTGTGCTCATCCAACGTGCCGACCGAGGATAAAGAAAATCTGTCAGGGTTTATTAAAAAAAAAATCAGAGCGATATTCGATTGAAGAGAGGAGACGAGAGAAAGGAATTAGTGTGAGGAAAGTACATCTACTGCACGGCGGACAAGGACGCCCCAAACCCCCACCCCTCTCTCTCTCTCGCTCCTGTTTCTGTTCTGTTCTGGCAACTATTCCCAAGCTCCCGGAATTAAAGGCACCACCCGTGGGATCGACACACAGCCTCCGACCGAAAATCAGGAGAAAATCAAACGGGAAGGAAATGGAAGTTTTCCCAGTGATCTTCCTCGTGTCGCTCTTGTGCTTTTCCTGCACCGATATTGTGACCGCAGATTCCATCATCCACATCGGTAAGGTTTAACTGCATTCTTTCCCCTGGTTCAACATGTTTCTTTCTGTACGTTATCTGCTAGGGTTTGAGAAGGGCTGGGCCAACGGTAGGTGATTTGTTTTATTAGTCGTCCCGATTAAAAGTTGTACACCTCCCAGTCCCTAAAAAGACAAGTCGCTCATTTGACTGGGCATGGAAGTTCAGTCTTGATTTGCAATCCGTTCAAGAAAACACAGAAACACACACACACACACACACTCCAGGAAGCCTCGTCTGCTTTGACAAGGCATATTTAAAATAGGAATGGGGCAAAAAATGATCCCACAGAGCGAAGCACATTAGCAGGCGATCTAATCAACGGAAAGACCAGATAACTTGCAATTTCCTATAAATGTCCTATGAGGTTTTGAGAAATATTAATTTTGGAGGTGGGAAGGTGGAAAAGGAAGACATTGTCTTACAAATAAAACGAGCGTCGGTGTTCAAATAGAGCAAAGGATAGCAAAACCAAATGAATCGTCCATTCGTATTTTCAATAGACTGTTCCCTGGCTTTTGCACTGTTTGTAATGGGAAGCATCGAAGCTGTAATGGTTTTTGTGCGAGGCGACTGGCGGTATGCCTGCACTCGGTGTGTGTGTGTGTAACCGGACTGATGAGTGATCTGATCACAATCAGACTCCCAGGCTGCACAAAGCATTCCTCAATGATTCTCTTATGCTTTCGCGAACCGCCTTGTGATGTGAATTGTAATAAGCCTCGGCAACAGAGCGAGTGCAAAAACAAAACACAAACAAAAACAGCTTCCCCCCCCCCCCCCCTTCTCCCGTTGCTCAGAAACTTCCCACTTCACCTGCAAACCCCTCACCTTTTCCTTCGGAACAACTCTCAGCAGCTAAGGTATTTCGTCGTTTCAGTCATGTGTGCATCGAGGTGTTTATGTGGGAGTATTGAAACAAATCTAAAGAGTTTAAGAATAGTGAACATATTCTTGTTAGTAACTGTCACTTGCAGGACATGTCCCTGTGTCATCTGTCCTTATTTATCTTCTCGATTCAGCCCTCTGATGATGTGTGCATTCTACACACATTGAAACTACACCACCAAGGTTAAGGCTTTTGGTTGCTCTGTGGCAAGAGATTTTTTTTAAAAAGAAAATCATGCTTAATGATTCGTAAAAGGAAATGTTCTTGTGTGTATCCCCCTCGTTGCTTTTTTCTTAAGAGCCCTTTAACATTCCTACCTCAGAGAATGCTGAGCGGAGAGCTGTGGACAGTATTATAGGGAGAATATTATTAACTGTTGTTGCCACAAGACTGCATAAGAAATATAGCTTCACTCTTTCATTATTTTAGAGAGGGTCATCGGTATGAGCACTGCAAGTATTAAATCTGTATTAAGGTAATTACATCTAGTGAATGAATATTCAGATTTCAGATTATTTTATCTGCATTGATTTCACTGGGAAATCTGTGCTAATTCAAAGCCCTAATCTAAACGCCGGTGCTTTTGACTAAGCGTAGTTAATGTATAACTTCTGTATAAGTTCTGTGGTGGTGTTTAATTGGTATCGAAGCAAAAAAAAAGCTCATGAATTAATCCGTGAATTCGAAATTTGGGGGATTCCGATCCTAAACGAGCCGCGATAATTTGCTATTCAACTTCCTAAGCGATGGCTTATGTATTTATTTTTTAAAAATTATACATAAACCTCTGCTTCAACCCGCAGCCGGTTTTCATAAACAAACCTACTGTCTTTTAAACAGTGACAAATCTGGTCTGGGGAAATAATGGACACGATACGGGATGTAAGCCGTGTCTAGTTAACGAAACCGATTAATCACTGCAGTATGCAAACCGTTCTCTTGCAGATCGAACAGACACAATGGATGCATATTGCGAAACTCCGCACCTCACCAACCATTTCGTATCAATACAGTAAAACCTGTATTGACCATTAATCTGCATTCAGCCGCATCTGCTTTCAACAGCTGCTTTTCAGCCCCAGTTAAGCAGCTATCGAGCACAAGTAACCAGTTGGGTCATTTTGTAAACAATGCCTGTTCGATATATCAACGATGCAAAGCCCTCCCGTGTCATGTTTGTACAAGTATAAAATCAACATGTGAGAGTGCGCTCGAAGTGCTGTACTTAGAAACTGAAGATAGATGTGAAGTAGATGCTTCCACTTCTGGAGTGTGGGGTCGGGTTTCAAAAGCTATGGGCCATAAATATAAAATCGTCATTGTTAAATCCAAAATGCGAATTCAGGGAGAAATTTCACTGCCCGGTGAGTGGTGAGAACGTGGAACCCGCTACCACAGGGAGTATTGAGGTAAATAGCATAGATACATTTGGTCATAGAATCATAGTCACCTGCAGCATGGAAGGAGGCCATTCGGTCCCTCGTGTCCATGCTGGCAGACAAGTGGCGATCCAGCGGAATCCCACCTTCCAGTTCTTGGTCCGTAGCCTTGCAGGTTACAGCACTTCAACCACATAGCCAAGTACCTGTGAAATGTTATGAGGGTTTCTGTATCTACCACCCTTTCAGACAGTGAGTTCCAGATCTCCACTTCCCTCTGGGTGAAAAGTTTCTCCTCAAATCCTCTCTAAACTTCCTATCTCTTACCATAAATCTATGCCCCCTGGTTATGCACCCTCAACCAAGGACCTTCCTATCCATTCTATCTAGACACCTCATTATTTTATACACTTCAATTAGGTCTCCACTGCTCCAAAAAAAGCAACCCTAGCTTGTCCAATCTGTCCTCATAACTAAAATTCCTCAAACATCCTCATAAATATCCTTTGTACCCTCTCTAGTGCAAATCACATCTTTCCAATAGTACAGTGACCAGAACTGCACACACTACTCCAGCTTCAGCATGACCTATGTCTCGGCTAATAAAGGCAAATATCCCGTATGCCTTCTTGACCACCTTATCTATCTGTCCAGCCACCTTCAGGGATCTGTGGCAATCTCTGTTCCTCTATACTTCTCAGTATTCTACCATTTATTGTGTATTCGCTTGCATTGTTAACCTTCCCGAAATGCATTACCTCACACTTCTCTTGAATTGAACTCCATTTGCCACTGTTATGCCCACCTGACTAGCCCATTGAAATCTTACTGCAATATTCAGCTTTATTTTTCATTATCAACCACAAAACCAAATTTTATATCATCTGCAAACTTCTTAATTATGCTCCCTACATTCAAGTCCAAATCATTGATTCATACCACAAAAAGCAAGGAATTTAATGCTGAGCCCTGCAGAACCTCATCGACCATTGCACTTTGCTTCTTCCCTCTGAGCCAATTTTGGATCTCATGGGCTTTTACTTTCATGACCAGTCTGCCATGTCAAAAGCCTTGCTAAAATCCACTTTGACTACATCAAATGCACTACCCTCATCAACCTTCCTTGTTACCTCCTCAAAATATTCAATTATGTAAATCAGACACGACCTTCCCTTAACAAATCTGTATTGACTGTCTTTGATTAATCCGTATCTCTCGAAATGAAGATTTATCCTGTCCCTCAGAATTTTTGTCCAATAATTTTTCTACCACTGAGGTTAGGCAGACTGGCCTGTAATTAGTCAGTCTATCCCTTTCTCCCTTTGTAAACAATAGTATATTAGCTGTCCTCCAGTCCTCTGGCACCATTCCTGGAGAGGATTGGAAAATGATGGTCAGAGCCTCCAATACGTCTTTCGCTGCTTCCTTTAACAGCCTCGGATACATTTCATCTGGGCCTGGGGGTTTATCCACTTTCACAGATGTTAAAACCCTTAATACTTCCCCCCTCACTATATTAATTTCATCTGATATTTCACACCCCTCCATCATGATTTCAAAGTCTGTAACATCCCTTTTGTGAAAACAGAAGCAAAGTATTCATTAAGATATGTACCAACATCCTCCGCCTCTACACATAGGTTACCTCTCATAGGCTCTCCTTTTTCCTTCATTATCCTCTTGTTCGTTTTGTATTTATAAAACATATTTGAGTTTTTCTTAATTTTACTTTCCAATATTTTTTAAATTTTTAAATTTTTCTCTTTGCTTTCCTAATTTCCTTCAGAATTTTGCCCCTACACTTTTTATACTCCTCTCGGTTTTCAGCACTATTGAGCTCTCGGTACGTATCATAAGCTTTCCTTTTTTTCTTTATCCTCTCCTTTAAGCCCCTTGATATCCAGGTATCTGGATTTGTTGGTGCCAATCTTTTTTCTTTAAGGGAGCATACTTGTTCTGAACCTACATTATCTCTTCCTTGAATGACTTCCACTGATCAGGCACTGATTTACCTTTGAGTATCTGTTTCCAGTCCACTTTATCCAAATCACATCTCAGCTTAGTAAAATTAGTTTTTCCATAACTACACTAAATCTAACTGAATTATGATCACTTCCACAAAGGTGCTCCCCAACTAATACTGCTTCCACCTGCCCAACTTCATTCTCTAAAACTAAGTCCAGAACCACCTCCTCGCTTGCTGGGCTTGCTACATACTGGCAAAAAAAAAGTTCTCCTTAATGCATTTTAAGAATTCTGCTCACTCTGTGCCTTTCACATTCATTCCATCCCAGTTAATATTAGGATAATTGAAATCCCCCAGTATTACTACCCTTTTTCTTTGCACTTCTCAAGAGATTTTCCAACATATTTGTTCTTCTATCTCCCTCTGACTGTTTGGGGTCTATAGTACACTCCCTGTAGCTCCTTTTTTGTTCAGTTCAGCCCATATGGCCACTTTTGATGATCCTTCTACCATATCTTCCCTCTTCACAGCTGAATTTTACAGATCCCCCGACGTCAGGGTTCGTGGGGGTGGGGGTGGGGGCGGAAAATGCCTCCAGGAGAGGCCTGCAACAGACCTCGATGCAGAGAAAGCCCGGCCCGATATTGCCGACAGCGGTGAGGCCTCGTGGCACCCCACCCCCACTGCTCGGCGACGGCAGCCCAATTTAAATATTTAAATTAATTTAAATGAACAAATTAAATATCTTCACACTCCCGGCGCTCCTGGACCTTCGGATCCCTGTCCGGGGATCCGAGGCGGAATGCTGGTGGGGAGGGGGGAGCAGATAAGTTTCTCAGTGCGGGGTGTGGGGGGAAGAGCAACGTCAAAGACATTTCATTGATGTAGGGGATGATGGGAAGGCTTTAGTGCAAAGTTTATGCACTTTGTTGGGGGGAAGGCCAGGTGCACAAGGTAAATGTTTTTTTTTGGGGGGGGGAAAGGGCAAGCAATTAATTCTATTGTTATTGGGGGGGTGAGAGGATCAATTTATTTAATATTTTTAAATCAATCTATCTTTAAATATTTAAATTGAAATGTAGGGCTCAAAGCCCTTTAAAAATGGCGTCAGCGCCTGTGCAAAGGCAGCTGATGCCATTGACGTAGTCGGACAGCCCACCTTCTCCATGTCATCGGTGGGGGGAGGAGGTCTGTCCCGACTATTTAAATGAGCCGCTGCACTCCGCAACGTGAGGCCCGCACAGGCGGTTGCCATTGCTTTCGTCCGCTACTGATTGCGGCAGCAGAAATATAAATTCCAGCCATATGATTGTTTCTATTATAATATTGCAACCCCCATCTCCTTTTTTATCTCCCTCCCTATCTAGTCTGAAAACCGTGTAACCAGGAATGTTGAGCTGTCGTTCCTGCCCATCTTTCAGACATGTCTTAGTAATAGCTATATTGTACTCCATGTGTCAATCTGTACTTTCTGCTCATCTGCCTTATTCTCTAGACTTTTGCATTGAAGTGTATACCATTTAGTACTGCCAAACTCCCTTGTTGCCTATTTTCTACACTTTGTTTCCTCTGCATTCCAAATTCACTTACTAATTTTCTGCCTTCCATTTCCAACTTTTCTTCTCTCCCTTCTGAATCTACTCTCAGGTTCCCATTCCCCTTCCAAACTAGTTTAAACCCTCAGCAACAGCACTAGCAAACCCCCTGCAAGGATATTAAGGGGAGGCTAGAGAAGGTACATGAGTGAGAAAGGAATAGAGGGATATGTAGGTTAGGTGAGATGAAATAGGGTGGGATGAGGCTCCTGTGGAGCATAAACACCAACATGAACCTGTTGGGCCAAATAGTCTATTTCTGTGTTGAAAATTATTTCTAATGTCCATCCTGTTTATCTATCTCATCTCTCTGTCTATATCTTTGTATCTCTGTAGATCTCTATCTGATTTTATTTGTACACCATATTCATAATCCATTGTATGTTCTAGGATGCTTCTGCAATTTTTTTCCCACTCTCTAATGTTGGATGCTGATTTTTCTCTTCTGCAAGGGTAATACTCTTCATTAATAATGACTTCTTGATCTATGAAGAGGGAGCCCTCTGACACCCATCAGTCATTTTTCATAATGGGGGCAATATCTACAGTACCTCCAAATATGGAGTGGATATGGCCACTGGTTACTGATGTCCTTCTACATTGCTCCAAACAAATTCAGTGTCACATCTATAATTCATGCTGAATATCCATTATATATCCAGTACAAGAGTTCCAGCTAATCACCATCCTCAGCACACATTTATTTGAAAAATCATTATTTGCAGTACCCCAATTAGTGAATTAGTTAACCAATTTTCATCCTGATAATTTGAAATAAAGTGTATCAAACAACAATATAAAACACCACACATGACATTTGCGTCTCTCCATGGTTTCCAAATATTTTGTAAGCGATTTAAATCAATACAGTTCTTAATAGTGAAGTAATTGCCACCAACTTTAACATTCAATTCTTTTGTCTTATTCTTGAACATCTTTATTTAAACACAACTGGCTTGCACGAGCTATTCACCTTGATATTAAGATAGAGAAATCAAAATGAACAGTGTAACTAGTAATTGCAGAAGCCACTTGCTTTATAATTATTTCTAGTGCTGAATATGTAGCGTCCTCACAACATGAATCTCAGAAACTCATTCAAACTCATTTTCTTCCTCTTATGCCATTGGCATTTGGTGTATCAATCAAAGAAAGAATCAGCAATAAGATGTTAAAGTTAATTAAATCCTTTTCAATAATTGGATTTTCAGTGAGCTGGTGAAATTTGCTCTTTGAGCAGTTACGTTTGACAAGAAAAATCACTAAAACTTTGAATTAACATTTGGAGATACACTACTCAATAACTTGATAGCTAAGAAATGATTAATTGACCATCATTTCTTGGATGATTTGAATGGACAATTTGGATGTAAACAAAATAGTCGACTGATTTCGTCTGATAACTCAATCCACAAGTTTGTACTAACTGCATCATCAAAGAGAACATTTTGAGATAATCCTATTAACAGATGCCTTTTTCTGTAGTGCCAATTAGTAGGCAAGGCATTTACCAAGAAATCAAAAGCATATTTTTACCTTAAGTGGCACAGTGATGTAACCAGTGTGGGTATCCCACACATATCATTAGTTATTGATGCATTTTAATGGTTTTTGGCAGTGCTTATATTGGTTGCAGTCCAGATAAGATGATGATAAATTGAAAAAATGTCACAAGCCACGATTTATCTGAAACTGGAAAAGAGTCCTTTGTTCGTTTGATAGATTAGACCAATATAGAACTTAACTTATCAGGGGTGCCATCTTTCAGATCAGATGTTAAATTGAGGTCCCATCCGCCCTCTCAGGTGGATGTAAAATATCTAATGGCACTATTTAGAAGAGTGAGGGGTGTGGTGAAGGGAGACACTAAGATAGATCATTTGGTCATTATCACATTGCTGTTTGTGGGGCCTTGCAATGCACAACTTGGCTGTGCATTCCTACTTTAGAACAGTGACTACACTTCAAATGTACTTTATTGGATGCAAAGCATTTTTGCAGAAGCCTGAGGTTGTGAAAAGCACTATGCAAATGCGTGTCAAATGGGCAATTTAGAATTTAGTTTAGAATCAAAACAGAGTGCTGGATGTCCTCTAGTAAGTCAGCCATATAGAGAACTTTTACTGTGTTGCAACCTACTGTAATTAAGAGGCATTCATTTGGTTTTCTGCTGACTGAGATAGTATAGTATTTATTATTTCCATATCTAATGGTAATTATTCACGTTTAATCAATTCCTGTGCAGGAGTATTAGAAACATTTAATCAATTGTTTTCTATAAATTACACTTGTGTAGAGTTATCCTGAAATTCAAATTCTTCTCGATCTAAAAAAAACTTTCAAGGAGACGACAAATCTTAATATTCACTGCTGTCTACATGCATGTGTGTGCCCAGATATACAAGGCTGTGATGAGCACTTTGTACAATGCATTATGTTTGAGCACATGCTGCTGCTGACTTGCTATCCTATCGGAGACGTGTTGAGCAAAATCCTTGAATTTGCCCAAATTACGAGCTGGAGATTTGCACCAAAATGAACTTGAGCTATTCGCAGGCACACCTAGATGTTAGTTCAGAGCAGCATTAGCATTTGCATTTGCTTTCTTCCGAAGAAGGGTCACTGACCCGAAACGTTAACTCTGCTTCTCTTTTCACAGATGCTGCCAGACCTGCTGAGTGGTTCCAGCATTTCTTATTTAGGTTTAAAAGTGCTTGGGTAACCTATCGGACTTCTGGGAAACTTATAACTGGCTCTGCATTATAAGTGCAACATGACTTTAGAACCTAAATGGTGAAGTTATTTTAACTTTTCAATATATATATTTCAAATCTATATCCACATATCTATCTATATCTATAGGCTTCTATATATCAAACAACAAAAAACAAAGAACAGTACAGCACAGGAACAGGCCATTCGGCCCTCCAAGCCTGCGCTGATCTTGATGCCTGTCTAAACTAAAACCTTCTGCACTTCCTGGGACCATATCCCTCTATTCCCATCCTATTCATGTATTTGTCAAGATGCCTCTTAAACATCACTATTGTACCTGCTTCCACCACCTCCCCCGGCACCAAGTTCCAGGCACTCACCACCCTCTGTGTAATGAACTTGCCATGCACATCCCCTCTAAACTTTGCCCCTCGCACTTTAAACCTATGTCCCCTAGTAACTGACTCTTCCACCCTGGGAAAAAGCTTCTGACTATCCACTCTCTTTCTATATATATTTATATATCCATAGGTCATATTTTAGATATTGCACTGAAAGTCTAAAATTTCTTACGATCTTTAAAAAAGTGAAACGTTGTCATTTAATGCTGTTTTTATCTGAAATGAAGCCGGAAATTTACAAGCACTTTTCAATCTTTTAATTTTCCACAGCAATACAGCCATAGAACTCTGAGTGTTGTCAGACTGTGTTGAATGATAACAATTAGTGTTTGTGTCCTAAAAGAGACTGACCATCGAAAACACAGAACCAACTGAGCGGCAGAACAATATATTGCGGATTACATAGTGTAATGATTCTGTCATGATAACGCTATATTTTTTGACTTGCCATGCACCATGCATTTCTTCCTGTTAATGGCCATCCGTAGATTCCCATTGTAGAGTTGTGCTATTTCTGGCCTTTGTTTTCTGTTTGTGTTTGTTCATCAAAGTGAGGGGTAAGTGTTCCAACTTTGGATTGGTGACTACAACAGCATCTTGCTAGTCCAACCAGTGAAAAGCTTCTTCTAAGTTACACTGTCGTCTCAATGACGGAAGACACTCTTCCTAGTCGTCCCACTGAAGCCCTGCCACCCCCTCGCATACAACTGCTACAACCTGTTTGACATTCTCTCTGTTCTAAAGTAAAAACTATAACTTTTATTTAAATAGTGACGTTAACATTGGAAAATGTTCCATGGTGTTTCACAAGAGTGTAATCAGACTGCACAGAAATTTTTTTTATGCTTTCATGGGATGTGAGCATCGCTGTCTAGGCCAGCATGTGTTGCCCATCCCTAGTTACCCTTGAGAAGGTGATGGTGAGCTGCCTTCTGGAAATGCTGCAGACAATGTGGTGTAGGTACACCCATACTGCTGTTAAGAAGGGAGTTCCAGATTTTGATCCAGCAACAGTGAAGGAACAGCGATATAGGCCCAAGTTAGGATGACGTGTGACTTGGGGGTGAACTTGCAGGTCGTGGTTCCCATGCGTCTGCTGCCCTTGTCCTTCTAGGTGGTAGAGGTTGGGTTTGGAAGGTGCTGCCTCAGCAGCCTTGGCGAGTCGAAGGAGGTATGAGGACAAATAACAACATTTGGTCAAAGAAGTAGGTTTTACGGAGCATCTTATAGGGGGGGGGAGAGAGGCAGAAATATTTAAGGAGGGGGTTCCAAAGCTTGGGGCTTAGACAACTCAAGGCACAGCTGCAAATACCGGACAAAGTGAGTCGGGGATGCACAAGAGGCCAGAGTTGGAGGACAACAGAGTGCCTGGAGGGTTGTGGGGTAGAGGATGTTACGGAGATGTGGAGCAGCGAGGCCATGGATGATTTGGAGCACAAGGATGAGAATTTTCTAATCAAGCATTGGGTGGCCCAGGAGAAAGCTTGCATGTTTTATCTGCATGAGGGTCAGTCCAGAGGTTGATGTGACAGAAGTATGGTCCTTTTTTGCCCCTTTTCCCTCCTCCGAACGATGTCAACTCTTGCTGGGGTGAAAGAGTGGTGTTTGAACATGCTGGCAATATAGTCCACCATTTAAGCACAAAAAACAAATAATGCAGTAATATTATTCAGGGTCTTGCTTATGCTGCTTGAAGGATAATTTCACACTTGCTGATTGTGGTTGATATGCACTATCAGGTGTTGCTGCTGAAAGCAGATTAGACATTGAGAATAACATTTTCCACTTGATGCAGCACCACAAATGATGTTTGCATCAGTGTTAATATATTACAACCTATTATCATAGTTGATGCATGACCTGTTACAATAGCTGGCACTGAAACAATATAATGGGCTGAATTTTACCAGCCCTCTGGGGAGGGGCTGGGAGGTGGTGGGTGGGGGCTGCCATAAAATGGTGAGGGAAGGCGGGGGGGTGGGGGGTGGGTGCGGGGGGGGGCCCTCTGCCATGTGGGCAAACCTTGGCAGCCTCCCTGCGGGCTCATGGAAGGAAGGGGGGCCCTCCTATCCAGAGATCGATAGATTTCTAAATATTAAAGGTATCAAGGGATATGGGGATAGTGTGGCAAAATGGCATTGAGGTAGAAGATCAGCCATGATCTAGTTGAATGACAGAGCAGGCTCGAGGGGCCAAATGGCCTACTCCTCCTCCTATTTCCTATGTTCTTATTCAGGTACTCCTTGGCCCAGAGCAAGGCATGCCAGGCAACAATGGCGGTCCCTGCAGCAACAGCATCACCTGCTGTCACCAACCACACCACTCCCCTCCCCAGGGCCTACCTGGCTTGGCCCGGTGCCCCACAGATCCCACTTGCCTCGTTGTAAGAGCACTGTCCATCCATGGTGTCCTCCTCTTCCAGGTGCAGTCCTAGTAGTAGCCACCACTTCCAGTGACACCGCTGAGGCTGCTGAACTGCTGGCCCTCCAATTGGCCAGTGACTTCTGGGGGTGGGCGACTGTCCTTAATAGGGACGGCAGCCCCATTGGCAGCTGCTGACAGGATGTGACACTGGGTCTAGCTGACCGCCGAACTGGGGTTAATGCCCTCAGTTTAGAGCCCGTTGGCAGCATCTCTGCTGTGATAACAAAATTCAGCCCAATGTTTCCCCTACCCCATACAAAAGAAAGCTTACTGGATGCGACAGAAGTATGGGCAATTTTCCCACCTTTAGCCCTCCTCCAAAAGATGTCGACACTTGCTGGAGTGCAGATCAACAGGCAACCAGCAGCCCTCCAGTATCTCAACCAAGAGGCTATCCTTTATTTGAGTCCATCACATGATACCCAAACTCATGCATTTTCCATTTGCAGCCAATGAACAAAGATCAGGAGCAGGAATTCTGGATGATTTGTTTGTTTCCTAGTCTTTGGATCATGAGAGGAATTTGCAACGCCTTAACCTCCTTTTGGTTGATATCCGATTACTAGCCGATTACTAGCAGGTGACTAAATCTGGTAATATTCCTGATAAGTGTGGTTGGGTGTCAATAACCATTGTGGGAGATTCATATGTTTAATTTGCAACTTAAAAACTAAGCAAACATGGATGCTTTGACACTTATCTATATGGCCATTGGAATAGAACACTACTGTCCAATAGAAATGGCTGACTAGCCATGAGTATGGCTTCAGCAATACTGTTTTAATCACATGCACCAATTTTAGTAACATTAATTTAATACACTCACACTGTACAGGTAAATGTACTTTGCATAAGCTTTTGTTCCCTTTACATTTGACTATTCTAATGCATTCAGGCCAATCTCCCACTTTCTACCCTCCTCCATCCAAAACTCTGCTGCCCGTGTCCTTACTTGCACCAAGTCCTGCTCACCTATCACCCCTGTACTCACTGAGCTATATTGGTTCCTGGTTTAGCAATGTCTTGATTTTAAAATTCTCATCCCTATTTTCAAATTGCTCCAAGGCCTCACCTCTCCCTATCTCTGTAATCTCCTTCAGCCCCACAACCCTCTAAAATATCTGCAGTCTAATTCGGTCTCTTGAGCATCCCCGATTTTAATCACTCCACCATTGGAAGCCATGCCTTCAACTGCCAAGGCCTAAGCTCGGGAATTCCCTGTGTAAAAACTCTCTGCCTCTCTACCTTGCTTTCCTCCTTTTAAGACACTCTTTAAAACCTACCTCTTTGACCAAGCTTTTGGGCATCTGACCTAATATTTTCTAATGTGGCTTGGTGCCATATTTCATTTCATAATGCCCCTCTGAGGGGCCTTCGGACTTATTATTACATTGAAGGCTCTACATAAATACAATTTGTTCTTAAACATCTACCAGTAGGTAGTAACGAAGGCAGAAAAGTTCTCAAAATGATCTAAAAAGACCTACGCAGTGCATTTTGTTTTCACCATTTCACCAACAAACGCACATAAAAGATTACAGCTTGCATGCATACACACAATGAATATGAGTATGGAGATCACGTTCCCAAATGATGGTGTTTGTTGCTCATTTTTTTAATTTACTGATCAGAAATTCAATTAGCCTCATCTGGCTTCTCAATTAACCACACATGGCTAATGGTGAATGGATTGGAATAGAGTAAGGGTTTTGTTTTAATCAGGTGTGACATGTACATATATTGAAATTGGCAGATATCCCTTGGGTGGATGAAACAGTGAAGTTTCTGCTCTCTGGTGCAATTGCAATGCATTGCCAAGGAATTAGGAAACATTTCTCGTGAGCTATTATTACAGAGAGCTGTTTTTACTTTAATAGTTTATTTGGAAACATCATCTTCTCCCCTGTTTTCTGACTTTTGGGTCACGTTAATGATATGAGACTCCACTGTCACTATTTCAACATCGATGTTAACCATTTTAGTTGAAGGGGGTTAATGCCCCAGTTGCAACAGCAGACAGAAAAGGGCAATATGAATGTATTAAACTTTCATCGTTTGTGTCACCAGCAGTCATTTCTTGATGTGTGTGTGTGTGTGTGTGTGTGTGTGTGTGTGTGTGTGTGTGTGTGTGTGTGTGTGTGTGTGTGTGTGTGTGTGTGTGTGTGTGTGTGTTTCTGCTGAGTCGGGGAGAATTCCAGTTTGTGGTCGGACTATTTGTCACTGCCGGTGGGAAGTGTTTTTCACTTCTAGGACTTAACAGTCCTTTGCATCCAGACGCTGTTAGGTGCCCCACAGGTCTCAATGTGTGCCTGGCTTGTACTCAATAGCTCTATTATATAACTTCCTGAGGAATCATAGCTCATAAATTAAACAGATACTCGTGGCTTTCTTTAGCAGCCAGGATTTTATGAAATGTTGTGAACCCCAGTTAGATAACACTAGACAACCATGGTGGTGTTGTTCGAACCCGAATGAAAAGCCATTGATGCCATTCTGGTGGGAAAATACAATGTTCCTCGTTGGCTTTGTTCCAAATATGGCAAACCATTTTTAAAAATCATTATTGGAGCACTGGGCAGGATTTTTTGAGTGAAATTTTTTTTAGGCATGGGATGAAGTTAGAAACCCAGTCAGAAATTGTGCCACTGGTCTGGCCTGCCATAGTCTTTCCTTTGAATGTTCATTGTCAAATAGGGGAGATTTCTAATAATGACTTGAGCTGCAGTAGCAAACTTAGGGTCGAGGTAGTTTATAGGTGAATAAAGTCTTTACAACAAAGAGTCATTTTTGAAATTATGGAGAATTCCTGTTACTAAAATAATATATCAACAACACTACCTGTAAAACTAATTTTATTCAGACATTACTATGTCTGATTTGCTCAAATGGTAAGTAAAGGTTCTTGGGAGAGATTAGGTGGCCGAGTGTGAGTTATTGAGTGCATTGTGCTTTCACCTCTGGGAGCTAGGGTTAATTCCACATCAGACCAAAAGGATACCATTCTATTTATTTAGATGGCTCATGGATTCTTAACTGAAGTAATGATTGCCAACTTTGCTCCATTTCCCAGATAGGGTTCGGAGTAATCACTATGAAGCGCTAATGATGTAGCACTGACTGACTATTTAACAGATTGAAGCCATTAGTTTGACTGGCGTAGAGAATGGTAAAATGTCACACCAGTGCAGTAAGTCCTGCCCTTCTGTGTTTGGAGTTGGATGCATTGTTGAGAGAGGCAGCTTTGTTTGGCATCTAATCTGTACTAAACCTGACCTGATGTGTTCAATGCTGAGACGAATTGCCCCAAAATAGAAAGCTCGTCCCTTGTATTGTCTTCTCTCAACTTGAGGATTAACATTTGACAACAAACTCTGTAGATGTGTTTAGTGTTTGGATTAAAAGCTTATAAAAATATGAGAAACAACATTTTGATAGCATCAAGTTAGTGTTAAATGGCCATTGGGAGGGATAGAAGAGGCATTTAATTTATGGCAGATATCAAAGTGACACAATTTCTTGCATGAAATTTTGGACACTTTTTATGCTTATAAATGATGCCAATATAGGACTTTCCTGTCCTTTCAATGTTCCCCACTCTCTTCTGAACATATTCTGACACAATTTGCACCTCAGTTTTACAGAGTGCAGAAGCAAGTGTAATGGAAAACGTGATACCTTTCAGAAGCTACAGGTTACTCAATCATCAGAGGATATTTTCACATGGAGTCATAGAGTCACATCGAGTCATAGAGTTGTACAGCACAGAAACAGGCCCTTCGGCCCATTGTGTCTGTGCCGGCCATCAAGCACCTAACTATTCGAATCCAATTTTCCAGCACTTGGCCCATAACCTTGTATGCTATGGCATTTCAAGTGCTCATCTAAATACTTCTTAAATGTTATAAGGGTTCCTGCCTCTACCATCTCTTCAGGCAATGCGTTCCAAATTCCAGCCACACTCTGAGTGAAAATTTTTTTCCTCAAATCCCCTCTAACCCTCCTGCCCCTTACCTTAAATCTATGCCCCCTAATTATTGACCCCTCGGCTAAGGGAAAAAGTTTCTTCCTATCTAACCTATCAATGCCCCTCATAATTTTGTATGCCTCAATCATGTCCCCCCTCAGCCTTCTCTGCTGTAAGGAAAACAACTCTAGACTTTTCAGTCTCTCTTCAAAGCTGAAATGCTCCAGCCCAGGCAACATCCTGGTGAATCTCCTCTGCACCCTCTCCACTGCAGTCACATCCTTCCTATAATCTGGTGCTCAGAACTGTACACAGTACTCCAGCTGCGGCTTAACTAGCATTTTATACAGCTCCATCATAACCTCCCTGCTGTTGTATTCTATGCCTCGGCTAATAAAGGCAAGTATCCCATGTGCATTTCTAACCACCTTATCTACCTGTGCTGCTGCCTTCAGTGATCTATGGACAAGTACACCACGGTCCCTCTGACCCTCTGTACTTTCTAGCCTCCTAATATCCATTGTATATTCCCTTGCCTTGTTAGTCCTCCCAAAATGCATCACCTCACATTTCTCAGGATTAAATTCCATTTGCCACTGCTCCGTCCATTTTACCAGCCCATCTATATCGTCCTGTAATCTAAGGCTTTCCTCCTCACTATTTACAACACCACCAATTTTCCTGTCATCTGTGAACTTACTGATCGTACCTCCTATATTCATGTCTAAATCATTAATGTACACTACAAACAGCAAGGGTCCCAACACCAATCCCTGTGGTACACCACTGGTCACAGGCTTCCACTCGCAAAAACAACCCTCGACCATCACCCTTTGCCTTCTGCCACTAAGCCAATTTTGGATCCAATTTGCCAAATTGCCCTGGATCCCATGGGCTCTTACCTTCTTAACCAATCTTCCATGTGGGATCTTATCAAAAGCCTTACTGAAGTCCATGTAGACTACATCAACTACTTTACCCTCATCTACACATCTCGTCACCGCCTCAAAAAATTCAATCAAGTTAGTTAGACACTACCTCTCCCTGACAAAACCATACTGACTATCCCTGATTAATCCCTGCCTCTCCATATGTAGATTCATCCTGTCCCTCAGAATTTTTCCAATAGTTTCTCAACCACTGATGTTAGACTCACCGGCCTGTAATTACCTGGTTTATCCCTGCTACCCTTCTTGAATAATGGTAGCATATTCTCTGTCCTCCAATCCTCTGGTACCTCTCCTGTGGCCAGAGATTCTTTGAAAATTTGTGTCAGAGCCCCTGCAATCTCCTCCCTTGCCTCACATAACAGCCTGGGATACATCGCATCTGGGCCTGGGGATTTATCCACTTTTAAGCCTGCTAGAACAGCTAATACTTTCTCCCTTTCAAATAACTATTCAAAAGGCATTTCAGAAATCACACTACTTTTTTTTTGATATTCACACAGTTATCAACCAGATATCAATTATCCAACAATTTTTCATTCTACATGTTCAAAATAGAGATTTTTCCTTAACATTGACCTTGGAGCACTCATTTGGAGCTGGTTTGTGTCCCATTGTTGCTTAAGGCATAGTCATATTGTATGCTAATTATTACCAATACAGCACATTCCCCCAGAGTTATTGATAGCCCTATCTGCAAAGAATGCAGCAAGTCTGACTGAACGAAGCTGGATAATATTCATTCATTAGAAAGTTTTAATTTCTTGAGCATGCACGCTCTTTGTGTCTGAGACAAAGCATTTTAACTTAACTGGCTCCGAGAAAATTATTCATTTATGCCACAGAAGGAGGCCATTCGGCCCTTTGAGTCAATGCCAGCTCTCCACGGAGCTGTGCAGTCAGTCCTACTCCTGGCTCAATCCCCATAACCCTGCAAGTCTATTTCTCTCAGGTGGCAATCCAACTTCCTCTTGAAGTCAGTGATTGTCTCTGCTTCCACCACCCTTGTGGGCAGCGAGTTCCAGGTGCTGCGTAAAAAAGTGCTTCCTCATATTCCTCCTGCATCTTTTGCCCAACACTTTCAATCTGTGTCCCCTAGTCCTTGTACCATTTGTTAATATGAACAGTTTTTCCTTGTCTAACCTGTCATAATCTTGTACATTTCTATTAAATCTCCCCTCAATCTTCTTTGTTCTAAGGAGAACAAACCCAGCTTTTCCAACCTAACCTTGTAACTAGAATCCTCCATCCCTGAAACCATTCTGATAAATCTCCTCTGCACCCTCTCAAGGACTGTCACATCCTTCCTGAAGTGTGGTCACCAGAACTGAAGGCAATATTCCAGTTGGGGCCTAACCAGAACTTTATAAAGGTTCAGCATAACTTCCCTGCTTTTGTATTCAATGCATCATTGCACTTTCACCCCTAGGTCCCTCTGTTCCTACACACTCTTTAGAACTGTGCCATTAAATATATCTTGCCTCTCCCTATTCCTTCTGCCAAAATGCATCATCTCACACTTGTCAGTATTAAATTCCATCTGCCACCTCTCTGCCTATTCTGCTAGCCTATCCTGTTACAGGTAATTCATATCATCCTCACTGTTTGCTGCACCTCTAAGTTTGGTGTTTGCAGCAAATTTTGAGATTCTACTTTGTATTTTAAGATCCAAGTCATTTATATACAGCAAAAAAAAGCAGTGGTCCTAGCACTGACCCTTGGGGAACACACACTGTCTACCATCTTCCAGTCTGAAAAGCAACCATTTACAATGACTCTTTTTGTTTTCTGTCCTTAAGCCAATTTTTTCTTATCCAATTGGACACTGACCCTCCTAATCCACGAGCCTCAATTTTGTTAACCAGCTGTTTATGCAGTACCTTATCAATTGCTTTCTTAAAATCCATGTAAATAACGTCCACTGCATTCCCGTATTCAACTTCTCTGTTACTTCATCAAAAAATTCAATTAGATTAGTCAAGCATGATCTGCCTTTTACAAATCCATGCTGGCTATCCTTAATTAACTCAAACATCTAAGTGTCTGTTGATATTTTCTCTGATTATTGTTTCTAAAACTTTATCCAGCACTGATGTCAAACTAACTGGCCAGTAGTTGCTAGGACTGTTCTTTCACCCTTTCCTGAATAAGGGTATCACACTTGCCAGATTTTGTAATCTCAAAAGAAGAAATCTAAGGGTAAGTTCATGAATGATGATGTTATGAAGAAAGTACTCTACCATGTGTAATATCCCTCAACTGCAGGTAGTGTCAGCTGTAGCTGAGTTGGTAGCAGTCTCTTTGAGTTAGAAGGTTGTGCGTTCAAGTCCCGCTCTATGGACAAAAAGCAAGGCTAATGCTCCAAAGCAGTACTGAGGGTGTGTTGCAGTATTGGAGGTGCTGCCTTTTGGATGAGATGATAAATTGAGGCCCTGTCTGCCTGCCAGATAGATGTAAAATTACCTATAACACTATACTGCTGACCACCTCCAGGTGCTTATCCATTGTCTCTCGAGATAAGGAGGCCAAAGAAGAAGAAGAAATATATTGAAGATGATTGGAGGAGTTATCTTTGGTGTCCTGGCTGATATTTATTCCTTAATCAACATCACAAAAACAGATCATCTAGTCACTATCACATTGTTGTCTGTGAAAACTTGCTATATGCAAATTTGCTGCTGTGTTTCTTACATTACAACAGTGATAACAATTCAATAAGTAGTGTGTTGACTGTAAATGCTTTGGGGTGTTCTATGGTTAGGAAAGGCACTATATACATGGCAATGTAAATATGTGTTTTAGTACACACTATCCCTTGTTGAAATATATTCTATACATTTCTTTTATTTGCAAAGGGAATCGATCAGGTGGGAAAATAGTTATGAGAAGCTTAGTTTCTTTCAGCTGGGAATATCACTAAGAGAAGATTCCTTCAGAAGAGACACATTTGCAGCCACCATATCGATTTCCAGTGAAACTACATCAGCAGTTATGGAATTTACTCAATAGAAATTTTCTGATAATTCTGCCATAATCGCTGAACTGACAGGATTTGGCTAATTATGAAGCCATTTCAAATGATCACCACCATCTCGAATTTAAAATTTTCATCCTTGTTTTCAAATCCTTCCATGGTCTTGCCCCTCCCTATCTCTGTAACCTCCTCCAGACCTACAACCTTCTGGGAACTCTGTGTTCCTCCAGTTCTGGCCTCTTGTGCATCTCCGACTACTTTCACCGCGCAGCTATGCCTTTAGCTGTCTAGGCCCTGAGCTCCAGAATTTGCTCCATAAATCTCCACCTCTCTACCTCTCTCACCGGTCTTAATATCTCCTTATGTAGCTTGGTGTCAAATTTTGCGAAATAGCATTCCTGTGAAGCACCTTAGGATAGTTTACTGTGTTAAGGACGTTATATAAATGCCAGTTGTATTTTTTTACTTCTCCAAATTTACAGGGTCCAGTGAGTGTTATATCATCAAGTTGTAAATTTAAGACATCTAACTTTTTGGGCTTAGAATACATTTGTGCTATGAAACTTTTATGAGCAATAATTATTTGTTACAGAAGTTTGTGGAACAATGATGTTAAAGAATAGAAAGCTGAATCAAGCTATTAATGGCTGATTTTGTTGGGGATGTATTTTTGAAGAATATGTTACAGATGTTACTTTTCCAATAAGAACTAATGTAGTTTTAACAATGTTAGTAATATCTCTCGGGTTCTATGTCATAGCTGTGATTGAATTCTCCATATTAACGTTTTCCCAAGTTAAATCATGACACATTGTTTGAGAAGTAGAAATTCAGCATAAGTCTGAGGCAGGGTATGTGTGTTTAGAAACATAGAGACATAGAAAATAGGAGCAGGCGTAGGCTATTTGGCCCTTTGAGCCTGCTCCGCCATTCATTATGATCATGGCTGATCATCCAACTCAGTAACCTGTTCCCACTTTTGCCCCATACCCTTTGATCCCTTTAGACCCAAGAGCTACATCTAACTCCTTCTTGAAAACATACGATGTTTTGGCCTCAACTGCTTTCTGTGGTAGCGAATTCCACAGGTTCACCACTCTCTGGGTGAAGAAATTTCTCCTCATCTCAGTCCTGAAAGGTTTACCCCGTATCCTTAGACTATGACCCCTGGTTCTGGACTCCCCTACCATCGGGAACATCCTTCCTGCATCTACCCTGTCAAGTCCTGTTGGAATTTTATAGGTTTCTATGAGATCCCCCCTCACTCTTCTGAACTCCAGTGAATATAATCCTAACTGACTCAATCTCTCCTCATACGTCAATCCTGCCATCCCAGGAATCAGTCTGGTAAAGCTTCTCTGCACTTCCTCTATAGCAAGAACATCCTTCCTCAGATAAGGAGACCAAAACTGCACACAATATTCCAGGTGTGGCCTCACCAAGGCCCTGTATAATTGCAGCAAGACATCCCTGCTCCTGTACTCGAATCCGGTCGCTATGAAGACCAACATACCATTTGCCTTTTTTACCGCCTGTTGGACCTGCATGCTTACCTTCAGCGACTGGTGTACGAGAACACCCAGGTCTCGCTGCATATTCCCCTCACTCATAAATACACAGGTATATTTTGATGCACTGTTCTTCACTATCGACTTTAACAGAAGGGAAATGTGATTTACACAATTGTGTTCTCTGCCTAAAAAGGGATGATGTTTGGGTTTGTGAATTCATCAACCGTGAAGTCTTCAACACATTTTGACAAGTTGCATTTGCATTAGAGCAAAGGTTTGTGAACAAACATACTAGCCACCGCCAATGCTATGCAGAAGAGTTGTGTCCAAAGTGCCTGAAGCCAATAAATGTCAACATATATTTAGAAAAGACCATCATATGTTTGTACAGGAGAATAAAAGAATAATTCTGTAATAGCAACTTCCGCAATGCACTGATGCTCATGCTAAAGTCCAGTAATAACCATGTAAATAGTCTGGTTTGAATTTCTGTTAAAGCTAGTTTCGTGTATCTGGGATAAACAACATGAAAAATAAAAGAAAGACTTGCATTTATATAGAGCCTTGCACAACCTCAGGATGCCCAAATAAAAACAAGAAATGCTGGAACCATTCAGCAGGTCTGGCAGCATCTGTGGAAAGAGAAGCAGAGTTAATGTTTCAGCTCAGTGACCCTTCATCAGAACTGGCAAATATTAGAAATGTAATAGGTTTTAATATGATAATAACTTGATAATCTGTTTTTGTGATGTTGACTGAGTGGCATTTTAAGTTTACACACATTGGCGTTTCTTCATGACCAGTAACAGGAAATTTATTGAACTAATCTGGAAAATGGTTATGGATGATTGAGAAAACTTTCAATGCCTTGTTTTAAAAAACATTTTTGTGGGGAATATTATCAGTGTGGGCAGCACAGTGGCGCAGTGGTTAGTACCACAGCCTCACAGCTCCAGCGACCCGGGTTCAATTCTGGGTCCTGTCTGTGTGGAGTTTGCAAGTTCTCCCTGTGTCTGCATGGGTTTTCGCCGGGTGCTCTGGTTTCCTCCCACCACTTGCAATTGATAGGTAAATTGGCCATTATAAATTGCCCCTAGTAGAGGTAGGTGGTAGGGGAGTATAGGGACAGATGGGGATGTTGCAGGGATATGGGATTAGTTAGGATTAGTATAAATGGTTGGTTTGATGGTCAGCACAGACTCGGTGGGCCGAAGGGCCTGTTTCAGTGTTGTATCTCTAAGAAACTAAGAAAACTTATTTTCCTTCTATTTTGACTGCACAATATAACACAAATCATGATTTGTTAATTGCGTTTATACATATCCTAGGGTAGAATGTTGCCAAATCTGGTTAGGTTTACTCCTGGAGATTTCATTACATTAGAAGAGTGAGAGATGACCTGATTGAAACATATAAGATCCTGAGGGGTCTTGACAGAGTGGATGTGGAAAGGATGTTTTCCCTTTGGGAGAATCTAGAACTAGGGGTCACTGTTTAAAATAAGGGGTCGCCCATTTAAGACAGAGATGAGGAGATATCTTTTCTCTCAGACGGTTGTCTTTGGAACTCTCTTCCTTAAAAGGTGGTGGAAACAGAGTCTCTGAATATTTTTAAGGCAGAGGTAGAAAGATTCTTGATAAGCAAGGGGGTGAAAGCTTATTGGGGGTAGGCGGGAATGTGGAGTTGAGGTTACAATCAGATCAGCTATGGTCTTATTGAATGATGGAGTAGGCTCAAGGGGCCAAGTGGCCTACTCCTGCTCCTAGTTCATATGTTCCTACATGACTTCCCACCTCAAACCATCCCACCCCCCAATCACATGCCATTTGCCTATCCTTTGGGCACACTGCCTTTCCCACGGCCAATTGGAAAGTGAACAGAATCTTTATTACCCAATTGGATTAATCTTCACAGGTAGTGAAGCAGCCTCTGATGTTTTTTCAACTAATAAATGGAACTGTTTAAAAAAAAATGAAAGAAAAGCTCTTTAATTTTTTAATGCGTCTTTGATTTTTTCCTTGGGTTGCTTGCAGCAGTGGCCTGGAGAACAATCTTCGATTCCTGGATAGTCCAGGACAATCCTGGAGGGCTGGCAACTCTAGGTTCACATAAAACCCCTGGGTGCATTTTTCATCACTTACATTGCCAAAGCAATTCTGGATACTATAATGGCAGTGCCTTGTTGGCTTCTAGTATTGCTAAGAGTTGGTGGAAGTGGCTTCAAGTTTTAAATCCTCTGTCCTGTCCAAGAGTGAATTTGCTCAGGTAGGTGGAGAGCCCACCTATCATCATTCCACCAAAGTTGGCGCTTAGTCCATTGTGATTGGTGTTACATAGGAACATGAGGAGGCAATTTGCATCAGGAAATTACTTACAGCTTTGCTGCAGTCTCTCTCCTTAAGAGGGTGATTCCTCCTTGACATCCAATTTAATTTATTACAGCTTTAGTGTATGCTCATCCTCTTATTAGCCTGCAACTGGGAGATTTGTGGCAGTGGATTAGCGAACGATAACACTTGTGGGGTTACCTCCTTTTAATGGCTTGTCTGAAAGACAAACTTTTGGAGATCTCACTTCCATTTTGTACATTTTGTTTTTCAACTAATTTAAAAAAGAAATTGAATTTATATTTCATGATCACAGGTTCTCCCAAAGCCAATGAAGTATTTTGGAAATGTCGTCACTCTTGTAATGTAGGAAACGCGGCAGCCAATTTTCACACAGGGGCTGGAATTTTACCGGTAAGAATCGGGTCCCGTAGGGTCGTGTGGAGGGAAAAATGGCGCACGATGACGTCGGGCCGGGTCCCTGGCGTCATTATCCGCTAATGCAATTTAACCAGCGTGAGAAGTCGGGCACGATCGAATTTGCGCTCGCCGCCCGATTAACATCAATTGAGAAGTACTTTAGGTACTTCAGAATCCAATTGACAGATATTTTATGCTACGTATCTGATTTTACGGCCATTAATTGGTTCGTGGGGCGTGTCGGGAACCCGGCAGGTTCAAAAGGGTGGCAGGCATTGAATCATGAGGGAGTTGAAGGTAAAAAGGTATTTATTGAACTTTATTCATACTGATGTTACTTGTGTGTCCTAACAAGGGGTGTAACTTGCAGGTTGTGCAGGAGATTTAATCTGAATCTTATACACTGCTGATAGGGACCCATGTAATATTAGTTATTGCCTGAAAGGAAGTACCTGAAGTGAGCCAGTCACAAAAGCTGGAAGCTATTACCTGTGATCAAAGCATTTGTTCTGCTGTTTAACAATGGGAATTGTTCACTCTAGAGGTGGATCATCAGATGAGGAGGACAGTGAATCAATGAGCGACAGAAGTACAAATGGTCAGGGGAACGTACAGCAAGCTGCACCAGTGCATCCTCGTGCTGCTGGAGGGAGAGTAGTTCGCAGAGTTGCCCGGGAGTGGCCAAATGTCAGGAGACGTACCTACCCAGTAGTAAGGGCATACTGAACGCGTCTGAACTACCTGCAGCTGTCAGAATGCCAGTGCGTCTGGCTCCTTCCAAGCCTCAGCTGCAGACTTGTGCAGTGTCTCACAATCAGCAGCGCACCATTGCATAAAGGTTGTGACAGATGCATTGTTTCAACATGCTAACCATTTCATCACGTTCAAGACGGACAACACCAGTCAGGCTGAGAGAGCCAGAGGCTTCAGCACTATATCTGGCTTCCCAATGGTACAAGGCATGATAGACTGTACTCATGTGGTCCTTAGAGCACCAGCTGGACAGTCGGGGGCATTCATGAACCGCAAGGGATTCCATTCAATGAGCGTTCAGCTCGTCTGTGATCATCGGAAGCGAATCATGCAGGTGTGTGCACGTTACCCTGGTAGTTCTCATGATTCTTTCATTCTCCAGAACTCACAGGTGTCTGCAATTTTCAGTCTTCCACACAGAATGGAGGGATGGATACGGTGATAGGGGTTATCCTCTGAAGACATGGCTCATGACACCAGTGAGGAACCCAAGGGGTGAGGCGGAGGAACGATACAACGGGAGCCATGTGGCCACCAGAGTGACAATCGAGCAAACTATCGGCCTCCTAAAGATGAGATTGAGGTGTCTTGACCGCTCTGGTGGAGCACTGCAGTACACACCGTCGAGGGTTTCAAGAATCATTGTCGTCTACTGTGCCTTGCATAACCTGGTGATTGAACATGGAGATACCCTAGAGGATGATCAATGTCAGCGTGATGTGTCATCAAATGATGAGGACGTTTCTGATGAGGAAGATGGGCATCAGTCTAACGATGATCATGGAGAGGAAGCTGAATGTAACTTGGCTCTAACTGCTAGAGAAACAAGGGATTCTCTAATAGGAACACGTTTCAATTGAAATGATATAAATCTTCACAACTCTCAAACTGCTTTATGACATTAATCATTGTGAGGATCTGACAGTGCAAAATCTCTAACCTTTAGGGGGTGAGAGCAATGTGACGAACCAATCCATCACATCATGAGGGACGCGATCCAAGTGTGTGGCCTTACATTTGAGACAACTTGAGTTGACTAACTATGTAGTATCTGACTTCAGAAATGACATGACCAATAGTAAAATCTCCAATTTAATCAAACACTATTATTTAACAAATCAAATAAATGTACTTCAAATCACCCAGTGCATCAGTAGTGAAATTAAAGTGTTTTCTTAATCCGTTTACATGTGCTCATTCGTGTGCATGATCCCTCGCCACCAGACTTACCAGAGGCATTGGCTGATCTTATTGCCGCCCTGCTTTTGATGACTTGAGCGGACGTCCTCTGCATGCTCACGGCCGTGAGGGCCCTGGCATCTCAGGGTTCTCATGACAAATATCATGAGCACCCTCTATCACCCTGGGATTTAGCGGTTCACATGCCCCTGGCAGACGGAGCAAGGAGCTGCAGGAGGCCTCAGAGACATCGTGAGAGGAGCTCCCATATGCGATCTGCTGCCCCTGTGCCCTCGTGAGGCTCGGATGGTCCTCAATGGTGGCATCAGAGCGCTGAGTGACCTCAACCTGGCGCAGTCACATCAGATTATGCTCTCTGATGCTCTGGTCCAGGGAGGCCACACTCGCCCAGAGGTCCCAAATTGCATGAAGAACTGATCCCTCCACTGCAGCCGTCAGTCTATCAACGGAGGAAGCCAGATGTTCAAAGACCTGTGAGTTTGCTGAACTTATCCTCTGGATGGATGTCTCCAGAGTATGAGTCCTAGCGCGCAACGTCTCAGGCAACTCCGCCAGATTTCCATGAACCGCATTCTGCACCTGCAACATCGCCCGACGAAAGGATGATCTCAGAAGCACGTCATCAGCTTGCGGCTCTGCACTGGCCTGGCTTCCCACTCTCCTCCGAGTGTGTGATGCATCGGCCGATTCTGCCTCTGGTGTCTGGCCCGGCAACTGTGCTGTGCTCACACCAGTATGTGACATTGATTCCCCAAACACAGTCATCCCAACCGAAGTGTCAGTATCTGCTGTGGTACTTGGTGCGTCTCGATGATGTGACGGTGCAGCCTCTGAGGCACCCCCCTCCACCCCAGAGATGGATGGTCGGGCAACGGAAACACTTCCTGGCACATACTGTGTTTCACCTGTTGGGAAAAGCATTGTGATCAGTTTCATCATCAATCCAGAGTTAAGCACAAGTTTGTGCCTCCAGCATGGTTACATCTGGGTGATGTTACAATTGAGGGCAACATTCAGTGCATTTGACATTCACCAAATCATTGGCACAGTAGCGCAGCCTCCCCACCCACCCCTCCCCCCCCCAACCCCCAACCCCCCACAATGAAGTGTTACACCACAGTCTGGAACACTCACTCTCATGGCCAGGTCCACTGGCCTCGTCATCTGCCACGGTACGTCCTCCTTCCTCCCCTGCTATAATTAAGGCATCCTCCTCCATTCTAGTGAGGAATGCCTGGGTGGCTTCGCCGCCACCACCTCTCCTGGGCATTGTGTGCCCTCTTTTCCTGAATAAACAAAGATACTTATTTTATACACAGTCAATGGCATATGACACTGTCACCCAAAGGGTTGATGTTGCATTTCACTGCTGTGCCAGTGTTGGGCGCAACTTTAACACCACAGCATCAGCGTTCATCGCAGACTTGCCCATCATGCGTCCCATTTCAAGGCAGCAGCCAGGCATTGATCATACAGGGCTTCCACATTGCATCATGGGTACACAAGAAAACCTCCCTTGGCACATAAACAATTAGATGAATGAGGAATGCCCCTTACCCAGGCAGAGCGAAGCAGATCATTGAGGTGCTTGCAGCACTGCATCCATGTAATCCTCACAACGCCTCGGCTGCTGATCTTCTCTGCAACCTCCAGCCAGGCCCTCTTGGTCACTTCGGAGGGTCCCCTTCTCCCATCTGAGCTGAACAGAATGTCTCTCCTCTCCTCAACGGCCTGGAGGAGGATCTGCAGTGAATCGTCAGAGAATCGGGGGCCAACCATCACCTCTACCAGTAATATTATTGTCTCCCAGTCTTTCTGTGTTTCAAGGTATGGAGCCTTTGAAATCTCCAGAACTTATGACACTTGTATCTTCCTTGACATCCAATGAAGAGCTCATTGCTCTGTTTAACTTCAGTGCTCCTTTATATAGGGCTTACAATCAGCCTTCCGCGTATGTGACCCCGCCCCCAATGATGCTGAAGTTCCCGCCCACGCACGCCATTTCTTCTCGGAGTTACGCCGCGGGCCCGCTGATTAGGTCATCAGCGCGTGATGCCTGCGGCCAGGCGATGCGAAGCGGGATCGGGGGCCTGATCTGCTTCGGGCGCACTGGCCCCGGAGCCACCGGTAAGCGCAAAATTCCGGCCAGGGTCTCAGAAACAGCAATGAAATACATGATTAGATAATCTGTTTTTAGTCATCTCAGTTAAAGGATAAGACACCAGAGGGAACTGCCTTGTTCTTCTTCAAAATAGTACCACGGGATCTTTTACATCCAACTGAGATGGCAGATGCAACCACAGTTTAATGTCTCATCCAAAAGTTGGCATTTCTGACATTGTAGGACTCCTGCAGTACTGCACTGAAGTACTCTTGTTTTGATCACACCACTACCGCAAGGAATTAAACTGATCAGTTCGGTTTCACACATTTACTTCATTTGCTGAACTGTAAGAGACTTTGAAAACATCATAAAATCATGATGGTTTGAGAAAGGATGAATTAGATTTAGTTTTATTTGAATAAATTGCTAAAAAATGCAGTGTTCTGAACTTCTGAGTTGGGAGCCATTCAAATTCATTAGACTAGAGGCTGACTCAATTCTGGAGAATGCGTGCTGTCTACAAATGTGATTGAGGTGTCCACTAGTCACCCCTCATCCATGTTTTGTTACTGCCAGACTCATCTATTCCAGTGCTCTCGTGGTTGTCCTTCCATCTTCCGCCCTCTGTAAACAAACTTTCACCAAGACCCGTTTACTCATTACCCTTATGGTCACCAATCTACTTTGGCTCCCAGTCCAGCGACACCTCATATTTAAAAATTCTCATCCTTGTATTCAAATTCATCCAACCTTATGTCTGTAATCTCCTCCAGCCCCACAACTCTCTGAGAGCTCTGTTCCACTAATTCTCGTCTCTTGTGCGTCCCTAGTTTCCTTCAATCTACCACTAATAGCAGTGCTTTCAGCTGTTTAGGCTCTAAGCTTGAGAGTTTCCTCCCTGAAGCTTTTAGCCTCTCCTTTTAAGACACTTCTTAAAACCTATCGCCAAGCTTTTGGTCACCTGTCTTAAGATCTCCTTCTTTGCTTCGGTGCCAAATTTTGTCTGATAATGCATCTGTGAATTGTCTTGGGATCTTTTACTATGTTAAAGGCATTATATAAATGCAAGTTGCTGTTGTTGTCAGTGGCAATAAAGAGTTTCCATTTCTTGAGTATTGCTGAAAACAGAGACATTTTGTCGAAGATTTTCATCTTGTACTCATCAGGACAATTCGGAAGAATACCAATGTAAGGGAAGCAACAAATTTATACCATATAAGAAAAGATTGGTTGGCAAGTGGACTCTGATTGATAGAGGCATTGCCATGGAGAATGCACCAGTTTATGGTGGCTGACAGTTAATTGCCAAGCTTTGTTTGAAATTTAAATCAGGCAGCTTGGCTCTGATTGGCCAAGGCATTGCCCTGAGGAATGAGCCAGCAAATGGCTGTCACTTATTTTGTTTAGCTGAAACAGGCGCAATATGTATACATATTCTTTCTATCTGCATTGAACAGGGCCCTGTGTATTAATATATGTAGCTTCCAGTACACGCAAAAGCACCACACTACGAGCCGGTAAGACGATCTTAAATTGGTTCTCAGCGTAATTCTTAGCACACTGAGGATTCCATTTCCAAAAGATGTGCAGTACCAGAAAATATGGTGTTCACTTGAACAATGACAAGACCTAACCTAAAATAGTAATGGACTTTTCCTCTACTGTCTGGGCGTAATGCCAGCGAAGTGACACCAACAGCCCATTTGTAAGACTGTTGACCCCTGTGACCTCATCTACTTGTTTCTTAATTCCCCAGTATTAGCCCAGTGTAGCCCATTATGATATTTAAAATTAAACTTTTGGACTCATTTTTGTAGCCATCCATAAATTTGCACCTCTGATGTAAGCACTCCCTTGACATAAATGAATTCTGGTAATTCCATTTTGCTTCTGATCACTATTCATGAGGTGGCTTTTCTGTGAACTGCTAAAATGTTTCTGCAAAGGTTCTGCATATTTTCTTTTTTTGATTCTGCAAATAACCGTTTGCAGAGAAGTGAAATGACAAGTGAGTAGCAAAAGTGTTGCAAACAGGGCTCACAGTAATGTTAATGAATTACAGTCTATGCTTTAGAAGTATAATTCTAACTAGTTCTTGGCCAATTACAATCTATCACATATAGGTGAGCTCCATAGTGTTAAAGTTAGTTTAACAAATTGTGATAAAGTGGTATCTACAATAAGTGATCTAACCCCCTGAGAGATTGATTACTCTTCAATGGTGTAGAAAACCAGATAAGCAGATGTGGGCTGATTGAAACTTCAAGCACATCGTTCATCAAAAGCCTATTTACTCCTTTTGTTGCTCTGTTAATGGCGCAACAGGTTTGTCTGGTGAGCAGTTGAGCCTTAGGGACCAGGAAGATCCCAGGTTTTACTGCAGATCTATACTGAGTTAGCAGTAGAGCACTATACTGGACCTCCACTGCTGTGGGTTAGTGAGGGCAAAAATTATACTAGGGTTCCCACCTCTGATCACTAACTCTGGTGGAAGTCTGGGCTCCAGATGCAGGACAAGATTAGTCCTGGCTGTGATGAAAAGAAATCATTTTCATTTATATAGCATCTTTCACTACATCTCAAAACACTTAACAGGCACCGAAGCATATTTTGAACTGTAGTCACTGTTTTAATGTGGGAAAATGTAGCAGTCAAGTTGTAAACATCAAGATCCCATAAGCAGCAATGGATAAATGCCCAAATTAATCTCTTTTAGTTACAGTACTAATTATTTAATATTAACCCAGCATTAGGAGATTCTGCTTAACTTTTAGCAGCAGCTTAGGAGTTAAAATATGCTTTGGGGAAGAAAAACAACTTGTTCCTATCAGGCCCTCAGGACATTCCAAAGTGATTGATAGCCAACTTTTGAAGTGTCATCACTTGTACGAAACATGTCAGACAATTTTCAGCACAGCACGGTTCCAGCAATTGGATAATGATTAGCTCATCTGTTTTTGAGATGTTGGTTAAGGGATAAATGTTGGCCAGGACACCAGGAGAACACAGCTGCTTTTCTTTAGAAAAGGACATGGGATTATTCGCAGCCACCTGAGAGGACAGACAGGGGGCAGTTTAATGTCTCACTGAAAGATGGTACCTCTGAAGGTGCAGTACTCATTTGGTACTTAAGCATTAGCTTTAAGCATTAGCCTAACTCATGTGCCTATGACCTGGGGAAGGATTTTTGCCCCGATATGGGGGCAGGAACAGAGGTGTGGCATTTTGTGCCACCGGCCAGTGTGTTGGTTTTGCCGGTCCCATCCCACCCTTGAGCCATTTTCCTGGAGGTGGAATGGACAATTAAGGCCAATGGTCAGAGGCTGACTGGAAATTTCTAATCAGCCTGAAGGCCCCTGCGGTGTCGGCAACCCACCAGTTTCTGGAGATGGCTTCCCAGTGGCAGACAGGGGGACCAGCACTCCAGGATTATCTTGAGGTCCCCCCACCACACCTACTTGGCCACAAATGTGGCCACAGGCTTCCTGCTCCACAATGGTGGTCCTGTAGCTGTGGCCATTTTATGTTTGAAATGTTTTAAAGTTGCAGTCACGGCACTTTATGATGGAGGTGCCCTCTCCCTGACCTGCAACGGCAGGCTGCAGCTCCTTCTGTGCTCGAGGACCTCCTGTTGGGCCTCCAGCTTCCAGAGCCCGCCCGCCATCCTTATTTGGACTGTGAGCACACCGTTTGGCCATTAATTGGCTAAACCAGGCGAAATCCATATCGGGTGACTGCTCCTGACATGGTGTGGAGTAGGGACCCACTTTTGGCCCCAACATCAGGTTCTGATCCACAATGGAAAATCCTGCCCCTGGAATGGTCCTTGAAACCATGACTTTCTGGCTCAAATACCAGAGCCCTACAACTGAGCCAGGGCTGACTCAAGGTCACTTGAGTGAAGTGTATGGTGCTGGTTGGTCAGTAAACAGGAGTAATCCTTTTAGTACTGTTGAGAGGGAGGAAAAACTAATTTGTTTGAAAAATAATGACGTTTTGCCAATCGATAAGATTGAAAATATTATTTTCTTATCACACAGTATTAATTTAAAAGAAAATTAATAGAACTTCAGCAGAAGATGCAATAGGAACCTAAGACTAAGCCAGAAGGTGTTGCAGTTTATGATGCCGAGCAGTTGACTGAAAAGTGACGTGACCTTAGCAGAGATACTCTTCGCCCTTTGAGTGATTTCTTTGTATCGGCTGTCCATCCCTGGCATCTGCTACTTATATATTCCCTCATTTGTATTGGTCCAGAGTTATCTTTGGACACCATATGATGAATTGAGGTCACTAACTGTCAGGCAAAGGTGGAAGTAACCGAGGTGCCAAATGCCTGAAGCTATGAAAGGCTTTTTAAAAAGTATATTATAAATTGGCTTTCAGAGCCACAACCCCAGTTGCAGGGAAAAGTTTCCATCTGACAACTGGACTGATGCTCGGGCCCATCAGGAATGCAGATAATCAACCGAGGTCCGAGGGCTCCTTATCTGCCATCACCGCTGAGTTAATATAGACATAGTGCTGCCGGTGAAGATAAATAGCAACTCATGCTGGATGCAGGAGTTGCAGTATTGCTGTTGAGGGGAAAGGACAGACTGACTTGAAAACATTTAGGAGCATTGAAAAAACTGTGTGACAAGTAGAATATGGAATGTGTGCTCTCCGACCCAGCATGTACTGAATTTTCCTTGAAACTTCCAAATGTGTTTTCTAACGTTTAGCGTTTGTTACTGAAACAGAGGCCTGTCTTGCTTCAAAATGTAAGAAAGAAGAAAGGCTTGCATTTCTATTGCATCTTTCATAACCTCAGGATCTCCCAAAGCGCTTTCCAGCAAACTTTAGAAACATAGGTCGGGATTTTAGCAGCAAGGGGTAATCCTGATGTCGGGAGTATACGCAGGTTCCAAACGCTTGCAGGTGGGCAGTGGGACTATGGCAGCAATCTTCTTAATTGGCCACCTCTGGGCCCACCATCCAATTAAGGATAGCGGGCAGGCTCTCCATGCTACCAGCCCAATCAGAGGGCCAGCGGTCACAGAGAGAGAGGTGGCCCCTGCTGAGGCTGCAAGGAGAACAAAAGGGTGCCTCCATTTTGAGGTGCCCATGTGTGGGGGAAGATAAACCAATTTTCTGCCAGGATCAGGCAGGCAGGCCCTGGCAATCGGAAGGGTAACCCGTCCAGTGGCGGCGGCAGGGCTGCAGGTCTGCAGGTCCCCTCTTTGGCCAATGGAAATCTTCGGATGTGATAGGCACATCCCCTCCCCCAACCTCAGGAAGCTGCTGGGAGGCCACCTTCATGCAGCCAGTAACCCTCAAAAAATGGCCCTCAACTGGGCCTTTAATTATTCAAATTGGCCACCTGCCTGTGATCGACAGGCGGCCAAACCACTACCGTTCCCACTGCTGGTAAAATGGCCCAGCGGCGGGACTGGACCCGGGAGCCCTCCTGACATGGCTCCCCGGTATTTTAGCAGCACGCCTGCCCATCACCCGGGGGTTGGTAAAATCTCGCCTGTAGTCACTGTTGCAATGTGGGAAACATGGCAGCTAATTTGCACACAGCATCTTCCCACAAACAGCAATAAATGACCAGATAATCTGTATTGGCGTTATTGGTTGAGGAATAAATGTTGGCCTGGGCACTGGGTGCTATATAAATGCAAGTTCTTTCTTTCGGAATGTCATTGGCCTGTGTTTAATAGGGTGGTCTTGGTCTCCTTGTTGCTATCCTTTCGCCATTCACTGAGATTGATAGATTTTTGTTGGGTAAGGGAATTAAGGGTTATGGCAACAAGGCAGGTAGATGGAGTCAAGATACAGATCAGCCATGATCTAATAGAATTGTGGAACAGGCTTGAGGGCTGAATGGCCTCCTCCTGGTTCGATGCTCCTTCTTCAAATAAACAGTTTGTCCCCCAAAAAAATCAAGGCATTGTGAAAGCTTCTTGAGAAATAACCATTGCCCTGTATGATTTTGTGCTGACTATCACATATGTCCGCATGGAGATAAAGAAAACCTCCTTTCGATTCATGCAGGGCTTTGTGGAGAGGAGTCTGATGACAACGTGTGTTCAAGCAATGACCTGGAGTCTGGGAAAGCCAGCAGTTCTGCAGAATTATGCCATCTATTATGATGCTGCTGCTGCTATATCCTTGGAGCAGCAAATGCGCTGAATGTCTCCTGCAGAAGGTGTGTCAAAGGCTGAAAAATTGAGTCATTTTGGCTATTTTCAGTGCTGTCTTGGTGCTCATGGTTGTTTGCAGGTCTTCTTGCATCATATGACACAGCTGTGTAGCTGTTCCCTATGAAACCTGAACCTCTGGAGGTTGCTGATGCTCCTCACTCATTACCAGGTAGTTGGAGATGGACCAGTAGATGTGATGGATGATTTAGCGGCAGATCTGGACAGTACATCTCTTGTGCCATCTGACGTCTTTAGCAGTGCATTGCTGCACCTGCTCGACCTCCTCTACTAAATCAAGTGACAGGAGCACAGAAAGCAATTCTATTGCTGTGAGAGAATAACTGAGATTGTTGCAGTTGACTTCTGATTCCTCACATGTGACAATCTGCCTGAGCACGAACACCCGTGTTACACGGGCAAGGGTAGTGCATCGCAGGTGCATTTCATGAATACATCAAAATTTCGGGTTCCCTCTTAATAAGTTTGGAGAACAAGCAAATGCAGAGTCTTATAGCACAGTGGTATCTCAAAAGCACAATGATTTTAAAGGTGAGTAGTGGACTGAATTTTATAAGCCTAACGCCGAAATCGGTGACGGGCGGAAAAAATGGCGGCCTGCCCGTGCGGGCTGCACATCAAAGAGCCGCTGTGATTCCAAGCGCAGCGGCTCATTTGAATAGCTGGCGCGGGCTGCCCCCCATCCTGATCACGTGGAGAGGGCGGGCTGTCTGTCCCCGGCAATGGCGTCAGCTGCCTGTGCGCAGGCACTGATACTATTTTTAAAGGGCTGTTAACCCTACCAGCATATTTAAATATTTAAAGAAAGGTTGAATTAAATTAAATAAATACATCTCTTTTGCTCCTGTCCCACCCCCCCCCCATAACAATTAAATTAATTATTTGCCCTCCCCCCCCCGCCCCCCAAAACATTTACCTTTACCATCTGATCTCCCCGCCCCCCCAAAACTGCACAAACTTTAAACTACAACCCTTCCCACCATCCCCTACACCCATGATATTAATTTGACCCCGGTTTCCCCACCCCCCCCGTACTGAGAAACTTACTAAACTGCACCACCCACCCCCCACAAACCCCGGGCCAGTCGAAAACCGCCTGCTTTTGTCAGGTGGCTTCTCTAGGTCTTCAGCTGCCAGACCAGTCATGGGTAAAATCCCCGTGGAGGCGGGCAAAGGCCCTTAAGTAGTCGTTAAGGGCCTTGATTGGCCCGGGGCGGGCAGGCCGTTTTTTGCCGCCACCGCCCTGCATAAAGTGATGGTGGAGGCGGAAGTGGTCGGGAAGGGCCCCCGGAGCCTCCTGCTCCATTTTACGCCACCCCCCTGCCACCTTCCCGCTCTTTGGGTTGTGGGGGGGCGGGGGGGGGCAAGTAAAATTCAGCCCATTGAAACCAAAAAAAAACCACACACTTACAGATATTACAAAGATGCAGAAATTCAGTCACATTAAAAAGACAAATGGATGCTTTTGTGTGGGCACCGGCTTTTGCAGAGCTGGAGTAGTATTCACTTGAATCCAATGATGAACAAAGACATAAGCTATTGTAATGGGGCATTACCAAGATGTTTTGCCGGCCCATAAGATGTAATCACATTGGTCACGTTTCACTGCACAAAGAACGAGTTCCACTGGGAACAAGTTTGATCCATGAATCGTTAATTTTCTGTTTATTTGTGTAGTTTTTAGTTTAATTCAGAGTATTGACTGTGAAACCAGAATGGTCAAATGCTCAGCGTTTTCATTTGAAATGTCCCTCTAATGGATTTTAGTGGACACATTAACCCATTTAAAATAAACATTATACAGTATAATTTCTGGACCATTTAGTACATTATGAGGAGTTTAAAGGGAGCTTGAAGCCTTTGGCTTGAAACCACTCCATTTGCAGCACACTCAGCATGTAACAAAGTGAGTTCACCAGTCGAGATTCAGAGGCTTCAGTTTATATTGAAGGGTGGCGTGTCCGTATACTTCAGGATCAAAGATTATTAGGTTTGGATTACTTCAGGGCAGTATTTTGTTATTCAAATTCAACTGGACATGCTTGTGTACCAAAACAAGTACTTATATACACAGGGGAGACAGTGGTATAATGGTAATGTCACTGGATTTGTAATCCAGAGGTCCAGGCTAATGCCTTGGGAGCATGGGTTCGAATCCCACCACGCCAGCTGGTGGAATTTAAATTCAATTAATTAATGAATGTCATTAATTAATTAATTTTAAAACCTGGAGTTGAAAGCTAGTTTCAGGAATAGTGCTATGAAACTATCATCAATTGTCGTAAAAACCCGTTTGGTTCTCGAATGCTCTTTCAGGAAGGAAATCTGCCACCCTTACCTCGTCTGGCCGACATGTGATTCCAGACCCACAGCAATGTGGTTGACTCTTAGTCGTCCTCTGAAATACAAGCCACTCAGTTTAAGGGCAATTAGGGATGGGCAATAAATGCTGACCCTTGCTGCCAGCACCAAATTTAGCTCATGGCTACCAGTCTGCGCACAGCAAGGTCCCACAAGCAGCAACGAGGTTATGGCTAGATGATCTGTTTTAGTGGTGTTGGTTGCTGGATATATATTGGCCAGGACACCAGGACAATTCCCCTCTTTTTCCTCAAATAGTGCCATGGGATACTTTACATCTGTCTAGCTGAAAGGGCAAGTGGGACCTTGGTTTAACACCTCATCAGAATGACAGAGGCTCTGACAGTGTAGCACTCCCTATGTGTTTCCCTGAATTGTCAGTATAGATTGTGCGCTCCAACTCCTGGAGTGGGGTTTGAATTCATGACCTTCTGATTCAAGTGAGATTGCAACCCATAAGCCAAGGCTGACACCCAGTTAGAGCACCGCTTCGAATCACAGAGTGCATGAGAAATCCATTACTTCACTATGTATTGTTTCCATTATTAAAGGGCAAGAAGACAATTTGCGAGAAAAAGGAGAATTAACAAAAAGGGTTTGAAGGGCTTTGTAATGCATGAAAAAAGCTTGTTAAAGTCAAATAAAAGAGAAACCCAGGCCAAATTTCATCTGATGCAATATAAATCAAAATACAGTTCTGAACTCGCATGAGCATTGGCTTGCAAAAAGGAAAAGTAATATTTCCAAGAATCAATAGAATGCTGTCATAAAGGGAGCAATGACTAAATAATTAGAGGGCTCAGCTTGTGGGTGCATATCTATAATATTCCATGAAATTGATTATTACAGTACATGTGTTTGCATCTTAATTGGTTTTCTGATGTAAGTTATGGAAATTGTTAAGATTACAATGTTTGCCTGACCAGTGTGTATGCTCACTTTAAATTATATCCAGAGAGTGGACATTTGTCCTCAAACAGCAATCACACACAGCTACTGAATGTACTTTATATTCACTGGGATTCAGACCTGGCAGTAGAGGTCAGATCAGGAATATGTGAAATTCCAGCCAGCTACTTAGCAAAATGACTCTTAACATGAGTCTTGTATTTTCCACACCCAAATATATTGGTTGTTGTGTTTGCTGCAGTGATTATACTTCAAAAAGTACTTAATTGTCCTTCGGTTGTGTGAAGCAATATATAAATGCAAATCCTCTCTTTTTGACTTATTAACCATCTCCTTAGCTACTTGGGATGTGTGAAAAGGTTATGTCAGGTTTCTTTTAATTGGCTTGTTTCTAGCATTGAACATTAATTAGTACGTGAGATATGAATCCACCAGCAGGAAATCCTGTAGCAGTTAGTTTCACCACTGACCGTTGTGGCTTCCTTAAAGGTCCAATGGCACTATTCGAAAAAGAACATGGAAGTTCTTCCTGGTGTCCTGGCCAATATTTGTCCCTCAACCAACATCACTAAAACCAATGATATGGCCATTAGCACACTGCTGTTTGTGGGAGCTTGCTGTGTGCAAATTCCCTGCTGCATATCCTACACTGTGAAACTACTTCATGGGCTATCAAGTGCTTTGGGATATTTTGAGATTGTGAAAGACATTTTCTTAAAAAGAGCAGAATATAACTCTTGTCATGTGGCAAGCTACCTGTTTATAAATCATCCTGCATTTACAGATATTCAACCTCCTCTCATTGTTTGTTAAAAGTATCAATATGTTCTGTCTTAATCATGGGGAAAGTGGTTGTACCTGCATCATCAAAGTGAGGTTTGGCAGCACTAGATAAAAAGGGAACACTTGGACACTTTTTTGTCACCTAGCATCAACATCAAGCACAGCCTGGGACAGGTTGCACACACTCTAACAATTTGCTCCGATGACCTGCCTTAACCCCAACCTCAGGGGAGCATCCCACACTACTCCAGTTTTGGGCTTTTCTAGTTCTCATACCAACTGTATGTGGCATCTCTTTGAGATTGCAAATTTAGTACCAATTTGTACCAAATTGTGGACAATGTTTTGTTCTGTAGAAGCTAGTTTGCAACTGTTCAGATCCATTTAGCTCGACACCTTGTGGAAGGCAAGGAAAAGAGATTTTCATCCCTTCAATCCAAGTTGCATCAAATCCAGCACTGGAGATAAAAAGTGTGTTAAGCAAAGGTGACATGCAGTTCCCCCTGGGTTCCCATAGTTTTGAATGGTACACTTTAGATGACGGTGCTTAAAAGATTTAATTCTCTGTTGTAGTTTTTAATCCCAGGTACTTACCTCAGCTCCCAATCTCTCTCCTTCTGGAGGTTGAGTGCTGATTGTTTCCTCAGTACTGCACTTTTGTGGCAAAGACAGGGTTTGCGGCTTTTAACGTGACATTTCAATTGCTTTTGAGGTTTTTCTCTGAAAGTGACTCTGAGAGATATTTTTAACTTGGATTCCATTTTCAGGAAAACTTTCAGCTGCCTGTCATCCCGTCCGCTTCACGTTTGCAGTACGAATAATTCAGAATAGTCCCATCGCAACTTAAGTTCAAATCATTATTTGTAGAATCGTACAGCACCAAAGGAGGTCATTCTGCCCATCTACCTGTGCTGGCTCTTTGAAAGAGCTATCCAATTAGCCCTGCTGCACTGCTCTTGACCCATAGCCCTGCAATCTTTTCCTTTTCAAGTATATATCCAATTTCCTTTTGGATGTTGTTATGGAATCTGCTTCCACCACCCTTTCAGGCATAGGAACATAGGAACAGTAGTAGGCCATTTAGCCCCTCAGGCCTGTTCTACTGTTCACTGAGATTGTGGATGATCTGTTACCTATGGCCCCATGAGGAAGAAGGCATTGCTGGATCTGGTTCTGGGGAATGAGGTTGGTCAAGTGGGTAAAGTGTCAGCAGCGGCCCATTTAGGGAACAGTGATTGCATCATCGGTTTAGGTTGGCTATGGAAAAGGACAAACAGCAATCCAGAGTAAAAAACAACTTCAATGGGGTGGAAATGGATCTGGCTGAGGTAAACTGGAATCAAAGATTGGCAGGCAAAACTGTAATGGAGCAATCGGCTGCCTTTAAAGAGGAGATAGTTCGGGGACAGTCGAGGTAAATTCCCATGAGGAGGAAAGATAGGACAATCAAAGCCAGAGCTTGCTGTATGATCAAACAATTCGAGAGTAAGACGTAGCAGAAAAAGGTTGCATGTGACAGATGTCAGGCGGATAATATAATTGAGAACCAGGCTGAATATAAAAAGTTCAGAGGGGAAGTGAAAAAAGAAATGAGAGAAGCAAAGGGAGCATGAAAAGAGACTGTCAGCTAACATAAAAGGGAATCCAAAAGCCTCTACAGGCATATAAATAGTAATATGGTGGTAAAAGGAGTGGGAATGATTAGGGATCAAAAAGAGTACTCAGGGGAGTAGTGTGAACTTTTTTTTCGGGCTGGAGGAAGGTATATATTGGGATTCCTTACTTTTCTTGAGCTATATTAATCGAGAAGACTTGGGTGTACCAGGCATAATTTTGGAATTTATGGATGACACAAAAGCATTATAGATTGTGAGGAAGATAGTGATAAACTTCAGGAGGACATAGACAGGCTGATGGAGTGAGCAGACAGGTGGCAGATGAGGTTTAATGCAGTGAAGTATGAAGTGATGCATTTTGGTAGGAAGAATGAGGAGAGGCAATATAAAAGAAAAGATTCATTTCTGAATGGGTTGCAGGAGCAGAGGGACCTGGGGGTATTTGTGCACAAATCATTGAAGGTGGCAGGGCAGATTGAGCAAGCAGTTAATAAAGCTTATGGAATCCATAGGAACATTGCAGCAGGAGTAGGCCATTCAGCCCATTGAAATAGGGTCATAGAGTACAAAAGCAAGGAAGTTATGATAAGCCAATATGAAAGTTGGTTCGGCCTCAACTGGAGTATTGTGTCGAATACTAGGCACCACACTTTAGGAAGGATCTGAAGGCATTAGAGAGGGTGCAGAAAAGATTTACAAGGATGGTTCCAGGGATGAGGGACTTCAGTTACATGGATAGATTGGAGAAGCTGAGGCTGTTTGCCTTAGAGAAGAGAAAATTAAGGCGATTTGATAGAGGTGTTCATAATCATGAGGGGTCTGGACAGAGTGCATAGAGAGAAACCATTCCTCTATTGGTGGAAGGGTTGAGAACCAGAGGACACTGATTTTAGGTGATTGGCAAAAGAAAAAAACTTCTTTACTGAGCAAATAGTTAGAATTTGGAATGCACTATCTTAGAGTGTGGTGGACGCAGATTCAATATTGCCTTTCAAAAGAGAATTAATTAATTATCTGAAGAGAAAAAAATTGCAGGGCTATGGGGGAAATGGCAGGGGAGCGGGACGAGGTAAATTGCTCTTGCAGAGAGCTGGCACAGATACGATGGGCCAAATGGCCTTCTCCTGTGCTATAACCATTTTATGATTGATATGATAACTCCATATATCCACTTTTGCCCCATATCCCTTAATGCCATTGGCTAACAAAAATCTATCAATCTCAGCTTTAAAATGAACAATTAATCTAGCATCAATTGCCGTTTGTGGAAGAGAATTTCAAACTTTGCGTGAAGAAGTGTTTTCTAATTTCACTCCTGAAAGGTCTAGCTCTAATTTTTTGACTATGCCCCCCTAATCCTAGACTCCCCAGCTAGCAGAAATAGTTTTTTAGTATCTACCCATTCTGTTCCCATTAATATCTTGAAAAAGTCAATCGGTTCACCCCTTAACATTCTAAATTCCAGGGAATACAACGCGAGTTTGTGTAATCTCTCACTTCCAGATTATGATAACGCATTGTGTAAAAAGAAAAATCCCCTTCTCTCCTGTCTGGTTCTTTTGCCAGCTAGTTTAAATCTATGCCCTTTGGTTACTGACTCTTCTACCAGTGGAAACCCTTCATAATGTTGAATACCTCTAAAATTCTCTCTTTAATCTTCTCTGTTCTAATGAGCACAATCCCAGCTTCTCAGCCTCTCCATATAACTGAAATCCCTCATCCCTGGTACCCAATGTTCCCTCTAAGCTACGCAATAAGCCAATGTTTCCTTGCACAAGTTGGCCCCTTTAAATTATTGCGCACGTGTGCAGCCGTGCAAAGAAATGTAAACGAGCTGCACATTTTAACAAATTGTCGTGTACGCAAAAAGAAAATCTTCTGGTACGTTGCTGGTACCATTCTAGTAAATATTCGCTGTGCTCTCTCCAAGGCGTTGGACATCCTTCTTAAATTGTGGTGCCCAGAATTGAATAAAATACTCCAGCTGAAGCTGAACTAGTGATTTATAAAGTTTTGCATGACTTCCTGGCTTTTGCATATGAATTCCTCTTTTATTCCATTTTTGATCCATTTAATTATTCACAATTAGTATCAGAAGATCAGAGTTTGCCTCTACTTTGGCACCACTGGCAATCTTTGAGATATTATTGGAGCTTCTTGCTATTTCTCCATTATTACTACAGTTCCCATCACTTTGTAGTGCTTGCAGCACGAACCATTGGCATTGCCACAGGGGTCAAGTACAAAGGCACTGTTTCCAAAGTATTACGTGTGCCGGCTAAATCGGGCAGAGCCCATTTAAAAGAGGTGCACTGATGGTCACACTTCATGATGTGACTTCAAAAATGTAAGATCAGAGAAGATAATGCTGCAATCCAATTGTTCCAATTGGTTTGTTGATTGAGGAATAACCACAGGTCCGTAATTGGAATTCAGTCAGCCATTTGCTTCCTTCTCTGTTCCCACTGCTCTCAGTGTCTATATAAGATGATGCACTGATGGATCAAGAATCAAGTTCAGAACAGCCTATGATGGACGGACTGGAAACCATCACTGAATCACTGAGCCAGAGGGAATGTTGTTAAATCCAGCCCTGGCCTCTTTCGTGGAGAGGCTTCAAAAACAGTGCCGGCTGTTTTTGGTAATACTTACGACCAACCTGTTATGGCTTTACCATCCAACACAGGCTGATTTAGCCATGCCAGCAGAGCTCCTGGTGCTGGACCGAAAAGGTGAGGAGAACCCTGCTTTGGCCTTTTAGAGCACACACCCTCCCCACCCCAGTGCGATTCAATGGAGCTCAGGCAATTAACTGCTTGAGCGCCGGGAAGTCCATCCCTTTAAGTATAGGGTCCCGCCTCAAAGAGCTGCTGGCCAATCAGAGGGCAGGCAGCTCAGTAGTATTGACAGTGCCACACAGAACGGAGGCAACTGCCAGCACTGCAGGAGGCCTGGGACCAGGCCCAGTTCTGGAGCCCCAGACCAAAGGTAAGTGAGGTGGGGTCACTGGGGTCAGTCTGGCAGGCCCCGGAGATTGGCAGGGGGGGAGAGGGTGGGCGATGAGGACTGGAGGGGGGTGTTATTAACAGAGGTATGGCCTTTGCCACTGGGGGCCCTCAGTTGGCCACAGATTGCCCATGCAGGAGTCCCACCCTCATGCCTCCAGGGAGGCTGCCTTGTTTTACTGGATGACCTCCCTGCATGGCAAAGCCCCTCCCCGCCGCAGGCTTAATTCCAGCAGCGGTGGGAAGAGGTCCTTAAATGGCTACTGATTGGCCACTTAAAGGCCTCAATTGGCCTCTGGGTGGGAAGGCCCTCTTTGGCCTTCCCTGCCCCTGACTTAATCGTGGTGCAACGGGAAGGCGATGGGCCCTCTTCTGCCCATCGTCTGTCGCAATTCTTTGCGACCACCTCTCCTCCCCCCTACCACTGCCTCCTAGCCCAATTCTGGGGTGGGGTGGGGGGGGGGGGGGTGGTGCCCATGAAATTCCAACCATAAGGTGCCAGTTGCATTCACATTAACGGACCCATTATTATATAAAGCTACAGAAAATAGAGAAACCAGACTGAGGTACATTTGAGACCAGAAAAAAATTTCATGACTGGAATCCCATTAAGAAAGAGACAAGGGAAATATTGCAGATATTTCTTTCCCAATTTGAATTCTTCTGTGAAAAGTGTACATAAAAATCTTTTGTTGTCTTTAACAAAACTAATAACAGTCTTCACTTTTAGCAAAATAATCCAAATTGGAAAAAGAAAATCTGAAATCTTTCTTTTGTCTCTTCCTTAATGGGATTCCAATTGGGAATTTTTTTCTGGTCTCAACAGAGCCTCAGTCTGGTTTCACTATTTTCTGTAGCTTCATATTCTAATTGGCTTCTATGTTTCATAGCCAAGGTGCAACCCAATATTGGCAGACAACCTGATATTTGTGGGCAACCCAATATTTCCAGCGAGGAGTTAAATATAATCTCTGGTTGTCATCCATCTGTTTCATCCTGCACTCCACAATAATAAACTACAGCCTCCAGAACATTGTTGGAGAGAAAAGCAGAGCTAACGTTTTAGGTTGATGAACCTTCATCAGAAAAGGCAAGGTTTTCTTTTGTTGGATTGTACCAAAACAGTCCCCCAGTCTTCATTTGGCAAGGGAGAAAAAATTGTGAAGGGTGTACTGGCAATAAACAATATATTCCTGCAGGAAACATAGGAAAAGGAGTCAGCCATTCAGCCCTTTAGCTTGTTCCACTATCCAGTTAGGTCATGGCTGATCTATATCTTAAATACCTCTTCCTTTACTTAATTCCATAATTATGAAGGCAAAAAATCTATCAAAGTCTACTTTACATTCTCATTTTTTTTTTTATTCATTCATTGGATGTGGGTGTTGCTGGCTAGGGATTCCAGTCATGAAATTTTATTGCCCATACCTAATTGCCCTTGAGAAGGTGGTGGTGAGCGGCCTTCTTGAACCGCTGCAGTGCATATGAGGTAGGAACAGCCATTTGACTGTTAGGAAGGGAGTTCCAGGATTTTGACCAGGCGACAGTGAAGGAACGGCGATATAGTTCCAAGTCAGGATGGTGTGTGACTTGGAGGAGAACTTGCAGGTGGTGGTGTTCCCATGCATTTGCTGCCCTTGTCCTTCTAGTTAGTAGAGATCGTGGGTTTGGAAGGTGCTGTCTAAGAAGCCTTGGTGCATTGCCTGTAGTGCATCTTGCAGATGGTACATACTGCTGCCACTGTGCATCAATGGTGGAGGGAGTGAATGTTTGTGAATGGGGTGCCAATCAAGCGGGCTGCTTTGTCCCGGTTGGATTCGAACTTCCTGAGTGTTGTTGGAGCTGCACCCATCCAGGCAGGTGGAGAGTATTCCAACACACTCCTGACTTGTGCCTTGTAGATGGTGGACAGGCTTTGGGGAGTCAGGAGCTGAGTTACGCACCGCAGGATTCCTAGCCTCTGACCTGCTCTTGTAGCCATGGTATTTAAATGGCTACTGCAGTTCAGTTTCCGGTCAATGGTAACCCCCAGGATGTTGATAGTGGGGGATTCAGTGATGGTAATGCCATTGAATGTCAAGAGGAGATGGTTAGATTCTCTCTTGTTGGAGATGGTCATTGCCTGGCACTTGCATGGCGCGAATTTTACTTGCCACTTATCAGCCCAAGCCTGGATATTGTCCAGGTCTTGCTGCATTTCTACACAGACAGCTTCAGTATCTGCGGAGTCATGAATGGTGCTGAACATTGTGCAATCATCAGCGAACATCCCCACTTCTGACCTTATGATTGAAGGAAGGTCATTGATGAAGCAGCTGAAGATGGTTGGGCCTAGGACACCACCCTGAGGAACTCCTGCAGTGATGTCCTGGGGCTAAGATGATTGACCTCCAACAACCACAACCATCTTCCTTTGTGCTAGGTATGACTCCAACCAGCAGAGAGTTTTCCCACTTATTTCCATTGACTCCAATTTTGCTAGGGCTCCCTGATGCCATACTCGGTCAAATGCTGCCTTGATGTCAAGGGCAGTAACTCTCACCTCCTCTTGAGTTCAGCTCTTTTGTCCATGTTTGAACTGAGGCTGCAATGAGGTCAGGAGCTGAGTGTATCTGGTAGAACCCAAGCTGAGTGTCGCTGAGCAGGTTATTGCTAAGCAAGTGCCGCTTGATAGCATTGTCGATGACACCTTCCATCACTTTATTGATGATTGAGAGTAGACTGATGGGGCGGTAATTGGCCAGGTTGGACTTGTCCTGCATTTTGTGTACAGGACATACCTGGGCAATTTTTCACATTGCCAGGTAGATGCCAGTGTTGTGGCTGTACTGGAACAGCTTGGCTAGGGGCGCAGCAAGTTCTGGAGCACAGGTCTTCAGTACTATTGCCGAAATATTGTCAGGGCCCATTGCCTTTGCAGTATCCAGTGCCTTCAGTCGTTTCTTGATATCACGCGGAGTGAATCGAATTGGCTAAAGTCTGGCATCTGTGATGCTGGGGACTTCAGGAGGGGGCCAAGATGAATTGTCAACTGGGCACGTCTGGCTGAAGTTTGTTGCAATTACTTCAGCCTTATCTTTCGCACTGATGTGCTGGGCTCCCCCATCATTGAGGATGGGGATATTTGTGGAGCCACTTCCTCCAGTTAGTTGTTTAATTATCCACCACCATTCACGACTGGATGTGGCAGGACTTAGCTTAGATCTGATCCATTGGTTATGTGATTGCTTAGCTCTATCTATCGCATGTTACTTACACAGTTTGGCATGCAAGTAGTCCTGTGTTGTAGCTTCACCAGATTGACACCTCATTTTGAGGTATGCCCGGTGCTGCTCCTGGCCTGCCCTCCTGCACTCTTCATTGAACCAGGGTTGGTCCCCCAGCTTGATGGTAATGGTAGATTGGGGAATATGCCGGGCCATGAGGTTACAGATTGTGGTTAAGACAATTCTGCTGCTGCTGATGGCCCACAGCACCTCATGGATGCCCAGTTTTGTATTCCTAGTTCTGTTCAAAATCTAACCCATTTAGCACAGTGGTAGTGCCACACAACGCAATGGAGGGTATCCTCAATGTGGAGGTGGGACTTTGTCTCCACAAGGACTGTGCAGAGGTCACTCCTACCAATACTGTCATGTACAGATGCATCTGTGGCAGGCAGATTGGTGAGGACGAGGTCAAGTATGTTTTTCCCTCTTGTTGGTTCCCTCACCACCTGCCACAGACCCAGTCTAACAGCAATTTCCGTTAGGACTCAGCCAGTAGTGGTGCTACTGAGCCACTGTTGGTGATGGACATTGAAGTTTCTCACCCAGAGTACGCTTTGCACCTTTGCCACCCTCAGTGCTTTCTCCAAGTGGTGATCAACATGGAGGAGTACTGATTCATCAACTGAGGGAGGGCAGTAGGTGGTAATCAGCAGGAAGTTTCCTTGCCCATGTTTGACCTGATGCCATGAGACGTCATGGGATCCGGGGTCTATGTTGAGGACTCCCAAGGCAACTCCCTCCCTACTGTATACCACTGTGCCATCACCTCTGCTGGGTCTGTCCTGCCGGTGGGACAGGACATACCCAGGGATAGTGATGGCAGTGTCTGGGGCATTGCTGTAAGGTATGATTCCGTGAGTATGACTACGTCAGCCTGTTGCTTGACTAGTCTGTGGGACAGCTCTCCCAGCTTTGGCACAAGCCCGCAGATGTTAGTAAGGAGGACTTTGCAGGGTCGACAGGGCTGGGTTTGCCGTTGTCGTTTCTGATGCCTAGGTTGATGCCGGGTGGTCTGTCCGGTTTCATTCACTTTGTAGCAGTTAGATACAACTGAGTGGCTTGCTCGTCCATTTCAGAGGGCATGTAAGAGTCAAACACATTGCTGTGGGTCTGGAGTCACATGCAGACCAGACCAGGTAAAGACGGCAGATTTCCTTCCCTAAAGGACATTAGTGAACCAGATGGGTTTTTGCAACAATGGACAATGGTTTCATGGTCATCATTAGACTAGCTTTTAATTCCAGATTTTATTAATTGAATGCAAATTCCACCTTCTGCTGTTTTGGGATTTGAACCCCAGAGAATTACCCTGGGTCTCTGGGTTACTAGTCCAGAGATGACACCACCATGCCACCGCCTCCCGAATCTAGTCTTAACAGCTTTTATGGAGAAAGAGTTCCAGATTTCCACTATCCTTTGTATTAAGAAGTGCTTCTTGGCATCACTTCTGAATGTTCTAACTCTAAATTTAAGGTTATGTACCTTTGTTCATAAGCACCGCAATTAGATCATCCCTTAATATTCTATACTCAAGGGAATATAAGCCTAATTTATACAACATATCCTCATAATTTCGGTTCATCTATCAGATGAACAACCAATTGTTTGACTTTAACTTCTTTAGGCTTTGAGATTAGGCTTCTCACAAAAGCAGTAAACTGGAAATACCTATCATCAGAATAATTAATCTCAGTTTTTGAGGTTGCTCACATGAGAATTTTAATCCTCTATTGTTACCAGGAATGGCCTTAACTTCTGAACCAATAGAATATGAGAGAGTTGACCTTGGAGTGGTTGGAGCTGCCAGTTCTTCAACTGGTATCTTGTCAAGGCATGAATTTATTTATTGGACAGTGTTTTGAGTAGGTGGTAACTCCATCACCACAGAGGCTGCATTCGTCCTCCAAAGAAATTCGAGCATGTACTTTCTACGTATTTAGTTTATAAAAATTGCAGCTGTTAAAAATTGTTATTGAACAGGTTACACATAATCAGAAAAATATGTATTGTGCCTGCATGAAAAGGGCAACTTAATAAAATTTCCCCTCATGTTATATCACAGTAATCCCAGAAGGATTTACATTCAAAATATGGTCACTATCTCTACTATCAAGAGGACTGTAGCAAAGAATTCAAATGTAAATCTATCACTTAAGCAGGAGGATTTGATTACCCTTCTCAGAAGATATATATTTAGTTCAAACAGATATTAAAGGGCTGTTTTCTTTATCAAAATGTACTCACTGCATTTTAACAACTTTAAGTTGCAATTGCTGTGGATAGTATTTCTAACTAATAACACAAAAGAGCCCTACCTTTGTAAACTGTTGTTTCCAAATTCAAACCTCATGCATAGTTATTATTATGAAAGGGTTTTATGATTAAAAGCAGTCCAAAACATCAGATCAAAAGAACCTTAGAATTAAAATCAGTTATTTCTAATTGAATAGAGTTTAAGGGTACACTTTACTGAAATAAATGTTGGATCCTCCTTTGAGTGAACAGCCACTTGCATAAAAACGTCTTTTGTTAATGAAGTATAAAACATTGTGACTGAGGGAGGAGCTCCTCAATATTTATTCAGAGAGTAATAAGAATGTGGAACTCGTACCTGGAGCAGTTGAGGCGAATAGTTTAGATGCATTTAAGGGGGAAGTAGATAAGCAGATGAGGGAGAAGGGAAGAGAAGGATATGGTGATCGGGTAGGGTGGGAGGAGACTTGTGTCTCTTCAACACCTGTATTGACTCGTTGGGCCAAATGGCCTATTTTAATGCTGTATAATTCTATATAATTCTATTGCAACTTGGTATTTTGCATTTCCAAAGAATTAGAATTTGAACAACATTTTCTCTCTTGCATCCCTATTTTTTGCTTCCCTTTTTGACTATATTTTATCAAATCGTGACAGCTAAAACCTAATCGAAGGAAATTACTGGGAAGAGCATCCTGAGGCTGATGGTATGAGGGAGGGGGATTAGCGTTAGTAAACACAGTCATTAGCAGAGCTTGTTGCCTGAGAGGAATTGCTGAGCCTAGCATTGCAAGGGAACTGAATTTTACATCAATGCAGTGATTTACATAAGTGGAGAGGAGTTACTGAGCCTGACTACAAGCGCACTGAATTAAATTCAATGAAATACCACCATTAATGTCGTCTCATCATTTCAATAATATGTTTGATTTCATCCCTTTCTGATAATGGGTTCTGCTAGCTTCCCAAATGATTTAATCAGTGTCAAACTACTGGAAATTAAGAAATGACAACTGGGGGAGAAGTAAAACTAGAGGGTGTATTTTACAAATACTTGCTTCTGTATGGAGCCTTGCCCACAAGAAGAGTGGTGGCCTGCAAAATTTGCTGTCCTCCAGCCCTATTAACATCCAAGATCTCTGCGCCCTCCAATTCTGGCTTCTTGTGTATTCCCGATTTTCATCACTCCATCATTGATGGCCAAGCCTTCAGCTGCCTAGGTCCTAAACTGTTGAATTCCCTCCCTAAACCTTTCTACTGCTCTCTCCTCCTTTATGATGTTTGTTAAAAACCTACCTCTTTGACCAGGCTTTTGGTCATTTGCCCTAATATCTCCTTATGTGGCTCATTGTTAATGTTGTTTGAGTATACGCCTATGAAGCGCGGTGGGATATTTTGCGATGCTAAAGTTGTTATAGAAATGCGATTTGTTGTTGTCTATTATCAGGAAATGCACCACATCCTTTATCTTCACCATCAGCATCAAGGCAGCATTTGACCGAATATGGCATCAAGGAGCCCTAGCAAAACTGGGGTCAATGGGAATCAGGGGGAAAACTCTCTGCTGGTTAGAGTCATACCTAGCACAAGGAAGATAGTTGTGGTTGTTGGAGGTCAATCATCTGAGCTCCAGTGCATCACTGCAGGCGTTCCTTAGGGTAGTGTCCTGGGCCCAAACATCTTCAGCTGTTCATCAATGACCTTCCTTCAATCATAAGGTCAGAAGTGGGGATGTTCGTTGATGATTGCACAATGTTCAGCACCATTTGCGACTCCTCAGATACTGAAGCAGTCCGTGTAGAAATGCAGCAAGACCTGGACAATATCCAGGATTGGGCTGATAAGTGGCAAGTTACAGTTGGTCCACACAAGTGCCAGGCAATGACCATCTCCAACAAGAGAGAATCTAACCATCTCCCCTTGACATTCAATGGCATTACCATCGCTGAATCCCCCACTATCAACATCCTAGGGGCTACCATTGACCAGAAACTGAACTGGAGTAGCCATATAAATACCGTGGCTACAAGAGCAGGTTAGAGGCTAGGAATCCTGCGGCAAGTAACTCAGCTCCTGACTCCCCAAAGCCTGTCCACCATCTACAAGGCACAAGCCAGGAGTGTGATGGAATACTCTTCACTTGCCTGGATGAGTGTAGCTCCAACAACACTCAAGAAGCTCGACACCATCCAGGACAAAGCAGCCCACTTGATTGCCACACCATCCACAAACATTCACTCCCTCCACCACCGACGCACAGTGGCAGCAGTGTGTACCATCTACAAGATGCACTGCAGCAATGCACGAAGGCTCCTTAGACAGCATCTTCCAAACCCGCAACCTCTACCACCTCGAAGGACGAGCAGCAGATGCATGGGAACATCACCACCTGCAAGTTCCCGTCCACGTCACACACCATCCTGACTTGGAACTATATCGCCGTTCCTTCACTGTCGCCTGGTCAATATCCTGGAACTCCCTTCCTAACAGCACTGTGGGTCTACCTACCTCACATGGACTGCAGCAGTTCAAGAAGGCAGCTCACCACTACCTTCTCAAGGGCAATTAGGGATGGGCAATAAATGCTGGCATAGCCAGTGATGCCCACATCCCATGAATGAATCAAAAAAAGCATCCCTATCCCCATCCTGAATGATTTTCCATCCATCAAAAATTCTATGAAAGAATAAAATGTTTACTTCCAGATTAACAATTAATGCAAAGGGTTTTTTGACATATTTATTGATGGTGCACGCTATTCCACAATAAAGGGTGCAGTCCACCTCCCACCATGTACAGTGTTTACACAACAAAGGCAAAGTGATCTTGTCACACAACTATATTTTTTTCTCCTCTGTTTGAAACAGTGTGCCTTTAAGACTCTGTTGAAAACAGTGTACCTTTAAGACAGAGAAGATTTAGATTTCTGAGAACAGTGTGCCACAGCTGCACTTGTTGCCTGGGCAACAGCAGGAGAGTGATAGGTCACATGGTATATTGTTTCTATTTAACCGTGTGTATAAAAACAGCTAAACCAATTTTTTGAGAGACACCAGTGAAGCGTGCTTACTGGAGGATAGCGCTGTCTGTTTTTCTCAGTAGAAATTCTACAATGAGCTGCAGGCTATGTTAATTGTATTGCTGGAGATAGCAAAATTCCGTTTCTTTACTTCCAATCCAAGAAGTCTTTGCTTCAATATTGAATCTCGCTTGACTGATTGTGTTTTCTGGAATTCGCGGTAAGATTTCAACTGAGAGACTGTCAGTTTTAAAATCTGAGTGGACCCATTGCTATACTCCTTGTTTAAAGAACTGTTTGACACCTACTGCAGCCAAAGTGCTTTGAATGCCTATCTATTGAAGGACTGTTTCATCAAATCCACGTGGAGCATTTGAGTGGCATTTGATTATTTTTTACTCTAGGATACCTCACCCATCAGGAGCATAACCCCCAAAGACTTATAACTCAGTTATTTATTTATTCTTAAGAAACAGCTAATTGTTAAAACATCATTCTTTTTATAAACTGGTTAACCTTAGTTTTTGAATGTAAGTGTGCGAATGGGGGAGTTAGGTTCAAATAAGAAGTTATAAGGTCTTTAGACATAGGTTTATCTTAATAGCATTTAAGATATAGTTTTTAATAGATAGTTATAAAATAAATGACTGAGGATGGCAGTTCTTCTTTAAGATTAATCCGGTCAGACAAAGTTCTACTGAAGATCAACACGGTTAGACCACAATGTAATCTGTTGCTTTGTGAACATTTGAAGATCTCATCCCCTCACCACACTCCAATAACCCATCAGTAAAGTATTAATTGCTGTCACATTAAACAATAACAACAGTTTGCCTTTATGATTTACAATGCCTTTTGACATAGAAAGCATCCAAAGGGAGGTCGGGGTAGTCAAGAAGTAAAATAATTAAATGGATAACAGACTGGAATCATTGTACTTATTTTATATAGTAAATTTCTTCTCCTGTTTGTGTATACAAACAGCTTTAAAATATCTAGACCATTTGTGGACTTCATGGGACAGCAGTATCTCAGTCTGATGACCTGTTTGCTGTAGGAAATCTTCTGCTCAACACTGGTGAAAGACTAACAGTGCATCATAAATGATTTATAATATGTCTACATACCATCCAGCACCATGTCTTTTCAGTAGTGGTTATCATGTTTAAGAATAGTCTAAGAGGCACCAGACAGTCCTCCTTCCACAGCTGTCTTCTTCAGAAAGTGCAGCATTTGAACCCCACTCCAGACAGTCCTGGTGAGCGGAAACCGGAGTTCCAGCTCTAAATTCTAGGTTGACATCCAACAGGGATATTCCACCCCCACCCTCCCCCTAACCTCCTCCACAGCTCCCTGGCCTCATCATATGGGTTGGGGAAGCTCATAAAACCCTCCTATAGTAACTAACCATCCAAAGGCTGGAATAAAAATTGTTACGGCCATGTCCTTGTACAAGACCATGGTTAAGCCTCAGTTGGAATGCTGTGCCCAGCTTTGGTCTCTTGACATGTTGGGTGATATTAAGGGTTTTGAAGAGGTGCAAACGAGGGTCACAAGATTAATTCTCAGCTGAAAGCAAATTAGTTACCCAGACAGGCTCAAAGATATCAATCTCTATACTTTAAAGAAGTGTAGATTTAGGGGCGATTTTGATCGAGACTTGAAAGATGATGAAGATGTTGGATATTGTTTGTGTAGGAAATAGCTTTTAACTTGACAGGTTAGGGAGTCACACTGTCAACTTATGTAAGGGCATAAGGGCAGAAATAGGTTGGATGTTAGGCGGTCCTTCTCCAAGAATAACTGTGGAACAGGTTGCCTGCCTTTGCTGTGAGCGTTGATTCACTGAATTCCTTCAAACGAGAGCAGAACCTGTTTCTGGCTAGGGTGAAGATCACCTCATACAGGACACAACCATGCAATGTTAACCAAGGGCATTTGCTCTCCTGGACTAGTTTTGATCATCTAGGGAAGAAATATTTTAGATTACACCACCACCAGACACCCCATCCTGCCCCTCCCATCCCCCACAACAACAATTGGCCTGGATTTTGATCTGTTTCTTTATGCTAACCAGGTGAAGATTGTATGTAATGTGATGGATAAAGTATCACAACTGTGTGGGACATGCTGAATGGACCACAGAGTCTTTTCCTGTCTGTCATTTTTTTTAATGCCTTTGTATAGAAGGAGCATTTACATGGCCTGTCAAGCTGTTAATCAGCTTGAGAATTCTTCCGCTACTTTACACTGTTCTCCAGGGGAAGAGTGTAAAGACATGGGGCTGAATTTTATGAGTGCGCCGCAGTTCGTGGCGGTGCACTCTAAGAACGGCATGCATCCTGTGCAGGTGCGCCGTCCCCGAGCCACCGCGATATGACGTGCGGGGGCTCTTTTAAATAGAAGGGGCGGAGCAGCCGCCCCCGATGGTGTAGAGGGGGCGGCCTCCGCGTCCCCAGCAACGGCGTCCAGCGTTGGTGCCATTTTTAAAGGGCTTTAAGCTCTTATAAATAAGTTTAATTTTTAAAGGGTACATATCAACGATTTTTAATACATTTACAAATAAGTTTCCCCAATGGTCATTCCAGGCAATGAAATGACCAACAATTGATGTATCTAATACCCAAACCTACCCCCCCCCCCCGCCCCCCACCGCAACCTTCAATGTTTTGCCCTTTAACCCCTTCCCGCCATTCCCACATCCAATAAAAATTGATTTCCCTGCTCATCGACCCCTCCCGCCCTGAAAATTGTATTACTTCCCCCCACCCCCCCTCCGCCCACCAGGTTCTCGCCTGGAACTCCATATGGAGTTCCGAAAGCACGCGGAGCATGAACGGCAGCCGTAATATAAGAGTGGTACGGCCACCGCCTGCAGTTAAGCTTATTTAAATATTTTAAATGTTTATTTACATATGCTGATGAAGGGCCCGTCGCCAGGCCGTGGGGGAGGGCTGCACCGAGGTCCCGCCACCACTGGTAATCTGCGGTGGGCCTTTCTCGACATCGCAGGTCGAGGTGGGCCTCGCCCCGTAGCATTTTACTGGCCCCTGTGTCGTGACCTGGTAAAATTCAGCCCATGAAAACAGCAACCTGTCCTCCGGTCAACATTCAAATATAATGTGAACATGTGCCATCAGGTGACATATAAGCATATATGCTGGTATCATCTGCACGTCATCTCTTGGAATGCTTTCGGTTAAATAATATCAGCAAGTAGCAAAATGTTGGCTGCTGGTTTGCTAATATGTCAATGGAGTTGCCACAGATTTGGAACCCATTCAGAATTGTGTGAAGTGTGTTTTTAAATTTAATTTGCTGTTGCACACAGTTTCAAAATATAGAATATGTGTATAATGCTTGAACAACAAAGGGAATGGAAGGTATTAAGCAAGTTCCAAAGTGACACCCTATGAGGCCCACAGGTTGTGCAAATGTCTTGTGACATTGACAACCATAGGGTGTATGATAGATACCATTTAAAGTGTGCTGCAAGATAACAGCACATCCATTTTACTAAGCAGGTAAGCTTAGTAAAGCTTTTGAATTTTAAAGCATCTGTTCCAACAGAAGGAAAACAATGTTAAGAGATGGTTGAGAGATGGGATTCAATATTAAGAGATGGAGTAGAATGGGGTCCATGTTGGATATGGTACAGAGATGGGCTTTAATATTGCATCTTGCAGAGAATGAGTCAAAAGTTAGATACGGTACTGTTACGACCAGGTGAGAAAGGGGTCTAGGGTTCCCGCTCAGCCTTCACCTGGTCTTCCAGTAACAGGGTTTAATTTTAAACACACCGTTTCCCCCCCCCCCCCCCCCACTTAATGAATCCTTGTTCACTGCTTTCCAATTATAAGGCAAAGAAACTAGCCAAACATGTTTTCTTAGGTTTAAAGACAAAAGGTTGAAGTTTATTAAACTTAACCTCTAATTCGGTTAATGCCTACGGATACGCGACGTGCCCACGCTAGCATGCATACGAGATACACACATGCAGGTAGAGACAGAAAAGAACAGAAGTAATAAAGTGGAAAAGTTTGAGGCAATATCTGAGCTTGCTGTAAAGTCCTTGATGGTAGGTCGGTCTTGCTTTTCGTTGGGGCCCAGTATTCTTCTTAAACTTTTGATGTAGAAGACTTTTCTCTCTTGAAGTTCATGTGTCCTCAGTGGGTCCAGAGGCTTGTGAGAAAGAGATGGGAGCAGACAGGAGAGGTCTTCTCACTCCAGGAGCAAACAGTCTTTTCTCAGTTCAAAATCTCTGTGGCTTGTTCAAAAAACCCTGGACCAGCCAGTTAGTCATGTGACCAGCTGGTTTGACCAGTCCTGGCTTTTGTGGTTTGTATCACCTTAGCAGTCACTGGAGTGCTCTTTCCTTACACCTTCAATGTCTGGTGATCAAAATTCATCATGGGTTGAATGTGTCAGGAAATGGTCCTTTTGTCTCCACAAGCACTGTCTGTTAGTATGCAAACGTTTTCAGCTAAGTGTCTGGCAACCCTTGTAACAGGTCTGCTCTTCTTCCCAGCAAGTTTAAAATCAATGTTCATATGACAACATTAATATGCCTCATTCTTGGCTGGTGGGGGCCTGCATGACAGGTACAAAGATGGAGTTAGATGTGATACATTGATGCAGCCCACTGTTAGATATGGTATAGAGGTGAGCTTCACTGCATCCATTGCTATCACACATTGCAAAAACATATTGCCAAAATCATTTGGCCTCACAGGTCACAGTGCTCACTATGTTGTTGCCATTATTCTGTATGTGCAGTATGTCTATGCAATTTCTTAACAAGGCAAAACAAACAGAGAGGAAAAATCGAACATTATCTTTTCGTACAGTCCTGAATGAACAATTGTCGAAGGCTTTAGATTAGATTAGGAAACAGGCCCTTCGGCCCACCAAGTCTGTGCCGAACATCAACCACCCATTTATACTAATCCTACACTAATCCCATATTCCTACCAAACATCCCCACCTGTCCCTATATTTCCCTCCCACCTACCTATACTAGTGACAATTTATAATGGCCAATTTACCTATCAACCTGCAAGTCCTTTGGCTTGTGGGAGGAAACCGGAGCACCCAGAGAAAACCCACGCAGACACAGGGAGAACTTGCAAACTCCACACAGGCAGTACCCGGAATCGAACCCGGGTCCCTGGAGCCGTGAGGCTGCAGTGCTAACCACTGCGCCACTGTGCCGCCCTATGTTAAGCTTTGTCAAACATGGCATGAAATGTCACATTGAAGTTCGGATTATCCTGGTGTAACCACTGAAAAATAATTAAAATTACATGAAGAGTGGGAAAAGGCCAAATCAGGGGTTCATCCATTATTTATATTTTGGGGTGAGCTGCCAGTTTGTATCATGCGGTATCTCTTATGGGAAAAGGTCAACAATGGAATATGTTGCATGCCTTGCAGTTACTTTGCCATCACAAGGTTTTGCATGAATGTCACATTGGATGGAACATAATTAACAAAATTGTGCTCATTCGTTTCAAGTTAAAGATTTTTGAAATACGAGTTCTGGAAAGGAAGGCTTGTTTCTGACTGTTTCATCATGTCCTTCCTTTCAAACTTATCACCCTCGCAAATGAATCAGTAAGGTCCAATGCCCTTGAGCTAGTTATGGTGTTCTGGCGGATTTATAGCTTCACGACTGCAATTTATGGTTTTAATGGACAAATAGCCAGTAATGTAACACATGAACCCCAAAACAGTAGTAAAAAAAAGAAATCTGGAATGCCAAATAATAATTGCATAATTAGGCTCTACTTATCATTATATATTTACAGATTTGGTACAGTGACCTTGGTGCCTCAAATCTTGCATTGTATTAAAGGTGTTACTGTCATATAAATTCACAAAACAGGAGAGAAATTCAACTCACAGACAGACATATTACACTCATTTTTTTTAAAAGGGAGCCCAGTTTAAATGGATGCAGGGAGTGGGAGTATCTTGACAGCCTCTTTGATGGTCAAGGCTTGTCTGATCCATTATTCAAATTGGCCTGCAAATGGACAATAAAAGTCACAAACATAATTAGGACCTTCCAAAACACTATAATGATAATCAGGTCATTGGACCATCAGTACACATTTAAAAATGAAGCTGTCCTTAAGAAATAGAATCGACTTTCACAGAGGATGAGAATTGACGTCTTCCGTCTTCATTTTTTATGGTGTTGCCTCCCAGTACTAGGTCAAGCGAGAGTACTGAGCGATGGCCTTGTTAGGAGAACTGTCTGGGAGGAGTTATTTTGCCTTGAGTGCAAGGGAGCAGAATTAATGAAATTGCAAGGTCACGTTTATCCCTCCCCTGAGTTAATGACCAATTCTGTTGATGTTAATTCCACTTAGTTGTGCTGTCGGACTTAGTAGCTCCTCAAGGTCAAATCCCACAATTTTGTCATCAGTGTTGTCCCTTCGAAGAACAGCTGTGAATTCAAAACAGAAATGAAAGGATGTTGGTTTCGTTACGTAACAATTGTGATTACATTTCAAAAGTGATTCATTTATTGTGAAGTGCTTTTGGAATATCATGAGGGCGCAAAGAAGTTTTTCTTTTATTTGAGTATTTGTTCAATCTTTCCCTCTCAGTGTTTTTCTTTCACTCTCTTTCTTTAGCTCTCCTTTTATTTCTTTCAGTCTTGGCTCAATGGTAGCACTGCTACCTCTGTGTCAGAAGTCCCCACTTTACTTGCTTATAACCTTTTACATTTCTAATATTTGCCAGTTCTGAAGAAGGGTCACTGACCTGAAACGTAACTCTGCTTCTCTCTCCACAGATGTGCTGCCAGACCTGCTGAGTATTTCCAGCATTTCTTGTTTTTATTTCTTTTTAAAGAACTCAGTTCAGTACTGCAGCTATTGAGATTTCCTACCTAAACTGTTTGTATGGTGATTACTTTACAAAAAATGAATAGTACGCTCAAAGTGAACATGCTGAAATCATTGGCATGGCAACCAAGGCAACCAGCAATAACAGGTGGCAGAAATTAGGTGATGCATCCAACAGTTTTTTATTCGTTCTCAGATATGGGTAATGTTGGCAAGTCCCGCATTCTCCCATTGCCCTAGGAAGGTGGTGGTGAGCCTTTTTTTCATTCTGATTCAACTAACTGGTTTTACTGGGCCACTTTCAGAGGGCAATTCGGAGTCAACCACATTTGTGTGGAACTGGAGTCGCATATCGGCCAGACTGGGTACGGATGGCAGCTTTCCTTCCGTAAAGGACATTATCAGCCCAGTTGGGTTTTTACAATAATTCTGGCAGCTTCATGGTCAAACAGTGCACATATTCTAGCATAGGATTAAGTGGTTTCAACTGTTCTCTTTTTAAAAAAATTCAACATTATAAGCACTTATATGCGATTTAGAATGACACAGTAAAACCAAATATGAATTGTAGTGAGGCTGACTCGGTGAGTTAAAGGACTGTCCCTTCATCTCTAGGATACAGCTTTGAATCCTGCCCACAATGATGGATTGAAAGTCTCTTCTTTTTTCCTGTTGTAAGAGTTGTAAGGGAAGTTAATCTGAGCAGTCTCACTCTAACGCCTAGTCGGTGCAAGTGGAGTGCACCTATCGTAATTGACATGACATCGGCAAGAAGATGCTGGTGGTGAAAATGGAAAGGCTACACTCCAAAATGTAGGGTATGTTCTTCGGGTTAAAGCACATTGTTTGGTAAGGAGTGAGAGCTTTACCATCCATTTAATTCATGCTATACTTGACCTGGCAATGTTTGATGCTGACACTGGGTACTAAAACTGGAAAAACATGTACCTTTCTGCAGCACTTGCATCAATCAACACAACTAAGCACAAAACATGACCAAAAGTTCCTATTTAAATCAATAAAAGTCAAGAATTAACTTCCAAATAGAAGAAAGTACTTCCTGGCAGGAAGATAATGCAATGGCTGTTGGAGGGGATGCATTTGTACATGTGGAAAAGTCTATGAACCTTGGTGAGTTGAAGTGAAAGAACGGAGGATGTGAATCTCACATCTCAGGCTGAAGTATCACACTTCAAGTCACAGATTTAACTTTAACAAAGATTTAACAAGCTTTAATAAAAATACCTCACTAGAGTTCTTGCTTTCTGCTGTTCATGTGACTACAAAGCCTATCTGACCTTACAACAACCCCAGGTCAGATGTTTTCCCCAAAGCATAAAGCTACTTTCAGTTTCCCTTCCATGTACTATATAGTCTCTAATACTCAAGCCCACAAATACAATCATGACAGTGAAGAAGATATCAATTGGGTATGCTTCTACTGCTTTTGAAAGATTAAACAGGATGTGGAAGGCAGAAGATAATTCAGTGAAAAGGAAGGAAAGAGTTTTATGAAGTGATGGTTATCCCTATGTTACTATATAAATCTGAGTATTGGAACATGAGAAAAGTTGATAAGGAATAGACTAACTGCAGAGATGAGTAAACAGGATGCAACGAATCAAGAATGATATTGTTAGAAGAGGGGTAAATGTGTATTCTTACAACATATGCTGCAAATCAATCTTCTTCTTCTTCTTCTTCTTTGGCCTCCTTGTCTCAGGAGACAATGGGTAAGCGCCTGGAGGTGGTCAGTGGTTTGTGGAGCAACGCCTGGAGTGGCTATAAAGGCCAATTCTAGAGTGACAGACTCTTCCACAGGTGCTGCAGAAAAAATTGGTTTTGGGGCTGTTACACAGTTGGCTCTCCCCTTGCGTTTCTGTCTTTGTTCCTGCCAACTGCTAAGTCTCTTCGACTCGCCACACTTTAGCCTCGCCTTTATGGCTGCCCGCCAGCTCTGGCGATCGCTGGCAACTGACTCCCACGACTTGTGATTAATGTCGCAGGACTTCATGTCACGTTTGCAGACGTCTTTAAAGCGGAGACATGGACGGCCGGTAGGTCTGATACCAGTGGCGAGCTCGCTGTACAATGTGTCCTTGGGGATCCTGCCATCTTCCATGCGGCTCACATGGCCAAGCCATCTCAAGCGCTGCTGACTCAGTAGTGTGTATAAGCTGGGGATGTTGGCCGCCTTGAGGACTTCTGTGTTGGAGATGCAGTCCTGCCACCTGATGCCAAGGATTCTCCGGAGACAGCGAAGATGGAATGATTTGAGACGTCGCTCTTGGCTGACATACGTTGTCCAGGCCTCGCTGCTGTAGAGCAAGGTACTGAGGACACAGGCTTGATACACTCGGACTTTTGTTTTCTGTGTCAGTGCGCCATTTTCCCACACTCTCTTGGCCAGTCTGGACATAGCAGTGGAAGCCTTTCCCATGCGCTTGTTGATTCTGCATCAAGAGATAGGTTACCGGTGATAGTTGAGCCTAGGTAGGTGAATGTCAGATATCACAGGTTACTGACATAGACAGTAAAGCATACACTTAAAGAAGGAATACTTATGACCAAACCTTATGAACTTAGTTGGAGGACTCAAACGCATTGCAGTTCCAAGTTCAGTGTACAGGTTAATCAGACCTTAATCAAGTTCTAAATATCTGTTCCAACACCCATTTTTAATACCTTTCCCATACCCCTCTGTATGTGACAATCCACAGGTTTTTCCATTATCTAATAGAACTCCAACTGTGCAACAGCCCCAACAAACAAATTTCTCTGCAGCACCTGTGGAAGAGCCTGTCACTCCAGAATTGGCCTTTATAGCCACTCCAGGCGCTGCTTCACAAACCACTGACCACCTCCAGGCGCGTATCCATTGTCTCTCGAGATAAGGAGGCCCAAAAGAATAGAACTCCATATAAGGTAAATTTTAACATCAATAGTTTTAACTTTAACAAGTTATTTTTTTCATAGACTGATACAACTCCCCAACCTTTTTTTATCTTACTGACAATTTCACGGGTCATTTTTCAACCAAGTGAAACTTCTAATGAATTCTGTACTAATCTTCTGCTTCCGAAAAGGATGATGTATTCACAGATGCATCCTTCTGCAGAACTGACTTGTTGTCAACTGATTTAAGTTCTCTGAAACATGGTTTATTGTTTAAAATAACTAGTACTTTAGGGTCAATCTCAATTCACCAGTTCAGTGGTCACTGCATATATATTGACTTATATTGTTCATTTAACAAGCAAAAGCTAAAGGTTTTGTTTTTATCATTGCGATATAAAGAGAAATCAATGCCAGTATAACACTGGTAGACTTCAGGACAATCTGATTAACACTTTCCTTAGAACGTGGCTCGGACAAGAGAGTGCATAGACAGAAGATCCAAAAGAGGTGATTTCAATGGTTTAGGTATCTTTCAAGGATGGAAACAGTTAGAATACCCTTCTTGGCCCTGTATAGAGATGAACAAGAAGCTGAGGAAAACCAAAGAAGCACTGGATAGTCAACCTTAAGAGTAACTTTTCATGGAAAAGAATGCAGATGCCAGAAGTGTCAGCTGTGACTCAGTTGGTAATACTCCTGCCTTTGAGAAGGTTGTGGGTTTAAATCCCACTCCAGAATTTTAGCAGAAAAATCAAGTGTTTCTCTTTTTTGCCTTTTTTAATGTAGCCAGGCTAATTCAGAACCTACAGCAGTGGAGTTAATTCATTCCCCCCCGTTGTCACTGCTGAGCTGATAAACAGGAATTTGGTAGTAGTCGTTCTCCCTCATCTATATTGTGTTCAATCTCTGCAGGGATAAGGATTCTTTCAGGTGGTGATATTGTAAACACATGGTGTTTCAGAATGTATCTAATGAGTCCACTAGAAATACAGAACGATGGAGGGGATTTTCAACTTTGATGCCTGGGCAGTAACCTGGCAGAGTGTATTGTCTGCCTTTTATAGAACCCATCTACTCTTTGGTTCAGATGGGCTCTACATGGTGGGGGGCTCAGCTGGCATAATTTAAAATTACCCCCTCCCCAGGAAATATGTGGCTACAATTTACATTTAATGTATTGGGTATTTTACTGGACTAATAATCTAGAGAATGTGAGTTCAAATTTCATCATGACAGTTTGAGAATTTGAATTCAGTTTTTAATAAAGCTGAAAAGAAAAATGCTGGTCTCAGTAAATGTGGACATAAAAGCCGTCGGATTGTCTTAAAAATCCATCTGGTTCACTAATGTCCTTGAAGGGAGGAAACCTGCTGCCCTTACCTGGTCTGGTCTATATGTGACTCCTGTGTCACACCAATGTGGTTAACTCTTCAGTGCCCTCTGAAGTGGCCCAGCAAGCCTTTCAGTTGATCAAAGCAATACACTGTAGAGGTTCAAGAAGAAGGCCCACCAGGACCTTCTCCGGGGTAACTAGTGATGGGTAATAACTGTCGGCCTAGCCAGCAACACTCTCACCCCGAGAATGAATTCTTAAAGAAATATTGTTGCTATACACGGAGCACCCAGCAAAATTTTTCCCTTATTTTAGTGCATCTCATTATTTTATACAGTTTTGCTTGTTGCGTGCCCATATAAAGCACAGAAACACAACTTTTACACAGAGACCAACACCCGAACGCCTTGTACGGGAGTTAACGTTTCTAAATAGGCACCAGTTCAATTAATTGTCAGCTAGCGGCAAAAATTTAACATCTGGAGCTTAGACTATGAGAGTGCTAGACGAGCCTCAGAGATACAGGAATAAGTGAAACTCGTAAAAACGTTGTAACAAGTTGAGTGGTTGCCATTAAATTAAGTGATGTATCAAAGGTCATTTGGATTAAAAGAAATACTACTTTTTGATTTTCTCTCAATGATTTTATGGTTTCTGTTTTTATAACCAAATTGGATAACCTCGCATTTATCCATGTTGCACTGCATCTGCCATGCATTTGCCCACTCATCCAATTTGTCCAAATCACATTAGAGCCTCTTTGCATCCTCCTCACAGCTCACATTTCCCCCCTAGCTTTGTGTTGTCTACAAACTTGGAAATGTGACATTTAGTTCCCTCACACAAGTTATTAATATATATTGTGAATAGCTGGGCCCAAGCAATGATCCATGCAGTACCCCACTAGTCACTGCCTGCCACCAGGGAAAATACCAAGAGCTGGAAGGTGCATATGATGGGCTGAACGGCCTCTTTCTGTACCGCAAATCTTTTTAAGTTGTTATCTTACTAAGTGCTCTTCCATCTATTAGCTAGGGAATGATGTGAGATTCTGGGAGATGTAAAGAGTGTAAAGACAGCAGAAAAATCAGCAAAATGTTTTCAAATATAGGACAAAATTGCCTTTCACATATTTGTCACAAAAGCACAGAATCTGAATGTGATCAGTAAGGGTTCAGATTGGTTATGTGCTAATGCTGGAGTCATCCATTACATGTATACATATCCATATCATTCTGTCTATATTTATATAATTCGATTTTTTTTGTTTATCTATATTATCAATGCTAAACTTGGAAACATTTAATTCCACTCCCTCCAAGTTAAGAATTAAGATAAAGACTGAAATCTTTCTGCAAATGTAAAGTTAAAACTAGGGGAAAGGGAGCATTTTGTCGTCTTTGTTCCCAGTAAAAACTTTGCGTGTTGAGAGTTCACCTTGGACACTGGCTGATTCTTGTCCATTAATTTGAATGAGTAGAAAATCTTGGACCGATGCCCAAATTCACAATTTATGCTCCTGAAGCTCTCAGGAGTTCTTGAAGACTGGAATTTACTGTGTAGATCATTCCTCCTATGTCAGGTCATTGGTTCCTTAGTGATGTGAGTGTGTAGAACGCAGTTGGACAAACCTCCTTTAACAGGATCACTACCCATACTGTTATTCCTGTTCCCATCTGTTTCAGCAACAGATCTTCCACCTTGGAAGTATTGAGAACTGTGAGGAGGATCGTGATAGACCTCAAGAGGACATAGACAGGGTGGACACGTGGCAGATGAAATTTAATGCCTAGAAGTGTGTATTGATATATTTCGGTCGGAAGAATGAGGAGAGGCAATATAAAATACAGGATACATGTCTAAAGTGGGTGCAGGAGAGAGGGACCTGGGGCTATATGTGCACACATCATTGAAGGTGGCACAGTAGGTTGAGAAAGCAATCAGTAAAGTATATGGGGTCCTGGGCTTCACTAATAGAGGAATAGAGTACAAAAACAAGGAAGTTCTGGTGAACCTTTATAAAACACTGGTTCAGCCTCAACTAGAGTATAGTGTCCAATTCTGGACACCACACTTTAGGAAGGATGTGAAGGCATTAGTGAGGTTGCAGAAAAGATTTATTTATATGAGAATGGTTCAAGGGATGAGGGACTTCAGTTACATGGATAGATTGGAGAAGCTGGGCTGTTCTCCTTAAGAAGAGAAGGGGTTGAGAGGAGATTTGATAAAATCATGAAGGGTCTGGAGAAACTGTTCACATTGGCAGAAGGATCGAGAACCAGAAGACACTGATTTAAGTGAATGACAAAAGAACCAAAGGTTGCATGACGTGAAACTTTTTTATGCAGCGGGTGGTTCGGATCTGGACTGTACTGCCAGGGAGTGTGGTGGAGGCAGATGCAATCGTGGCTTTGAAAAGAGAATTGGATAATTGGCTGAAGAGAAAAGAATTGCAGGGCTACTGGGAAAAGGCGGGTGAGTGGGACTATCTTGAGTTGCTCTTGCAGAGTGCTGACACAGACATGATGGGCTGAATGGCCTTCTTCTGTGCTGTAACTATTCTATGATTATTAATCTTCTAAATCTTGCTTTGAGTTTACCAAATGACTGATAGCATTACCTCCATGAGTAGCTCCATCTGTTGCATAGATATGCTACGGCTTGATCTGGTATTAAGTACTACAATCAGCTGTCGTAAATATATTAAACACCATATATTTATTGGATCAATCTGGTGCCAAACAAGCTTTGTATGGCAACAGGCAGGCTTTTCTCAACATGTATTGACTCTGTCCCACATCCCACAGCCTCAACACAAGATGCCTCAAGCTCAGCACAGCACAGGAGGTGCTTAATAAAGTAGCATGAAGGATTAGTACGACATCAGGCAGGAGCGATGTAGGCTTAATATGGCAGCAAGGGGTCTTGATATAGCTCTGCTCAGTACAGGGCTATTAGACACCAAATTCAGCATCATACTGCCTCAGGTCAGTATTGTACAAAGCCGTCACACAGACTGGTCACGCCTGCATGAAGGTTAAGTCTTCAATGCATGAAGTTAAACAAATAGAAGTTCCTGCAGTCTTTGAGATAAGAGGTTCTGAAGTTGGTAAACCAGAATATATTGGTACAAATCTATGACTTGAAACGAAAGCCTCTAATGCCGAGGACTCTGTTGCGATGCTGTCCATGAGTTAACAACTTTCAAAATCACTTCAATTCACAATCAATGTACTTTGAATTTTGTCTCTTTCTCTCCAGGTGTTTGAACTTATGGAATTATGTACTTTATAGCACAGAAGGATGTTTAGCTCTGCTCACCTTTGCCGATGCTACTACACTGGAGCTATCTATTCCAATCGCATGTTTTTTGGAAATAAAGATGCTTTACTATCATTCTGTTACAGCTACTTTTAAATATAAATGTTAACATACTAAAGGAACTGATCATTTCAGATAAATGAGCCATCATTTTCACTGAGGCATGCACACATATAAATCTTCAGTTCTAATGGAGCCTTTTCTTCACCTGACATTAGCTTTATAGCTCTGTCTAATGCAATGTTTCATTGATTGCCCAACCTTCTGCTGCATTATTATGTCAACAATTATTAAAGTGGACAAAATACTAGCTGGAAGTATATCTGATGAAATGTGGGGGAAACAAAAGACCGTATAATACAGGATGGGCCAATTTCAATATATCAGATCTCTCATAGGGATCGGTAATGGAAAGGGCAGGAGTGCCTGTGAAATACCTCTTAACAGTCACGATTGCAGCTTGTTGAAGTGCAAGTGTATCTGGGAGGCATTGATAATATAAGCATCACCAAGTGCAGCACTTAGCCTCTGTGTAATAGTCAGACTGCACATTAGTGTGAAAACGTACTTATCTATGTGAGGATTATGCTATCAACTTTGCTTATTAAATGCTACACACTCTTAAAATGGCTATTTTCTATTTCTTAGTGAATGTATTTGAACGATTCCATGGTTTATATGATTGCGACATTTATGCTTAGCTTTCAACAGTTTAACTTTGAAATGAGCAGGTATGATGATGTATATCATGGTAACAGAGGCTCTAAGTGCTAACACTCTGTACAAGAAGTGAGAAAATGGAGCAGAAACATGTGGTAAATCATCATTTTTTTTTAAAATGGATACACAAAAACACCTATGGAGTGAAATTGCTGTATAATATTCTTCTCACTGTTACTTTACCAAAGCTGTAAATCCACTTAGAAGGAGAGGCTGATAGGGTTAGATTAAGAGAGGTGGGAGGAAGTTGATGTGGAGCATAAACACTGGTATGGACCAGGTGGGTAGAATTATCTATGCTGTACATTCTATGTAATTCAATGTAAAATAAATGTGACCGAATGGTCTTAGCACTCCACTAAACCCAATGTAAAAGCTCCGATTGTTTCATCTCTAACAGCGGGTTTGTGTGATGGTGTAAAACAGTTGAGTTCCTTATGGCTGGCATCGTTGTATGTCAACAGTGCAAGGATGTCAGAATTGCAGGGATGCATCCATCAGGAAGGATTGAGCAGACTTTTGGAAAGAAAAGACTAAGAGGAAATCGAATGAGAATCTTTAAATTATGGAGGAGTTCAATAGGGCCACGTGGCGTGGTTGAAGCAGATAGAATTGATGCATTTGAGGGGGGCTTGATGCATACAGGAGAGGGAAGGGAATAGAAGGATGTGGGGGCAGTGTGGGAAGAGATGGTTGTAATGAGGATGGCGTGGAGTATCAACACCGGGAGAGACCAGTTGGATTAAATGGCCTGTTTCTATGCTGTAGATTCCCTATAATTCTTTGTTGCACAGATAACTCGTTTATACCTAATGAACTAACCCACTTATAGAAATAATTTCACAATATGACAAATTCACATATTTTCCCTTCAGGCCAAATATAGAAACACTGGATTAACTGCTTTTGTGAATTTCCCATTCTCCTTGTAAACATTTGCGAATGTCAAGGAAAGGTCTACAATGGGAGTCAGGATAAATGTTGCACTGAACAGCAAAAACTGCTGGTGGAAACTATTTAACTTTGTAGGTTATCAGCCTCCAGAGGTATGGACTGGCTTATTAAATCACAGGCTAAACCAAGGACAGGGCTGTGTAGAATCATTGAATGGTGCAGCACAGAAGGAGGCCATTTTATTGTGTCTGTGCCGTCTCTTTGAAAGAGCTTTCCATTAAGTCACATTTCCCTGCCCTTTCCCCAGAGCACGGCAAAATTTCCCCTACAATTTCCCTTTGGAATGTTATTATTGAATCTTCTTTAACCACCCTTTCAGACAGTGCATTCCAGATCATAACAACTGGCTGCGTAAAAATATTCTCCTCATTTCACCTCTGGATCTTTGACCAATTACTTTAAATCTGTGTCCTTTGGTTACTGACCCTCCTGCCACCGGAAACAATTTCTCTTCATTTACTCTATAAAAAAACCCTTCACAATTTTGAACATCTCCATTAAATCCTCCCTTAACCTTCTTTACTGTAAGGTATATTTTTATGGGTTGTGTGTATGAAATCTAATATTGCTCTTGAATCATCCTACATCAAATAACTCGGTCACAAGGACACATTTAACTGCTGTAACCCCCTCTGAGAAATACCATTTCCTGGGTAATTTTTTTTTTTCATTTCTCCACATTGCATGGAAGTTCAATAAACTTTTTGATAAGTAATAGAGCATAAAAGCTAACCTTTATGACCTAAACCATAATTTTAACAGGCGGTAACACTGTACCCTATCGGTGAGTTAAGAGACATTCACTTTCAATGCACTCTGAATAATAATTCTCTTTTTTTTAATTTAAGGAAGCTGTGCACCATCTGTTGTACTGATATCAATCCAGATATCTAATAGATTCAGTTTAATAAGGACATAAGCGCCTTCTGGGCAGTATAGTTTTTGGGAGCTTCCCAGCTCCAACTGTATATTGATACAGTCCCCTGCCCGGGAAAAGGGATGGTTTTCAGCGAAGCTGGCTGCACTGGGTCAGTTTAAAACATATCAGGGTTCCAATCCAGAATATAAATAGCCTTGTTTCCACATTATAGTAATTTGTAGTAAATTATAGTAATTTCAGGTAAAAAGTTTGAGAAACACTCCTTTCAGCTGATCTTCACATTCTCCACTGAGACTGCATAGATTATCAAAATGTGTTTGAAAGGTGCTATAGGCTACAATTAAAAATATAAGATTGCCCAACAACTAAATTTTTTTTTAATGAAAATAGGATGTCATTTTAATTGGCTTGTTCTCTCTCTAATGTATCGAGATCTGGTCATTTATAACCTGGCTCCCAGGGAACTAGGCTATCCCATCATATGGATGACATAACACTTTACATTCTTGTGGAAATGTGGTTATCTACATGCAAATGAAAGCTTGATTTCTAAAAGTTGATCAAAATCATATTGTGATTGGAAACTTCTGATCCCTGCTATTCAAAAAAAAAACTCACAGTGATGTCTGCAGCTGTACAAAATGAGTGACCCACCACAGATACACCCATGGAGCAGGTGAAATAGTCCAGGTGCCTTGCCCAGCTGTGCTATCTCTCCGAACTGCCCCTCAACTGACCCCCCCACCCCCCTGCCCGTGCCCCCACCCCAGTTTTCCTACCACATATACCCACCTTGAACTTGGTGTGTTTAAGTTTGGTAAAAATATACACAACTAGGCTATCAACAACAATAACCTGCAGTTATATAGTGTCTTTAATATAACAAAACATCCCAAGGCACTTCGATTTGCTCTTCTGCAAATGCCATATTTATATCCCATTTAAAAAACAGTGTACAATTGATCTCTATTTGAAGGGAGCTTTGAATATTTTAAAAGATAATATTTTTGAATCATTGCACCAGTTTTCCTGTTTTAACTTGTAATTTTTTAGTCTAGAAAGAAAATTTGAAGGAAAGTAAAATTCTGCTTTGTTTTGTTTTATGAGGATGGCAGTGTTTGTATTTGCAAAGGTTGCCTACTTATTGAGTCATTTTTATTTGCTGCAAAGTTGATATTATTGACTATTTTTGGACTATCTGTTTCTTTGTCTTCAGCATTTCCGATTCTGGGATTTGTTTCTGGGACCCCGACACTCTCTCTGTGTTGGAACACTCACCCAAATCTCTATAACGTTAGCTTCATCTGGAGCCGTAATTCTTTGCACTGTGCGTATTGTATACAGGATGCTGTTGGCCATTACTTTCTATGTATTTGTTGCCTTATTAACTATTTAGAATCATAGAAAGTTTATGGCACAGAAAGAGACCACTTGGCCTATTGTGTCTGCGTTGACCGAAAAAAAGAGCCACCCAGCCTACTCCCACCTTCCAGCATTTGGTCCGTAGCCCTGCAAGTTACGCCACTTCAGGTGCACAGCCAGGCACCTTTTAAATGAGATGAGGTTTTCTGCCTCTACCCCCCTTTCAGGCAGTGAGTTCCAGATCACCACCACCCTCTGGGTGAAAAAGCTTTTTTCCTCATCTCCCTTCTAATCTTTCTACCAATCACTTGAAATCAATGCCACCTAGTCACTGACCCCTCTGCTGAGGTAAATATGCCCTTCACATCCACTCTATCCAGGCCCCTCACAATTGTGTACATTTCAATCAGATCTCCCCTCAGCCTTCTCTGTTCCAAAGAGAACAACCCCAGCCTATCCAATCTTTCCTCATAGCTGCATTTTTCCTGACCCGGCAACATCCTCGTAAATCTCCTCTGTACCCTCTCTAGTGCAATTTCAGTAATGAGGTGACTAGAACTGTACACAGTACTCAAGTTGTGGCCTAACTAATGTTTTATATAGTTCCAGCATAAATTTAAAGGGGTGAAGAGCACAGAATCAAAAAAATGAACACAGAAAAGACGAAAGGCTCACAGAAAGAGGTCATTTGTTGAGACACAAAAAACTTGCATTTTCATAGGATCTTTCACCTCCTCTAGGTGTTCAAAAGTGCTTTACGTCAATTACTATTGAATTGTAGTCACTGTGGTTTTTGCGCAATAATTGCAGCCAAATTGCACACAGCAAGGGCAGTAATAGATTGGTTGGAGACTTGGGCAGAGAAATGGAAGATGGAGTTTAATCCGGACAAATGTGAGGTAATGCATTTTGGAAGATCTAATACAGGTGGGAAGTATACAGTAAATGGCAGAACCCTTAAGAGTATTGACAGGCAGAGAGATCTGGGCGTACAGGTCCACAGGTCACTGAAAGTGGCAACGCAGGTGGATAAGGTAGTCAAGAAGGCATACGGCATGCTTGCCTTCATCGGTCAGGGCATAGAGTATAAAAATTGGCAAGTCATGCTGCAGCTGTACAGAACCTTAGTTAGGCCACACTTAAAATATTGCGTGCAATTCTGGCCGCCACACTACCAGAAGGACGTGGAGGCTTTGGAGAGGGTACAGAAGAGGTTTACCAGGATGTTGCCTGGTCTGGAGGGCATTAGCTATGAGGAGAGGTTGGATAAACTCGGATTGTTTTCACTGGAATGACGGAGATGGAGGGGCGACATGATAGAGGTCTACAAAGTTATGAGCGGCATGGTCAGATTGGATAGTCAGAAGCTTTTTCCCAGGGTGGAAGAGTCAGTTACTAGGGGACATAGGTTTAAGGTGCGAGGGGCAAAGTTTAGAGGGGATGTGCGAGGCAAGTTCTTTACACAGAGGGTGGTGAGTGCCTGGAACTTGCTGCCGGGGGAGGTGGTGGAAGCAGGTACAATAACGACGTTTAAGAGGCATCTTGACAAATACATGAATAGGATGGGAATAGAGGGATACGGTCCCCGGAAGTGCAGAAGGTTTTAGTTTAGACAGGCATCAAGATCGGCGCAGGCTTGGAGGTCCGAATGGCCTGTTCCTGTGCTGTACTGTTCTTTGTTCAATGAAGTAGGTGACCTTATATTCTGTTTCTAGTGGCTATGGTTAACTGATAAATGTTGGCCAGGATGTTAGGAGAACACCTCTACTCTTCATTGTATGCTGCGAAATGATCTTTTAAGTCCACCTGTGAGGGCAGATGGCGCCTCAAATTTAATGAAAGATGGCACCGCCAACCGTGCAGTACTCCTTCAGTACTGCACTAGAGTGTCAGCCTAGGTTATGTGCTCAAGTCCTGGAAAGGGGCTTGAATCCACAAAATTCTGACTCAGAGACAAAAGTGCTACCACTTTGAGAAATCTGCCAAAACAATAGAAACTTGCCAGGAGAACAAAATAAAAGCAAAATACTGCGGATGCTGGAAATCTGAAATAAAAACAAGAAATGCTGGAACCACTCAGCAGGTCTGGCAGCATCTGTGGAAAGAGAAGCAGAGTTAATGTTTCAGGTCAGCGACCCTTCTTCTGTCCAGTTCCGAAGAAAGGTTGCTGACCCGAAACGTTAACTCTGCTTCTCTTTCCACAGATGCTGCCAGACCTGCTGAGTGGTTCCAGCATTTCTTGTTTTTATGCCAGGAGAACAAATTGGCAAGGAGATATGTGTTGCTTCATTTGTGGGCAAGATCTAAGTAATTTTACATAATTATAATAACCTCAGGCATGGGAATATTTTACACGAAGAATGTTTAAGACTTGAACTAAAGATTAGGTCATGTTCTAGAAGAGCAGCTAACATAATTACTCCAAAGGAGGAATAACAAATTAAATCAGTAACTTTCATCTTCAGTACTTGAGATAAGTTACAACCTCGTGTTTGGATTTCAATAGTTGATGAATAATGAGCAGTAAATCTCCAGTAGATCTACTTTAGATGCTTTTGTATGTGATTTACATTGTGTAACATTGTTGAAAGTTTCCTTATTTGTAAGGGAAAAAACAAAATCTGTTCAGTATTGGGAAAACAATTTAGAGCTGTTATAGACAACAATCAATGTCGAAAATTTTCCTTGTTTTCAAATCCCTCCACGGGGGCACAGTCTCAGGATAAGGGGATGATCATTTAGGATTGAGATGAGGAGAAATTTCTTCACTCAAAGGGTTGTGAATCTTTGGAATTCTCTACCCCAGAGGGTTTTGAATGCTACATCATTAAATATATTTAAGGCTGGGATAGACAGATTTTTGTTCTCTCGGAATCCAGGGATATGGGGAGCAGGCAGAAAAGTGGAGTTGAAGCCCAAGATCAACCATTATCACATTGAATGGTGAAGGAGACTTGATGGACCATATGGTCTACTGCTCCTATTTCTAATGACCTAATCTCACCCCTCCCTCTCTCAATAAGCTCCTCCAACCCTACAGCCCTCCGATATCTCTGCACTCCTCCAATTCTGGCCTCTTGTGCATTCCCAGTTTTCAGTACTGCACCATTGATGGCCATGCATTCAGCTACCTAGATGCTACACTCTGGAATTCTGTCCCTAAACCTCTCCGCTTCTCTACCTCTCTCTCTTCCTTTATGACTTTCCTTAAGCATTACCTCTTTGAATGTCTTCTTGCATGGCTTGGTGTCAAATTTTGTTTGATACTCGCTCCTGTGAGACACTTTTGAATGTTTTTACTACATTAAAGGTGCTATATAAATGCAAGTTGTTGTTGGTACAGACTTGAAGGAATAGAGTGATGCTGCTCTGCCAGAGCTGTCATTGTTAACATTGGTGGACTGAGGAGACTACAGCTCTTCATTCCTACACTTCTTCAACGAAACTGTATTGTGTAGACTGTGCGTGACTAGTGGCAGGCACAATAATTTCTGGACTCACTATCATTTCTATCACTTCTGTTACTCCTTCTGATTTGGAGAGAAGCAGGTCAGGGGTTCAAGTGCAAAGGGTGGCTCCATTAATATGTTGAAATTATCATTGTAATGAGGGTTAAGGCAGGTCAGATTCATTTCAGCCAATATCCTGACGGTGAGGCAGATAATGATGAGCTGGCAAAGGTCATTATTATGTACATTAAGCAAAATCACAGTTTACTACATATGGAAAAAATGTAGATTGTATGTGATTCTGATATGATTGTGATATGCATAGCATATCTATTTTGAAAACTAACATGAGAATAAGAAAATTTTTATTTAATGTAACATTACCCTGACCTCAGACCCTGACAATTAGGGCTTTATTGGCTCAGGCACAATACCGCAACCAAGATAATAAGAAGACAAACTATTCCCAGTCTGCTTCCAGTGATGCTGTTCCGCTGCATAAAGAGTGACGTAGGGCATACAAACATACAAATTAGGATCAGGAGTAGGCCACTCAGCCCCTCGAGCCTGCTCCGCCATTCAATAAAATCATGGCAGTTCCCTCTGTTTTTGTTTGTGTCCTATGGGAAAACATCTGGCCCATGTGCTTGGTGCCACTTCCCAGTGTTATGGCTGGCATTCTGAATTTGTGCCACATCATTCCATGGAATAGCACTTTAGACTGCTGGCAAGATGCCCCATTGCTCAATGGGCAATGCTGAGCTAATCCAATCACTCATGATTTAACAATCAACAGTATAGAGTTTTATCTTCCTTTGTTTTGCTATACACCATTTCCCAGTCCACTCTTAAAACTATGTGTATTACCGATTATTTCCCTTAACTGGTTCAATATCCTGAGCAGCTTCTGAACTTTTGTCTGCTGTTTCATCCCCATAAGTGCTCCTGTCCTACATTGGCTCCCAGTTTGGCAATGCCTCAATTTCAAACCTTCATCGTCGTTTTCAGATCTCTCCATGGCCTCATCCCTCCCCATCTCTGTAACCTCCAACTATAGCCCAACAACGCTGTGAGATCTCTGTGCTGCTCCAATTCTGGGCTCTTGCACATTCCCTATTTTAATTACTCCACCATTGCTTTCAGCTGTCTAAGGCTTAAGCTTTGGATTTCCCTCCCTAAACTTCTCTCCCTCTCTACTTTCACTCCTTCTTTAAGACAGTCCTTAAAACTGACCTCTTTGACCAAAATTTTGGTTGTGTGTCCTAATACCTTCTTATTTGGCTCAGTGTCAAGCTTTGCTTGATAACACTCCTGCAAAGTGCTTTGAGACATTTTACTATATTAAAAGGTGCTATATAAATGCAAAATGTTGTTATTGTTATAATGGCCCTACAATGAAGGACTAAATTCTGTTCAGCTCGAGACATCATGCTCCATGGCGGGGGTGGGGGGGACCGGAGGATCGCAGTGGCAGCAGCCCGCCCAGATCCCGAGGCCGGGATTCCCAGGCCCAATCTTCCCAGCAGCGGCGAGGCTCCGTGTCAGCGCCCCCCACCCCCACCCCCCCCCGCCACGCCCCTGCTGCTCGGCGACAGGACCCAACTTTAAATATTTAAATAAAGGTCATGAATACATTTAAATCAATTCCCATGATCTTCTCTGCAGTTCAGGATCTACCATGCGATGGGTGGCACTCAGACACCTCCACTTTCCCGTCCAGGGAAAGCTGGCGCCACAGAGGTGGGGAAGGGGGGAACTTAGGATTTTTAGTGTAGTGGGGTGGGGTGGGGGGTCAGCTCTGCATTTGTAGTGTTGTGGGGGTGGGGGGAACGGCTGACCTCTGCACTTTGTGCAGTTGCGGGGAGGGACAGGTCAACTCAGTAATCTAAGTTTTGGTGGGGGGAGAGGGACGTACAATTATTTGCAGTGTAGTGGGTTCAACTCTGCAGTCTCTGGGCAGGTCGGGCAGCCCTTTAAAAATGGCACCAGCGCCGTTCACAGTGTCGCCGAGGCTGCCCCCGCCACTTATTTGGGGGGGGGGGCGGCCCACCCTGCATACTTAAACGAGCCGGCATGTGTAAGATCACAACGGTGTGGTGGTGCTCGGCCCGTGCGTGTGGGCCACCATTTTTTTCACCCATCGCTGCTCCCAGTGGAGTGAAAACAAATTTTACCCTGAAGTGCGTAATTTTTCTCTGCTCTTTGTACTACTCTTGCTCAGTGAAGTGTGTGCACAGACATGATGGCCGGGATTTTGTCTTGGCGATGGGGATCTCAACCACCAGCAAAAACGTCGGCGAGGGCCACACGTTGCCTCCTCTGGGGAAGGCCGACCAACTCAAGTGCCAATTTAGCACTAAAATGGACAGCAGCAGGTCTTCCTCGGGATTGAGGACCCGGGCAATGGAACTCCTGCCTTCTGAGAGCTGCTGGCCAATTAGAGGCCGGCAATTCTTTCACTGAGCAGCACCATTGCAGAGGCAGTGGCTGCTGCTAGTACTGGACTCACCCGAGGCCCTGGATCCAGGCCCCCGCTAAGACACAGTGGGAGGGGTTTCCCGAACTGGGGGTCACGAGAGAGGGAGGTGTAGGGGGGTTGGCAGCAAGGCCTGGGGGTGTGACTCCTAGCTCACCCCCCCCTTCCCAAAGCCAGGTCACTCATTTAGGCACTAAATGCCTTTTAACGAGGGACCCCTACCCCCCAGAGTTGGTAAGCAACCAGTACAGGTTTGCTTGGCATGCTCCCTGTGCAGTGACAGGCCTGCCTGCCGTTGAGTTAATTCTGGCAGTGGCGGGCTGAGGCCCTTAATTGGACATTAATTGCCCACTTAAAGGCCTCAGTTGGCGGTGGAGCGGGAAGACCATTCACAGGCCTTCCCATCGCAGACTTAATTTGGGTGGAGGCGGGAAGTTGGCAGTGTACCTCCCCCTCTGCCACCATCCCGCCCAATTATATGCTCTCCTGCCTCCAAATCCAATGCAGGGGAGGGCATAAAACTCCCCCTGATGTTTAAAACCTAGATCTATTCAAGGACATTTTTCTGCCTTTTGATATATTGTATGTTGTGTATTACAAACAGTTTATTTTCAGTGCAGAGCGCAAGAAGTTCCTTCGTAACTGTTCCATCAGTCAATTCATTTGATTTCTTCTTAGAACAATGAAAACTTAAAAATAGTCCTTCTGGAATAGTTTCAATTCTATATTGCTGACAGATCAATAATTATCAGTTATTCTCCTGTAATTGTTGGGTTATTTGCCAAATGAGTGAAATTATTTTGCGCTGCTAGAACTGTGGGTTATGTGATTATTAAGCAAAGATTTATCTTTAGCTTTCTTTGGTCGTCTTCCAATGAATCAGCTCATCTGTCAAGTACAGCGTCTATGTGTTGCTAATGTAGCCTGCCAAAATAGGCAGTTCGAGTCTCAGGAGCTTACTCTCTAACCTTGGCTGGTGTCTGCACTCACGTATCCTCATTGAGCAAACGTGTTGACAGTTCTCTCTGGGGCCATTAGATGGAGCAGTGTTTGGGATGATCTTGTTCATCCCAGGCAATTGGAAGAGCTGACAGTTACTTGTAGCTCCCACTAGAGTTACCAACTCTGGTTGGACATATTCCTGGAGGTTTCATCACACAAACTCCTGCTTCCAAGCATTCTGCCTTCCATAGTCTTATCAATAAACAAAAGAGTTCAAAGAAAATGGACCAAAAAACTCACAATCTTTTTGATTTGTTTCTTCTGGGTTGCTGATAACAGCAAAAGATTAATTCCTGGAGGCTCCAGGGCAACCCTTGAGGGTCGGCAACCCTAGCTCCCACAGTCATTAAATGGGTAAATGCACTAAGATCCTGTCAGGGTTTGGTCTGTGGAGAGTAATTTTATATCATAAAAATCAATTGAGGGGCGTTAGTGGGAGGTGGGGTAATGGGTGACAACTTTGGCCTCAAGTACACGAGAAAAAAGGAAGAACAATCGGGCATGTTTTCTGCTCCTCTTTGGAGTTTAATGACCCCTGATAGATGGAGTCATGTGACCATTGGGTGAGTACAGCATCAGGCTTGATTACAATGCTCAGATGGTTGAAGAGCTCAAGGGTGCCTGTTGCCCAGTGTTACATATGAAGAATGACTAGTCAGGCATGGTAGCACAGGGCAACATTTATATTCTGGCTTGATGCACTGTGTTCAGGATAGAAGTGACCAGAGGAACAAAAAAAGCGAGAAAAAAGGTAATGGCAATTTATTTTCAAAGAGGACATTGCTGGTGATTTTAGGTGTGAAAATTAGTTGCAATTAATTTATCAAATATTCCCAGCGCATAAGATCTATTTAAATTTATTACCAATAGTTCTGTGAGCAAGTGATCAACCAAGTCCCAAGGGAGACATCAGAAGCAGAAAATGTTGATTTGTTCACTTTCAAATCAAATAAATTTCTATCAGAAAATAACATTTTGGGCCACAGCACCTGAGTATTTTGAGACACGAATGTATGGTGAGGTAGCCTGCTTAGGAGGAGGAGGGGACTTTGGACCTGTTGTTCCCAAAGCTCTCCACCATTGGGATTTTCTTTACCTCATATCTGGGTCTATTGTAGACTAATTGATAGAGATTGATTGCTATGATTAGTCAACAACTCCATCATTGTTATATCATGGGACTACCAGAATGGTAGTTTTTTTTTCATCTAGAAATTCCTATGTATTTCAATAGAGAATGTGAGGGATGGATTGAAGGCTCAAGAAATAAGTCATTAGATGTGATTTTGTAATAGGACAACATTTGCTAAATAATCCATAGTGTGCTAAGAATTACGCTGACAACCAATTTAAGATTGTCAGTAGGGCTTGCAGTATGGCGCATTTGCACATACTGGAAGCTACATATATTAATACACAAGACCCTGTTCTTTTCAGACAGAAAAATTATGTACAAACATTGCGCCTGTTTCAGCTGAACGAAATAAGTGACAACCATTCGCTGGTGCATTCCTCAGGGCATTGCCTTGACCAGAGTCAAGCTGCCTGGTTTAAACTTGAAACAAAGCTTGGCAGTTAACTGTCAGTCACCATAAACTGGTGCATTCTCCATGGCAACACCGCTACCAATCAGAGTTCACTTGCCAACCAATTAGCACTCTCTTCTCATACAGTATAAGTTGTTGTTTTCCCTTACGTTGGTTATTCTTGTGGATCGTCCTGATGAGAGCAAGACAAAAAGCTTCGACAGCATGACTATTTGTGGCAATACTCATGTTCTCTACTGCTAAATGACTATAAATAAATCTGTAGAGCTCAGCCACCCACCTGGTGATCAGTTGTAAAGTGTTCAATTGATCAAAGTATTATAGATTGGTACAGCAGGTGGGCCACTTCAGACCCTCCAGCTCTATGAGCAGTGGAAATCAGCAATGACAGTGGAACCTAACGAGGGAAAAGAAGGATATAAAATTCTCTGAAAATCGGTACAATCTTATTGCTGACTGGACCTCCTTGCTGCACGCCGTGAACTTGGAAGAAACACACTGAAGAATTCTTACTCACACAGGAAGATTGCAGTAGTTTACATTGAAGTGATTTTTGCTTGAACTGTGATGCTGAAGCGTCCAAAGGCTATTTATAATTCTTCAGGAGATTAGCATAAGTTTTATGGAAGTTAGTTTGTGAGAGGGGCACTACATCTTGGAAAGTATAAACTTATTAATATCTTAGAACCGATCCACTTATGAGGGGTTTGATTGAGTGACAGGGAGAAACTATTTGTACTGGCAGGAGGGTCAGTAACCAAAGGACTTAGATTTAAGATATTTGGCAAAAAAGACAGAGGAAGATAAGGAGACTTTGCTCTTTTTATTTAGCTCAGTGAGTTTTTTGACCTGGAATGCACTGCTTGAAAGAGTGTGGGAAGCAGATCTATTATTAACTTGCAAAAGGGAATTGGATAAATACTTGAAAGAGAATCTTGCAGGCATATGAGGAAAGAGCAGGGTAGCGGGACTAATTGGATATCCCTTTCAAAGAGATAGCACAGGCATGATGGACTGAATGACATCCTTCTGTGCTGTAAGATTCCTGACCAGTTTTCCTAATGCTTGAAGCACTGGAATACAGAGAGAAATCACAAGAATAGATGTGGACAAGGAAGGCCATTTTTGCCCAGTTTGACTCATTCATCCATTTAGGAAAAAGCTATCAGCTTTTCCCTCAGTCGCAGCTTTTGTTAAATGATTTTAAGTGCCTGCACCACCCTAAATGGAAGTCAGTTTCACACATTCATCATGATTTGACGCTGAAAAATCTCCCAGTTTGGACCTGTGCTTGCTTGGTGTGGTTTAGTTAAATATTCCTGCCAGGTTTTGCTTCTCTATACAGTTTAAATTCTCCATATGTCTGCAGAATTCCCTCTCTGTTCCTCTTTTCAAGTGTAAAGATTCTGGGTTTCTCCTTCATTTCATTGTAACTCCAGCCTTTGACAAGAAAGATGAGAATCGCTGCTCTTTCCTGCACTGTTAAAGAGAGTAAGCAGAATGATTGAGGGGATTGGATTATGCAGAGCAATTATGTAAATTGAGCATGTTCTCACTGGAAAAGAGAAGATTGAAAGGTGATATGATTGCCGTTTTCAGGATTCTAAAGGGACGAGATAATGTAGACCATGACAAGCTAGTTCACCTTGGACAGTAGAACCAGAGGACACGGCCTGCATCTGAGCCATGTAAATCTAAAACTAGTTGTCAGCAACAGTACGCCAGTGAGTGGGTGGTCAGTCTATGGAATAGACTCCCTAGGTAGATGGTAGAAACAGTTAGTATTGATTCATTTAAATGTAAATTATAGAGTCATTTGCAGCACAGAAGGTGGCCATTTGGCCCATCGAGTCCATGTCAGCCCTCCACGGAGCTATGCAGTCAGTCCCACTCCCTGTAGCCCTGCAAGTCTATTTCCCTCAAGTGGCCATCAACTTCCTCTTGAAGTAATTTATTATTTCTGCTTCCACCACCCTTATGGGCAGCGAGTTCCTCATGTTCCCCTTGCATCTTTTGCCCAAAACTTTCAATCCATGTCATGTAGTCCTTGTACCATTTGTTAGTGGGAACAGGTTTTCCTTGTCTAACTTATCTAAGCCCGAAATAATCTTGTATATTTCTGTTAAATCTCCCCTCAATCTCCTTTGTTCTAAGGACAACAAACCCAGCTTTACTAACCTAACCTTGTAACTCAAATCCTCCATCCCCGGAACTATTCTGGTAAATCTCCTCTGCACCCGCTCAAGGACCCTCACATGCTTCCTGAAGTGTGGTGACCAGAACTGGATGCAATACTCCAGTTGGGGCTTAACCAGAGTTTTATAAAAGTTCAGCATGACTTTCCTGCTTTTGTACTCAATGCCTATTTATGAAGCCCAAGATCCCATCTGCTTTACTAACCATTTCTCAATATGTCCTGCCACCTTCAAAGGTTGAAGCACATGCACCCCCAGGTCCCTCTGTTCCTGCACACTTTTTAGAACGGTGCCATTAAGTATATATTGCCTCTTCCTATTCCTTCTGACAACTTGTCAGTATTAAATTCCATCTGCCACATCTCTGCCCATTCTGCTAACCTATCGATGTCATATTACAGATGGTTCATATCATCCTCACTGTTTGCTGCACCTCCAAGTTTGGTGTCATCAGCTTTTGAGATTCTAGTCTGTATTCCAAGATCCAGGTTATTTATATATAACAAAAAAAGAAGTAGTCCCAACACTGACCATTGGGGAACACCATGTCTACCATCCTCCAGTCTGAAAAGCAACCATTTGCTACGACTTGCTGTTTTCTGTCCTTAAGACAATTCTTTATCCAATTTGACACTGACCCTCCTATTCCATGAGCCTCAGTTTTGTTAACCAGCCTTTTATGTGGTACCTTATCAAATGCTTTCTTAAAATCCATATAAACAGCATCCACTGCATTCCCTTCATCAACCTTCTCTATTACTTCATTAAAAAATTAAATTAGATCAGTCAAGCATGATCTGCCTTTTACAAATCCATGCTGGCTATCCTTAACTAACTCGAACCTTGCTAAGTGTCCATTGATATTTTCCATGATTATTGTTTCTAAAATCTTATCCACCTTTGATGTTAAACTAACAGGCCTGTAGTTGCTAGGACTGTCCTTACACCCAGAAGTATTACACAGCTTATAACAAGTGTACATTCCTAAAAGATACAAAAACCTAGCAGGAAAGGTGAATCAACCATAGCTAATAAAAGAAGTTAAAGATTGCATTAGGTCAAAGGAAGTGGCTGATAAGGTCACCAGAAAGAGTGGTAAGCCCGCGAATTGGGAGCAGTTTAGAGTCCAACAAAGGAGGACCAAGAAATTGATAAAGAAAGGGAAAAGAGATTATGAATGCAAGCTAGCTAGAAACATAAAGGCGGACTGTAAAACCTTCTTTAGGTATGTGATAAGGAAATGATGAGCAAATGATGAGAATGTGGGTCCATTGCAGGCGGAGACACGAGAGTTTGTGATGGAGAATAAGGAAATAGTGGAGAGACTAAACAATTACTTTGTGTCTGTCTTCATGGAGGAAGACACAGAAAATTTCCAAAAAAATACTAGGGAACCAAGGGACTTGTAGAAATGAGGAACTGAAAGTAATTAGTTTCAATAAAGAGGTAGTTCTCGGAACAGATTCGAAGCGCGGAGTTCCAGACCGGTAAGTATAAAAAACTTACCTCGGGGATTCGCGGCCTTCATTCTCGGAGCAGATTCGAAGCGCGGAGTTCCAGACCGGTAAGTATAAAAAACTTACCTCGGGGATTCGCGGCCTTCATTCTCGGAGCAGATTCGAAGCGCGGAGTTCCAGACCGGTAAGTATAAAAAACTTACCTCGGGGATTCGCGGCCTTCATTCTCGGAGCAGATTCGAAGCGCGGAGTTCCAGACCGGTAAGTATAAAAAACTTACCTCGGGGATTCGCGGCCTTCATTCTCGGAGCAGATTCGAAGCGCGGAGTTCCAGACCGGTAAGTATAAAAAACTTACCTCGGGGATTCGCGGCCTTCATTCACGGAGCAGATTCGAAGCGCGGAGTTCCAGACCGGTAAGTTACCTTGGGTGGGGGAAAAGAAAACTGAAAAAGTGACGTCACAGGAAAGCTGTGACCTGATTGGCTGGTAGGGAATTTGTACAGAATTTGAAAATAAAACATTGATAAAAATTGATTCAACCACTAATTAACTAATTAATAAGTAGAGTAACTAAACCAGAGGGAGGAGATTACTGTATTTAGTTAGCATTTAATATGTATAGTAGGAATCTAGCACTAGGGACCACATAGTTAAGTGTATCATAATTTAGTAAGGATTTAATAAGCATTTATTTATTTTAAATTAATTAATTAATTAGTGCTAGAAATGACAGTTAGAGGGGTCAAGTGCTTCACCTGTGAGATGTGAGAAGTCCGTGACGCTTCCAGCGTTCCGGATGACTACATCTGCAGGAAGTGTACCCAGTTGCAGCTCCTCACAGACCGCATGAATCGGTTGGAGCAGCAACTGGATGCAATTAGGAGCATGCAGGTGGCAGAAAGTGTCATAGACAGGAGTTTTAGAGAAGTGGTTACACCCAAGGTGCAGGCAGATAGATGGGTGACTGCTAGAAGGGGCAGGCAGTCAGTGCAGGAATCCCCTGTGGCCATCCCCCTCTCTAACAAGTATACCGTTTTGGATACTATTGGGGGGGATGGCCTATCAGGGGAAAACAGCAGCAGCCAGAGCAGTGGCACCATGGCTGGCACTGCTGTTCAGCAGGGAGGGACAAAGCGTAGAAGAGCAATAGTTATAGGGGACTCTATAGTCAGGGGCACAGATAGGCGCTTCTGTGGATGTGAAAGAGACTGCAGGAAGGTATGTTGCCTCCCTGGTGCCAGGGTCAAGGATGTCTCTGAACGGACAGGGGCCATTCTGAAGGGGGAGGGTGAACAGCCAGAGGTTGTGGTACACATCGGTACCAATGACATAGGCAGGAAGAGTGATGAGGTCCTGCAGGGGGATTTTAGGGAGTTAGGTAGTAAGTTCAAAAACAGGACCTCTAGGGTTGTAATCTCTGGATTACTTCCTGTGCCACGTGCCAGTGAGGCTAGAAATAGGAAGATAGTGCAGCTAAACACGTGGCTGAGCAGCTGGTGTAGAAGGGAGGGTTTCAGATATCTGAACCATTGGGCTCCCTTCAGGGACAGATGGGACCTGTACAAGAAGGACGGGTTGATCTAAACTGGAGGGGCACTAATATCCTGGCTGCAAGGTTTGCGAGCGTCACTCGGGAGGGTTTAAACTCGTGTGGCAGGGGGGTGGGAACCAGAGCAGTAGGACAGCTAGTGAAATAAATCAGGAGGACATAGTAAATAAGGCCAGTAGGACTAAGAGGAAGAGCAGGCAGGGAGATGTTGCTGAGCACAGCGGGACTGGTGGTCTGAAGTGCATATGTTTCAATGCAAGAAGTATAACAGGTAAGGCAGATGAACTTAGAGCTTGGATTAGTACTTGGAAATATGATGTTGTTGCTATTACAGAGACTTGGTTGAGGGAAGGACAGGATTGGCAGCTAAATGTTCCAGGCTTTAGAAGCTTCAGGCGGGATAGAGGGGGATGTAAAAGGGGTGGGGGAGTTGCATTACTGGTTACGGAGAATATCACAGCTGTACTGCGGGAGGACACCTCAGAGGGGTCATGCAGCGAGGCAATATGGGTGGAGCTCAGGAATAGGAAGGGTGCAGTCACGATGTTGGGGGTTCACTACAGGCCTCCCAACAGCCAGCGGGAGGTAGAGGAGCAGATATGTAGACAGATTTTGGAAAGATGTAAAGGTAACAGGGTTGTAGTGGTGGGTGATTTTAACTTCCCCGATATTGACTGGGACACACAGTGCTAGGGGCTTGGATGGGGCAGAATTTGTGAGGAGCATCCAGGAGGGCTTCTTAAAACAGTATGTAGACAGTCCAACTAGGGATGGAGCCATTCTGGACCTGGTACTGAGGAATGAGCCTGGCCAGGTGGTCGAAGTTTCAGTGGGGGAGCATTTCAGGAGCAGTGACCATAATTCCATAAGTTTTAAGGTACTTGTGGATAAGGATAAGAGTAGTCCTCGAGTGAAGGTGCTAAATTGGGGGAAGGCTAATTATAACAATATTAGGCAGGAACTGAAGAATTTAGATTGGGGGCGGCTGTTTGAGGGCAAATCAACATCTGACATGTGGGAGTCTTTCAAACGTCAGCTGATTAGAATCCAGGACCAGCATGTTCCTGTGAGGAAGAAAGACAAGTTTGGCAAGTTTCGGGAAGCTTGGATAATGCGGGATATTGTGAGCCTAGTCAAAAAGAAAAAGCAAGCATTTGTAAGGGCTGGAAAGCTGGGAACAGACGAAGCACTTGAGGAATATAAAGACAGTAGGAAGCAACTTAAGCAAGGACTCAGGAGGGCTAAAAGGGGTCATGAGAAGTCATTGGCAAACAGGATTAAGGAAAATCCCAAGGCTTTTTATACGTATATAAAGAGCAAGAGGGTAACCAGGGAAAGGGTTGGCCCACTCAAGGACAGAGATGGGAATCTATGTGTGGAGCCAGAGGAAATGGGCGAGGTGCTAAATGAGTACTTTGCATCAGTATTCACCAAAGAGAAGGACTTGGTGGATGATGAGCCTAGGGAAGGGAGTGCAGATAGTCTCAGTCATCTCATTATCAAAAAGGAGGAGGTGTTGGGTGTCTTGCAAAGCATTAAGGTAGATAAGTCCTCAGGGCCTGATGGGATCTACTCTAGAATACTGAGGGAGGCAAGGGAGGAAATTGCTGGGGCCTTGACAGAAATCTTTGCATCCTCAGTGGCTACAGGTGAGGTCCCAGAGGACTGGAGAATAGCTAATGTTGTTCCTTTGTTTAAGAAGGGTGGCAAGGATAATCCAGGAAATTATAGGCCGGTGAGCCTTATGTCACTGGTAGGGAAACTATTAGAGAGGATTATTCGGGACAGGATTTACTCCCATTTGGAAACAAACAAACTTATTAGCGAGAGACAGCATGGTTTTGTGAAGGGGAGGTCGTGTCTTACTAATTTGATTGAGTTTTTTGAGGAAGTGACGAAGATGATTGATGAAGCAAGGGCAGTGGATGTTATCTCTATGGACTTTAGTAAAGCCTTTGACAAGGTCCCGCATGGCAGATTGGTACAGAAGGTGAAGTCACACGGGATCAGAGGTGAGCTGGCAAGATGGATACAGAACTGGCTCAGTCATAGAAGACAGAGAGTATCAGTGGATGGGTGTTTTTCTGAATGGAGGGATGTGACTAGCGGTGTTCCTTAGGGATCAGTGCTGGGACCTTTGCTGTTTGTAGTATATATAAATGATTTGGAGGAAAATGTAGCTGGTCTGATTAGTAAGTTTGCGGATGACACAAAGGTTGGTGGAGTTGCGGAAAGTGTTGAGGATTGTCAGAGGATACAGCAGGATATACATTGGCTGGAGACTTGGGCGGAGAAATGGCAGATGGAGTTTAATCCGGACAAATGTGAGGTAATGCATTTTGGAAGGTCTAATGCAGGTGGGAGGTATACAGTAAATGGCAGAACCCTTAGGAGTATTGACAGGCAGAGAGATCTGGGCGTACAGGTCCACAGGTCACTGAAAGTGGCAACGCAGGTGGATATGGTAGTCAAGAAGGCATACGGCATGCTTGCCTTCATCGGTCGGGGCATAGAGTATAAAAATTGGCAAGTCATGTTGCAGCTGTACAGAACCTTAGTTAGTCCACACGTAGAATATTGCGGGCAATTCTCGTCGCCACACTACCAGAAGGACGTGGAGGCTTTGGAGAGGGTACAGAGGAGGTTACCAGGATGTTGCCTGGTCTGGAGGGCATTAGCTATGAGGAGAGGTTGGAAAAACTCGGATTGTTTTCACTGGAGGTGGAGGGACGACATGATAGAGGTTTACAAAGTTATGAGCGGCATGGACAGAATGGATAGTCAGAAGCTTTTTCCCAGGGTGGAAGAGTCAGTTACTCGGGGACATAGGTTTAAAGTGCAAGGGGCAAAGTTTAGAGGGGATGTGCGAGGCAAGTTTTTTACACAGAGGGTGGTGAGTGCCTGGAACTTGCTGCCGGGGGAGGTGGTGGAAGCAGATACGATAGAGATGTTTAAGAGACATCTTGACAAATACATGAATAGGAAGGGAAAAGAGGGATATGGGCCCCGGAAGTGCAGAAGGTGTTAGTTTCGGCAGGCATCAAGATCGGCGCAGGCTTGGAGGGCTGAATGGCCTGTTCCTGTGCTGTACTGTTCTTTGTTCTTTGTACTTGAGAAATTAATTGGATTGAAAGTTGATAAATCCCCTGGACCAGATGAGCTACATCCCAGAGTATTGAAGCAGGTGGCTATAGAGATAATGGATGCATTGATGGTTATCTTTCAAAATTCTATAGATTCTGGAAGGGTTCCTGCAGACTGGAAAGTAGCAAATCTAACCCCATTATTTACGAAGGGAGCGAGAGAGAAAATGGAGAACTACAGAGCTGTTAGTTTGACATCAGTAGTCGGGAAAAAGTTAGAATCTATTATAAAGGATGAGATAACCGGACACTTGGAAAATGTTGGATACGATTGGGCAGAGTCAACATGGACTTGTGAAAGGGAAATCATGTTTAACAAGCCTGTTGGAGTTTTGAGGATGTTACTTGTCGCATAGATAAAGGAGAATCAGTGGATGTGGTGTATTTGGATTATCAGAAGACTTTTGATAAGGTCCCACACAGGAAGTTAGTAAACAAAATTAGAGCACAGGGGATTGGGAGTAATATATTGCAATGAATTGAGAATTGATTAACAGACAGAAAGCAGAGAGTAGGCCTAAATCGTTCATTCTCAGGATGGTAGGTTGTTACTGGTGGGGTACCGCAAGGATCAGTGCTTGGGCCACAGTTGTTCACAATCTATATAAATGATCAGGATATAGGGACCAATTGTAATATTTCCAGATTTACAAAACTAGGTGGGAATGTAAGTTGTGAGGATGATGCAAGGAGGCTTCTAGGGGATTTGGACAGGCTAAGTGAATGGGCAAGAACATGGCAGATGGAGTACAATGTGAATAAGTGTGAAATCATCCACTTTGATAGAAAAAACAGAAAGGTAGAGTATTTCTTAAATGGTGAGAGTTTGTGAAGTGTTGATGTCCAAAGAGACACGGGTATCCTTATTCATGAGTCACTAAAAGCCAGTATGCAGGTGCAGCAAGCAATTAGGAAGGCAAATGGTATGTTGACCTTCATTGCAAGGGGATTTGAGCACAGGAATAAAGATGTATTGCTGCAATTGTATAAAGCCTTAGTGAGACCGCACCTGGAGTATGGTGCACAGTTTTGGTCTTCTTATCCAAGGAAGGATATACTTGCCATGGAGGGAGTGCAACAGAGGTTCACCAGACTAATCCTTGGGATGGTGGGATTGTCTTATGAGGAGAGATTGTAGAAATTGGGCCTGTATTCTCTCGAGTTTCGAAGAATGAGAGGTGATCTCATTGAAACTTCCAAAATTCTTACAAGGTGTGACAGGGTAGGTGTAAATAGGATGTTTCCTCTGGCTGGTGAGTCTAGAACAAGGGCACACAGTCTCAGAATAAGGGAAAGGCCATTTGACACTGAGATGAGGAGGAATTTCTTTACCCCGATGGTCGTGAATCTATAGAATTCTGTAGCCCAGAGGGCTGTGGAAGCTCAATCATTGAGCATGTTCAAGACAGAAATCAATAGATTTCTGGATACTAATGACTAAGGGATATGGGGATAGTAGGGAAAAATGGCATAAAGGTAGATGATCAGCCATGATCTGTTCGAATGGCAGCAGACTCTATGGGCTAAATGGCCTACTCCTGCTCCTATTTCCTGTGATTCTTTTTTGAATAAGGGTGTCACATTTGCTGCTCTCCAGTCCTCTGGCACCTCCCACGTATCCAGGGAAGCTTGGAAGACGATGGCAAGCCCTTCTGCTATCTAATGGATAGATTTCTTTCAGAATATAACATTTTTCATATGGTAAATGAGTAATTGGAGACATGGCATGTGGTAAGTGTAGTGCACTCGGGAAGCACAGCTGACTTTGGACGTTTGGTTCCCAAAGTTCTCCACCCCTGGGCCTTTCCTCCCATCATGTCCGTGACTCTTGTACATTAAATGATAGTGATTGATTGGGATGCTTAGCCAATAACTGCATTATCAGTGTATCATGTGACTACCAGGATGGTAGAAAGAGAATTAGATGGACCTTGGTCCTTTTGTTTTGCAATTCCTACATTCCTACATTTCCAAGCCTGGACTGTTTTCCCTGGAGGAGTGAGGGTGGGGGTGGGAATGAGGGTTGAATTTCCATCTTCACCTCTTGGGTGGCAAACAATGGAACAGAATACCCACCTGTTGTAGAACCTGCTTGGTTTTCATTACCAATGTGGCAAGTGGGTTCCACAGTGGGCAAAGTGACCCATTTCGCCACTTTACTCTCTAGCTCTGAAGGTGAAAATAAATCTCCTTGTGTTCAAGAAGACAACATTAGTACTGAGATTAAAACAAAAACTCATGCATACCCTCAATAAAATTTCAATTTGCTGTATATTTTTAACACTACAACAGTTGCTCTCTTTGATTGGCGATCAAATTCTTATTATTTGCTTTATTTCACTAAGCTTTGCTATTGTCTCAATTTCATTCTGTATGAATAAATTATGGTACTACATTTACATGGGGATTTGAATGAAGATGTTTCGATCTTCCACTGTCCGAAGAGAATATTCCCTTGCCTGTAACTAGCTACTAGCTCATTAAACATTAAACAATCTGTTGTTGCCGTGGGTAGAAAAAGAGATTGAATTCAGCAGTGCTGGGTAATTTAATACAAAATTTAAAATTGCCTGCATCCCAACAAATTAAAATCAGCCACATTGTAAGTGCAAGAAGGGTTTTCGGCAACAAAAGTCACAGAAAGCTAATCCTGCTGTGTTTGGCCAGCCACAACTCAGTGTGGTGGATAATTAGTCTAGAAAACCTCCCCCATGTAAACAGAAGTTGTGATTGCCCAATTACAGTAAACAGCCCAGAAATGAACAGTAAGTTGCTCACAGGCTTTTTCGAGAGATCTAATTAGTACTTTGAGACAAGAAGTTGCACTGCTTGTTTTTGAAAGCTTGGTAATTACAACAACAACTTGCATTTATATAACACCTTTAATGTAATACAACATCCCATGGCAGCTCTGTAGGAGCGTTATCAGATAATATTTAATACTGAGCCATATATTAGGACATTTGCCCAAAAGCTTGGACAAAGGTACAGGTTTTAAGGAGCATCTAAAAGAAGGTGAGAGAGAGGTAGAGAAGCAGAGAGGTTTTGGGGAGGGAATTCCAGAGCTAAGTGCTTAGGCAACTGAACGCACAGCCACTAGTGGTGGAGTGATAAAAATTGGGGATGCGCAAGGGGCCAGAATTGGAAGACATCTTGGAGGGTTGTAGGGCTGAGGAGGTTACAGAGATAGGCCATGGAGAGATTTCAATGCCAGGATAAGAGTTGTAAAATTGAGGTGTTGTTGGACCAGGAACCAGGGTGATTGGTAAACAGGACTTGGTGTGAGTTAGAGTACGTTTATCTACAGTGCTCTGAAGCTTTGCCTGAATGACTGGTCTTGGGCTGTTCTATTTGCTACATTTTGCTGCAGTATCAGATGTGGAAAAGACAAGGGGGTAATTTTCCCTGGGATTGTTTCAATACTCCACTGTAATTTTAGTGGAAACTCTAGAGAAACCCTGTAAACAGCTGTTTCCCTGTTCCTCGTGGGGATTTCTGCCAATGTTACAGCTTGAGACTGGGAGAACCCTCACATCGAAATTCTACTCCATGATCTATAGAGTAAAGACTAAAATGGAAAAAGAAAAGAAAGACTTGCATTTATTTAGTGCCTCTCGCAATCTTAGGACATTCTAAAACACTTTACAGCCAATGAGGTACGTTTTAGTTCTTTTCTTGTTCAGGGAATCAAGGGATATGGCAAGCGGGCAGGAAACTGCCGATCAGCCACGATCATATTGAATGGTGGAGCAGGCTCGACGGGCCATATGGTATACTTCTGCTCTTATTTCTTGTATTCTTTTGAAGTGCAGCCATTGTTGTAGGAAATGCAGCAGCCAGTTTGCTCACAGTCATGTCCAACAAGCAGCAATGTGATAATGACCAGATAATCTGTGTTTATGGTGATGTTGGTTAAGGGATAAATATTGACCTGGGCACCAGGGGCAACTCCTCTGTTCTCCTGGGATATTTATGGCCACCTGAGAAGACAGACAGGGCCTCGGTTTAATGCTTCATCTGCTAAACGGCACCTCTGACAGTGCAGCACTTCATCAGTGTTTTACTGAAGTGTCAGCATGGATTTTGCACTCAAGTCGCTGGAGTGCGACTTGAGAGCCCACAACATTCTGACTCAGAGGTGAGAGTGTGATCACTGAGCCACAGCTGACACCTAGCTCAGTACCAAGGGAATGCTGCATTGTCATAGGTGCCATCTTTCAAATAGGGCCTGAAACCGAGTGCTGCATTGCCTGAGGTGCCATCTTTCACAGGCAATGTTAAACTGACAGCCCAGTCTGTGGACATAAAAAAAAAACCTTATTGCACTATTTGAAGAGCAAGCTCTCCCAGTGACCTGACCAACATTGACCCTCAACCAACACCATCAAAAATCCATTAGTTGATCATTTATTTCATGTGGGACCTTTCTGTGTGCAAATTGACTTCTGTGTTTCCCTATCAAACAGTGAATACACCTGCAAATGTAATTCACTGTCTCTGAAGAAATGGGAACATCCCAAGGATTTGAAAGGTATTAATACAAGTGCAATTTTGTTCTCTCTTCGGTGACACCAACTACTGAATTAATAAGGCTGAAAGTCAGGTCTGTCAGAATAGAAAGTGATGCTCAGAATGACAGGACGAAAGTGCAATAAACCGTTACTGACTTTGTCCGTGAGTCTTATAATTTTTGCCGATCTGCAGAAAATCATACGAGTTATATGAAAGTTTACCTGCGAAATAGCAAAGGACTATTTGCTGAGGAGGAAATATTTATGCAGATCTACAAAATACTGGCATTTGTATGCAATGGGAAGAAGAAATCCATTATGTTTATTAAACAGAAGGGAAATAAAAATAAAAGGACAAAAGCTGAAACTACCTGCCACACTGAAGTTCATCAATAGTATAAACAAATGCGCTATGAAATGACCTTAATTAAAACACATTTGGGCTAAATCACTGCATAGCACAGCAAATAAAGTATCCATCATGTTGTCCTATTTTCATGTGATAAAAAATAGCATATTTAAAGATCTATCAATCTAAATTGTGCCTTCTCAAGGTTGAAAGAAATGAATTTCCACCAAATCTGGATGGCTTGGTATTATGCTGCTAAGTGCCTCTTTCCAGGTTGAGTCACAATTCTGCCTCAAAGCAATTGTGAATATTGTTATGCTTAGCCTCTACAAAAAAGTATATTTTATATTTTGACCAAAAGAAAAGATGGCTGTGGGTGAATGAGGGGGTAGCAGGTCTGAAGATTTCCTGTCCAGTGTATGAGTCAAATGACAGGAATACCCATTGTGCTGAAGCATTCACTATCTCCCAGCTCAGCACAGTTTGTAAACTATATATATGAAAAAATCCCTTATTCCCTTAGCCTTCATGCACACACACATACATTCAAAAAAGAAACTGGTTTATCAGGGAAAAAGGATGTTTTGGTTTACAGCTGTGTCTTAGGAATAGAAGGAATAATACAAATAATTGAGGTTCATATTCTGGTAGGATATTTCAGGTATGGTGAGGTGTCCCAGAGTCTAATAGTCGGATGCCACTCGAAGTCTCTCCAGGCGCGGTTGATGAACAGTCTGTGATGGGTAGGCTTTCACGGCAATTTAACTGCAGCAGGCGTCACATAGGTCTTCCATCAGGGGTATAGCAACAGGTTTGCTTGGGTTTTGAAGCAGCAGTCTAGCAGTAAAAGAATTCTTCAGATTTCAGGATTTCTTAAAACACATGAGACAGCAAGAATCTCACTGGATGCAGGAATTCTTCAGAGACCAGAAGCAACAGGAATCTGACACCTTTCAAATGCATGATTCCTTTTCAAGAGATGCAAGTCTCTTTTACAGAGAGAGGTAACACTTTTCTAGGTCTTTTCTCTCTTGCTCCAAGCAGGTCAAAGCAAAGATTTCAAATGCCTGCCCTTTGTCCAATTCACAGGCTTTGTACAGGGTCCAAGGTGAAAAAGGAACCTTCCTGAACATGATCACATTTCCAGACACAGTGTCTCCCTTCCCCTGGTTCAAAAGCTGCTCTGAAGAAAGGTCAAATCCCTGTGGTTTCCTTGAAACTGCTGGCCTTCCTGTCCTTCTACGAGTTCAACTTCCTTTCAAAACACCCATAAAGTTCAACTTTTGTTCTGAACTTCCTTTCAAACATTGCAGCAATTCCAATTATTTACAGGTGTCTTCCACTGAGCAAAAAAAAAATCCTTTTCTTAGTTTAGAAAAATATACAGAATTCTAAGTTTTCTTTTTCAAAACAAAACACTTGTAACAATATATAAACATCTTAAGACATCCCAAAGTGCTTTACAGCCAAAGAAGTACCTTTGAAGTGTAACTACTGTTGTAATATAGGAAATGTAGCAACCAATTTGTGCACAACAGATCCCACAAACAGCAATGCGATAAATAACCAGATAATCTGTTTTAGTGACCTTGTCTTGGTTGATGGACCAATATTTGGCAAGACTCTGGGGAAACTTCCCTGCTGTTCTTCAAAACAGTGCCATGGAGTCTTTTATGACAACCTGAGAAGGCAAATGGGACCTTGGTTTAACATCTCCGATAGTGCAGCATTCTCTCAGTACTACACTGCAGCCTAGATTTTGTGCTTAAGTTTCTGGACTGGGACTTGAACTCACGAGCTCTGAGTACGAGGTGGTAGGGCTAGCGCTGGTCTATGGCTGACATCAGAAAATCCAGCTTTCATGCGGAATGACCTCTTCCCTTCCTGCTACCCTTCCTCCCCATCCAGGCTGCAAGATAATGAGATGAGTTTCCACCAATCTACCAATCTGACATGGAGGAAAATCCAGGCCTTATAGTAAGCCACCTATAAAATAGGGGTGGATATGGTCCCCCCTCAAGGCTAATTGCAAGTAATCACTTTCAACTTGGTTATGGCACATTACTTTGATGGTGCAAGCTATGCACATAAGGCAAATGAAAGAATCAATTGCACTAGATTGTAATCTAGTTATATTTTCTTCACGGAATAATCCATTTTTATTCACCTTGCATTTCAGACGGTTAGCTTATTGCTGCTGCTTTTGACTGATGCACAGGTCTGTAATTACTATAAAATTGCTTGATTTCATGAGAACTGGGGGGCATAACAATGATGAGATTTGTGTTATCTTAATAGCTCATACTGGGTATCAGACAAACAAGCAATTTCCAGAATCCTTCTCTCGACTGAGTCTTAGAACATGCATGGAAGTCTCTACAAATACATCAGGTTTCAGGTTCCAGCCGAAAAACTGTGGGATTTGTTTTCAAGTTTTGGTCAGCAACTTCATTTCTGGCCACCGTAGCTTCTCTGGCGATGAATAGTTCTGTTCCAGTATGCCCTTTTACAGCCTAGGATTACACAAGTTTTGTGTTATCCAAATCTCTCAACCCATTATCGCAAGTGTAACTAAATGGACATTAGACTCTTAGTGGATAGTTGGTGAATTTTAAGTTAAATTGAGTTTTTTTCAAAAGGTGACTAAGATTAGTCAATGGAGGACTGGGGTTTTTTGTTGGCAAGTTAACATTAACATTCTCTAACCCCACTATTTAAATTTATATTTCCAAGGAAATACTGCTCCTCTATGAAAAGAACATGTTCCTTGCCCTTGTTGCTTGAACCATAGGGGGACTTGTTCTATTATGCTGTACCTGTGCAAATTCAGCCTGGGTACAGGGCCAAAGCTAACAATGGCAACTTGCATTTATACAGTATGGGAAAACATCGCAAGATGTTGCACAGGAGTGTAAAAATACAAAAATTCATCCAAAGCTGAAGAAGGAGATATTAGGAGCGGTGATTTAAAAGCATGGTCAAAGAGATAGGTAACAAATGAGGACCTTGGAGAAGAGAGAAAGATAGAGAGGCGGAGAGATTCATGGAGAAAATTCCAAATCTTAGAACCTAGATAACTGGAGTTGTAGAATGATGAGCTGTTAAGTGGCAAGTAACATTCAGACCTCACAAGTTCGAGGCAATGCCCAACTCAAACAAGACAGAATCTAACCATCTCCCGTTGATATTCAATGGCATTTACCATCGCTGAATCCTCCACTATCAACATCCGGGGGTTACCATTGACCAGAAACTGAACTGGACCAGTCACATAAATACTGTGGCTACAAGAGCAGGTCAGAGGCTGGGAATTCTGTGACAAGTAACTCACCTCCTGTCTCCCCAATGCCTGGCCACCATCTACAAGGCACAAGTCAGGAGTGTGATGGAATACTCTGCACTTGCCTGAATGGGTGCAACTCCAACAACACTCAAGAAGCTTGACACCATCCAGGACAAAGGAGCCCGCTTGATTGGCACAGCATCCACCACCTTCAACATTCACTCCCTCCACCATCAGCGCACAGCGGCAGCAGTGTGTACCATCTACAAGATGCACTGAAGCAACGCACCAAAGCTCCTTAGACAGCACCTTCCAAATCCATGACCTCTAACACCTAGAAGGACAAGGGCAGCAGATGCATGGGAACAACACCACCTGCAAGTTCCCCTCTAAGCCACACACCATCCTGACTTGGAACTATATTGCTGTTCCTTCACTGTCGCTGGGTCAAAATCTTGGAACTCCCTTCCTAACAGCGCTGTTGGTGTACCTACCCCACCTGGACTGCAGCGGCTCAAGAAGGCAGCTCACCACCACCTTCTCAAGGGCAATTAGGGATGGGCAATAAATGCTGGCTAGTCAGCAACGCTCAAATCTACGAATGAATAAAAAAAAGATGGTACACACTGCTGCCATTGTGCACTGTTGGTGGAGGGAATGAATGTTTAAGGTGATAGGTGGGGTGTCAATCAAGCGGGCTGCTTTGTCTTGTCTGGTGTTGAGCTTCTTGAGTGTTGTTGGAGCTGCACCCATCCAGGTGAGTGGAGAGGATTCCATTACACTCCTGAATTGTGCCTTGTAGATCGTGGACAAAACAGTATCACTATGAACTTAAAAAAAGAAATTCTAGAATGCATGCAAAGTATTGCATCAACAGAAGGAGTTAGTTTATAATTCCTGCGTCAATTTGGACTGACCTCTTACTGAGTTCTATTTCCATGGTTATCTTTTTATTAAACTGTGCATATCTCCTTTTGGTACGACTTCAGTAGGATAAAATGATGCATTTTAAGAATGATGATAAGGTCAAAGACGCAAAAATCACTGAGAGAGGAATAACTGTGCTGTGCAGTAGAAGTTGCTGTGAATCTGGGCCAGAACCCTGAACTCTTCTGAATGGGGTCAATTGAAAAGACTTGCATCAAAACCTCAATTGTCCTTTCAAGAGATAATGTGGAAATTCCATTCACTTATATTTACAGTAGCAAAGGCATTTGGTCAGGGTCGGTTACAAATGCTTAAGGCAGGAAAGCATGTGAAATTAAGTTAGAGCTTGTGGGGTGAAAGGATGCTCGGAACATAATGTGGTCAGGTAGAATGTGTCCACAAATAAGGAGTGATGCATCAATGGACAAACAATTGATATGACTGTGTGTCCTGGAAAACTGGGCTAGAAATAAAAAGGTCTACAATCGGATAGAGTCATAGAGACATACAGCACTGAAACAGGCCCTTCGGCCTACCAAATCTGTGCCAACCATCAACCACCCATTTATACTAATCCTACATTAATCCCATATTCCCTACCACATCCCCTCCTACATTAATCCCATATTCCTTACCACCTACCTACACTAGGGGAAATTTACAATGGCCAATTTACCTATCAACCTGCAAGTCTTTGGCAGTGGGAGGAAACTGGAGCACCCGGCAGAAACCCACGCAATCACAGGGAGAACTTGCAAACTCCACACAGGCAGTACCCAGAACCAACCCCAGGTTGCTGGAGCTGTGAGGCTGCAGTGCTCACCACTGCACCACTCACTGGGCAGTCTTGTATCTAAATCTCTAAACCAATGAACTAGATTCTCTGCATCGACTAACTAGTTACTGATAGAAGAAAGATTTGCATTTATTTGGTTCTTTTCACAACTTTAGAAAGTCCTGAAGTGCTTTACAGCCAATTAAGTATTTCTGAAGTTTAGTCCCAGTTGTAATGTAGGCAATCTGTTCTAACTGTTGCAATCCCTTCATTTATATTTTTCAAAGTATGAAAAAGATATAATTAGCACAAAATCTGTTGTGCAGTGCTGGTTTTGGTCTGATACTATAGCTGGCAAATGCTTGTTGCATGTGGTAAATTAAGTTTTCCCAGCTTGGGATCCTTCTGTAATTAATTCTTTCCTGCTGTACCACTAAAGGCATGGCATACCACTGCGATTAAGGTGCTTATGAAGAAGTATTTGGGGTAGCAGCTAGTCAGGTCTTCATATGTCTCTGAATGATGTTCTGCTATGACAATGTACCTTCAAAGTTGGAACCTTCATATTCACTAATAGCCATCTAAAGCCAGGTCTGGTCCCCTCACAGATATGAGTGTGCCTGTGTTGATGGATGGGCAAAGATGAGCTGCCTGGCAACTTGCCTGAACACCCTCCTCTTTTTCCCCAAGTACTTCAATGGGAAACCTATTGTTGTCAGCCATGGGGACGAGCGAATAAAACAAAGCATTGGTACAAAAGCTCATGGGAAGCAGAAAAAGATAATGGGACACAAGCTGCAAACTGAATCTTTAAAGTCGTTTAGTAGTACAGAACTTGAGTATTGCTGAAAATAGAGACATGTTGTCGAAGCTTTTTGTCTTGCACTCATCAGGACAATCTGCAAGAATAACCAATGTAAGCAATGTAAGGGAAATCTTACTATCTGAATCTTTCTTCTTTATACTTCCAAGTACTCCTCAGTGCCTAGCAACCCTGAATGCTCAATGCTCATCTATTTGGGTGTCTTTTGGAAGCAGAGTAGACACTGCTTAAAGGCTATAAAAAGATACAGGAGTTACTTTTTGCAAATGATAACAAAGTACCCATCTGTTTTGGCCAGGTTATCATCTACCCACTTCTCAATCCAACAGGAATTTGGAAAACAGGAAGAGATGGGGGAGATCTTGATGATGTGGCTCTCCCAGTCTCCGTGAACTTAGGCACATGGAGTACAAGAGGCAAAAATAATCCTCCTCTTCCCATATATTTACAATATGAGTAATATGACACAATTGACTGAGTCATATGCACCATTATAAGTCCTTGTCATTGTGAAATTTGCATCCTAACTCAGCAGCGGATCATACAAATTTGTTTTAGATGTTTATGTAAAAAATGTATTAAAAATAACAAATATAAAAGCCAGGTTCTGAACCCCTGGTTACTGCCTTGTCAGGCATTGCATCTATACATTATGCAGCAATGCCAATGTCTAGATTGTTCAGTCAAAGTCAGCAACTGTGATATGATGTGTTTTATACCAACAAACACTGGGGGAGGATCATCCAAGTAAATCACAATTAGTCCATGTCCATATTCTACTTCCTAAGTACATAAAAGAAACCTGGCAGTTACTACTATAACTTCTTGCTGTTTTGTGCTCCTCATTTCCCTCTCTAGGTCATAATTTATCACTATCAATGACCTTTGCTATGAAAACTAACTCCGCAAGTATTTATTTCTGGAACAAACAATTCCAAGGTAGGATATCTTTTTTGGTCAGAATCCACCAATCTAAATTGAAAATTCTTCTTATATGCAATAGTCAGCCTCAAAAGTTCTTTAGGATTTAATTCACTTTTAGATTCTTCAATGTACATATATCACAGAATCACAGAACTACTAAAGCAGAGAAGGAGGCCATTTGTCCCATCATGCCTACATTAGCTCTCTGAGTGAGCAATTCAACTAGTGCCATTCCCCCACCATTTCCCTGTAACCCTGAACGTTCTTTCCAGATAATAGTCTAATTCCCTTTTGAATGCCTCAATTGAACCTGACAGCACTACACTGTCAGGCAGTGCATTCCAGAACTTAACTTCAGCTGTATGAAAAAATTTTTCCTCACGTTGCTTTTGCTTCTTTTGCCAATTACTTGAAATCTGTTTTCGATCCTTGCATGAGTAGAAACAGTTTCTCTCTATCTACTCTGTCCAGACCCTTCATGATTTTGAATACCTCTATCAAATCACCTCTCAGCCTTCTCTTCTCTAATGAAACAGTCCCAACTTCTCCAATCTATCTTCGTAACTGAAGTTCCTCATCCCCGGAACCATGCTCGTGAAACTTTTCTGCACTCTCTCCAATGCTTTCACATCTTTCCTAAAGTGCGGTGTCCAGAACTGGATGCAATACTCCAGCTGAGGCCAAACTAGTGCCTTATATAAGTTCAACATAACTTCCTTGCTCTTGTAATAAAAGCAAAATATTGCAGATGCTGGAAATCTGAAATAAAAACAAGAAATGCTGGAACCAATCAGCAGGTCTGGCAGCATCTGTGGAAAGAGAAGCAGAGTTAACGTTTCGGGTCAGTGACCCTTCTTCGGAACTCCGTTAGTGTGTTAGTGTGTGTGTGTGAGTGTGAGGGGCTAAGGTAAAAGCAGAACTTTAATATTTCAATCCATGTGTTTATGTTTTACTTCATTACTGGTTAAGACTTGTTTTATAATAAAGTGATAGTTTTGTTATTTATTAAAGAAACAAGGTTGGTGTTTTAGTCTGGGATAAAAAGTCAAGTATATGAGTGACTATCGGTAAGTGGGAAAAAATGTAAATGTATGTTGTGACCCGCAGAGAAGTGGAACTAGAATAAACAGTGCACTCCTCCCGCCTAGGTTGTAACACCACCTTCAATGACTTATGCACATATACACCCAGGTCCCTCTGCTCCTGCACCCCTTTAGAGTTGTAGCCTTTATTTTATATTGTCTCTCCATGTTCTTCCTACCAAAATGAATCACTTTACATTTCTCCATATTGAACTTCATCTGCCACTTTTCCGCCCATTCCACCAACTTGTCTATGTCCTTTTGAAGCTCTACACTACCCTACTCACAATGCTTCCAAGTTTCCTATCATCTGCAAATTTTGAAATTGTGCCCTGTACACCAAGGTCAAGGTCATTAATATGTATCAGGAACTGCAAGGGTCCTAACACCGACCCCTGGGGAACTCCACTTCAAATCTTCCTACAGCCTGAAAAAACATCGATTAATCACAACTCTCTGTTTCCTGTCACTCAGCCAATTTCGTATTATTGGTGCTACCATCCCTTTTGTTTCATGAGCTATAACTTTGCTCACAAGTCTGTTGTGTGGCACTGTATCAAATGTCTTTTGGAAGTGCATGTACCCACATCAACAGCATTGCCCTCATCAATCCTCTCTGCTACCTCTTCAAAAAACTTCAACAAGTTAGTCAAACACAGTTTTCCCTTAACAAATCCATGCTGGCTTTCCTTAATTAACCAGCATCTGTCCATGTGACTATTAATTTTGTCCCGAATTATTGTTTCTAGAATTTTCCCCACCACCGAAATGAAATTGACTGGTCTGTAGTTGCTGGGATTATCCTTACATGATTTTTTTGATCAAGGGTGTAACATTTTCAATTCTCCAGTCCTCTGGCACCACCCCTGAGTCTAAGGGAGACTGGAAAATTATGGCCAGTGCCTTTGCAATTTCCATTCTCACTTCCCTCGGTATCCTTGGATGCATCTCATCCGGTCGGGGTGCTTTATCAACTTTAAGAATAGACAGCCTATCTAATACCTCCTTCTTATCAATTTTAAATCCTTCTAGTGTGTTAATTACCTCCTCTTTCACCGTGGCCTGGGAAGCATCCTCCCACGCTTTCCATATTAAGTTGTAGGAGAAGAGAGCAGAGAGCTATGAATAATTATTATTCAAGGCTTCTCCTTTACAATTGCTTCCCGTCCACAAGAGCAGCCTTTGCATCTTCATGCTCCATTGCAAAAACATTTTTTTTTTTGCCAGCTGCCATATCCTCCAAGAAATGAAAGCCAAAGATTTGCTCTTTGTGCCTGCTCTGTAAGCTATCAGGAACAATAGGGGAACACTCTGTACTTTGCATGTGGCTGATGGGTTCACAGTCTGCAGGTCCTGCATTGTTATTATCACTGCATGAATCTGTCCTCCTCGAATCTGCAGTTTCACTTCCCTGGACTGATAAAAGATCAAATCAAAGACTCTGCTTTCAGTCATGTCTGAGAATTCAAATTCATTTCAACAGTTTCTTAATGTTCCCGCCAATTCTCAGTTGGGCAGATCATTATCTCTCTCTCATTCACTTATTCAGTGCTGGGCGATAAATGCGTTCTTTATTTTACATCTTTGGCTGTGAAATGCTTTGCTTTGGGATGTCCTGATGCAAAAGGCAATATATAAATGCAACTTCTTTCCTTCTTTCCATCTTTCTATCCTTTGTTCTTTCATTCCTCCTTTCTTTTCTATTTTCTTTCTTTCCTTCTCCTCTCCTCCTTTTCATCTCCATGAGAAACTGCACCAGTACCGTCACTAATAGATGTCATAGCTGGGATATTCTTTGCAGATGCTGTGAGTAATTCCCATACATGTATATGTCCAAAGACACACAGATGTACAAGGAAGAAGAGCGATTAGTAGTTTCTGAGCTGGACTTGTCTGTCCTCAGCATTTGAGATTGAGCACAAAAATAATTCCAATATTCAACTACACATCAATCTGAACAATTGAAGGCAGGTTCTTTTCAAACTGAAGTTGTAATACAGTAAAGAAAGAACTTGCATTTATATAACAGCTTATCACATTCCCAGGATGTCCCAAAGCACTCTATAAATGTTGGGAATTCTATTTGAAATACTTTGTTGGCAAATATAGCAGCCCAATTTGCACACAGTAGGATCTTTCAAACATCAAGTGAAGGAATGGCCAAATAACCTGCTTTTGGTGGTGTTTCTTGAGGGGGAGAAATGTTGACCAGGGCACCAGAAGAATTCCCTGCTCTTCTTCAAAAATGTACAATGGCTTAAAGCCTCTTTTGAAAGACAGACAGTGCAGGGCTCCCTCAGATCTTCACCGTAGTGTCACCTTTGCTTATCTGCTCAAGTCCCTAGACTTGTCTCGGAAGCAATTTACCACTGAAGCAAAGCAACACTTGTAGATAGAAGGTTAGATAATACTGCTGTATGATATTAGTGGATGAATGTTTAACATGATACTATGCTATTCCTCTGCCTACTATTTTAGTGCTGATGTTAACCAGTTGTGTGTAGGCAGCACCACAAAAAAACACTTCCCTTTCTCTACTTTAAACCCCTCCTCATATCTCCTGTTGCTCAAATCTATTGTTTTGATTCATCACCTTGGGATATTTTTCAACATTTAATGGCACTGTACAAATGCAAGTTGTTGTAAAAGTAGACAAAGGAATGTCAAACAGACTAGTTAAACATCCATCTACTAATATTGTGACCAGTAATTTTCAGGCAGCCTTTGAATTTCCTTCAACTTGAGTGAAAGGGTGAGTTGCTTTTTGTGAGTGCATAGTAACAAGCTATATTTAAAAATCAGTGCAACCAGTGCATGTGCTGCACAAATTAACCTAATTGATCCTGATGATACAAGAATGTCCTAAGAATGTGTGCTGTGTGTCAAGGAGGAACCCCAGCTTTCAGCTAAATGGATTATCATATCATGTTGAATCATCAGGCGAAGTCTTTCTCTTAGCATCTGAACTTCTGCACTCAATGTTGTGATTTAAATTGTGAGTTCATTTTTGTTTAATTAGATTTCATGTTTAATTATATTAGTGGTGTCTCCTCAGTTCTGGGGTGGGGGAGGTGGGGTGGCACTTGTGCAGTTGCCTCTCTGTTAATAACACTGGGGCAACCCAATGTCATCCCTATTTGTTTATTTAAAATAGGCAAAGGTTTGAGTTCCAACTGATATGACTGACTGACTGTCCGAGGGAGACAGACTGAGATTTGTAAACGTTCGGTGCTTGAATTGTGGATTCTCTCTGGAACTTTCCCCAAAACTACTCTGCCTTTCCACCTCTCTTTCTACCTTCTTATAGCCCATCTCTCTAAACAATCTGTCAGTGGTCCATCCTTATCTCTCTTTTCCTGGCTCAGCATTCATTTTCCTGCTTTCTATTTCTCAAGCGTATTGGGATATTACTTTAAGATGCTAGATAAATGGAAGTTGCAGTTGTTTGCTGTTGCATCAGCACTCCTGTTCTTGAATATTTTGTTTGTGCATAGTTATTCAATGAACCTGTGCCGCTCCCATCCGTAATCTTCTTGTCTCTGACAGCCTATATTTACTTTGAAAAGAAAGATCTTGCATTTATATAGCGCCTTTCACAACCTCAGGACATCCCAAAGTGGTTTACAGTCAATGAAGTACCTTTGAAAAGTAATCACTCGCACAATAAAATAATATGATTTAGTATCCATTTAGAAATATAAAGCATTTAATATATTTATCACTTGGGACTGAGGATTGGGGAACAACATGTAGCTGTCAGCCTTGTTGTCCTTTTGGGATTGAAGACTTTCTGAGACAAAGACCTCCTCCAGTAGCTGTGTCCCAGCTAAATTCAGTTAGTAGTACCATCACCTCTCCTTCAGAAAATTGTGGGTTTAAGACCCGTACCAAGGTTTGAATTCACCATCCGACACTTTCATTTAGTATTGCATTGGAAAGTATGATGATACAGCATTCAGAGAAGAGTTTAATCAGATGATCCGTATCCCTGTTCCTAACCGTTCATGTGGAGGTTAAAAGAACTCCTGACGTTACTTAAAGAAGAGTAAGGAGTTCTGATGTACCAGAATTCGTTCTGCAACCACTATCACCAAAGAATCAAGTTAACTAGTTATTCATCTCAACTGCTGTTTGCGGGGCAGTGTTGATAACTAGCTGCTGAATTTGCCCATATAACAATGGTCACTGCCCTTCAAAGTAACTTGCATGAAGTCCTTTGCAATATAATAAGCTGCTATACAAATGCAAGAGTTTCTTATTTACAATGGCACATGCACCAGGGCAATTATACAAAGATGGATTGAAACAACTCTGGCCGTGTCTGTGCCTTGCTATCAGCCCTTACACTATACTCAAGCATCACTATGTGGTCATGCTTTTCACCTGGTACAAATGAGCTGACTTTGCTCTCCTGCTTGTTTCCATTAAGAAAAGGAATTGCCAGATTCCTGTCTTATTTCTGTTCAGGATGGCCATGAGGCCAGCATTTGAATTATCAACGCTGTGTAACACGACTTTCAGATTTATTTCAACGAGGAACAGTTCACCCATTTACAAATGACTTTGCACATTGTGTTGCAAAGTGCCCTGTGGGTATAAATAATTATTTAATTATTTGGCAGCATCATAATTCATTGCACTGATTTATTGCTTAATATTCTGAGTCTAGCATGCTCTGAAAACACAACAAGCTAATCTATTAATGGGCCTTTGTCTGTTTCCCAAAGTCTCTGATATGTGTCTGTGTATTGTGCTTATGCTATTTTCTCTTATTCATATCTGAGGAGAGAATATATTTTGTTGCCATGGATAATGACACTGCAAAAATTCAGATTTTTTCCAGTCTTTGGGCTGGATTTTGCTGAGATTGTGGGGTCCCCAATTTCATGCTCAATTCTGAGTCGGGAACTCAGAAGTGACCATGGCGGAACTCGGTCGTGATCTTCCTGAGGCGGCCAATTAAGAAGCCACCTCCGGGAGCCCCATCCAATTAAGAATGGTGGGCGGTTCAGTGAAGTTGAAGGCCCAATCGAAGGCCCTGCTGTGATGTCTGGCCGGCAGCCCCACTGGGAGGGGTGGGTACTGCTGGGGCAGGCAGGAGACCGTGAGGACACCTCAAAATGGAGGCGCTTTCTGCATGGATTACAAAAAGTTAAACAGTTCTCACGGCCACAGCTGTCAGGCCATCAATGTGGAGGGGCAACCCCACCAGAGGATGGCCAGTGGCTGCGGCTGTGGCCGTCGCATCCCAGTGGGTCTGTATTGGGGTTACTGAGAGGAGGCATCAATGGCCCCCTGGACTGCCGCTGGGAGACTGCCTTCAGTTCAATTCCAGACTCCAGCCTCAGCTGGGGGCCTGTCCGCCATCGGGAAGATCCTAATGGAGTTGGCATCTCACCCCCAATTATGGGCCTAATTGGCTACCCGACACTGCCGGGTGGGTAGTCTCTGCCGCACCCACCCTGACTCTGGCAAGATTGCTGGGAAACGGGAATGTGTTCAGTAGCCGACCTGAAGCACTCTTTTCTGATTTTGCTCCGGTTCTGCCTCCTACCTCACCTCTAGCCCTTTATTTCTAATGAAATTGCAAAACGTACTCCAAAGAATGTATTGATGATTTTATTACAATAAAGGAATTTTTGTACTTTGATACTTGCTGCATGTTTTGATCTTTACCAGGGACTTGCTGTCACAGTCAAATTTCCTGATATGAGCAGTCGGTGGAATTTTGGCCTTGAACCCTAATTGTTCAATTTGTGCCCTACGCCAATTAAGGGGCAACAATTCTGGTAACACTCCTATATTGTGTGCTGGGAGGACTTATTGCAAAACTGCACAATACCAGCCCTTGTCCCATCCAATAATGAATGCATTTTTTCCCCACCATTCAGCAAAGGAGGAACTTTAAAGGCGAGTCAAAGAGACTTAGCAGTTGGCAGGAAAAAAGACAGAGGTGCAAGGGGAGAGCCAACTGTGCAACAGCCCGACAAACAAATTTCTCTGCAGCACCTGTGGAAAAGCCTGTCACTCTAGAATTGGCCTTTATAGCCACTCCAGGCGCTGCTTCACAAACCACTGACCACCTCCAGGTGCGTATCCATTGTCTCTCGAGATAAGGAGGCCCAAAAGAACTCCTATCTTGCTGCAAGAATATTTTATTTAGATATACAGCACTGAAACAGGCCCTTCGACCCACCCATATATGCTAACCCTACAGTAAACCCATATTCCTTACCACCTACCTACACTAGGGGCAATTTACAACAGCCAATTTACCTCCCACCTGCAAGAGTTTGACTGTGGGAGGAAACCAGAGCACCTGGCGAAAACCCACGCGGTCACAGGGAGAACTTGCAAACTCCGCACAAGCAGAACCCAGAGTCAAACCCGGGTTCCTAGAACTGTGAGGCTGTGGTGCTAACCACTGCGCCACTGTGCCGTCCATATACAGCTGGCGAAATGTATTTATCATCCACGTCTCGAACTGATGTTGAGGTAGAGGTGGCTTGAGAAAGCTGGAGTCCTCAATTAAAGGTGAATAGACCCATAATTTTATTTTCACACTCTGGGCTTTGTTCAATACAAAAGCTGTATTCAGCATTCTACTAACACTAATGCACTTCCTATAGTGACTCATACCGAACAGAGTTGGAACCAAGCTCATGCTACAAGCAGAATTGGTATTTAATCATGTCTTACTAAAATTGTACAGGGCTTTGGTGAGACTGCACCTGGAATACTGTGTGCAGTTTTGGTCTCCACATTTAAGAAAGGATATACTTGCACTTGAGGCAGTGTAGTGAAGATTTACTAAATTGGTCCCTGGGATGAGGGGGTTGACCTATGATGAGAGGCTGAGTAAATTGGGCCGATATTCTCTGGAGTTTAGAAGAATCAGAGGCGCTCTAATTGAGACATGCAAGATTCTGAAAGGGCTTGACAGGGTAGAAGCAGAGAGATTGTTCCCACTGGTCAGGGAATCTAGAACACAGGGACACAGTCTCAGAATAAGAGGCCAATCATTCAGGACTGAGATGAGGAGAAATTACTACACTCAAAGGGTTGTGAATCTTTGGAATTCTCTACCCCAGAGGGTTGTGGTTGCTCCATCATTGAATACATTTAAAGCTGGGATAGATAGATAGATTTTTGGTCTTGCAGGGAATCAAGGGATATGGGGAGCAGGCAGGAAAGTGGAATTGAAGCCCAAGATCAGCCATGATCATATTGAATGGCGGAGCAGGCTCGATGGGCCATATGGTCTATTTCTGCTCCGATTTCTTGTGTTCTTGTGTTCTCTGGATAATGGAAAACCTTACAATTCAACTTCCCCATTTTCCCCCTCCCCCAGACTCAGTGGTCAAGATGGCAAAGGCATGTTAGAATAAGAGGGTGAAACTGGTAGTGAGGAATTAGCAACAGTGCCAACAATATAGGAAGGGAGATTGGTGTGCCAGGCACTGATTGTAGATGAATTCCCAAAAATGCCAAAGTTACACCATTTTTTAAAATGGCAACAATATCTTCCAACTCTAATTCTGCCTGAACTACCTTGGCCTACACCTTCGTATCAATTCTCCCATAAATGCCAGCTATCTGCATTTCAAATTGGCAGCCAGCATTCTGAGATCTGTGTCCATGTGGATCAATTCCAGTCCTGTATAACTACTCATGAATTTAAGTTGTAACAGATATCTTTTTGGCATGGAGATACATCAGTTCGAAATTCCCAATGTTTTCTATTGCAAAACTTTGGGTGCTTGCCAGCGTTCAGAACTGGAGGCAATTTTAAAACCATTGAGCAATTGGATTTAGTAACAGCAAGTACCAGTGCATTTTCATGATAGTCAGGAATTACCCCTGAAGAATACAAGGAAAAGCCATGCAATTTTTGACACAATCTTCTCTGATACAAGTTGAATGTTGGATATACTGGCGGCTTAGATTACGTTCAGCCTCCGTTTCGCTTCACTACACTTGCTGATACACTTCAAAGGCTTAAGATTAGAGCTGTTTTTTGGGAGCCATGTTTTGAAGCTGCATACTGCCTTATGCTAGTTTTCTAGATTGGTAGGTATATTCTTCAAATACTAGCTGATACTGGACTCCTGCTGTGTTATAACACTTCAACAACAAAATTCAAGTTGAGTGACGTTCTTTCCCCCTCTATTATGTGATGGGAGAATATTAACATAAATGTTGACAACTTAAATTGGTATGATTCTGGCCATTAGTATTTGAACTTTGTTGAATGATACAGGACAGAAGGATAACATTTGGCTCATCGTGCCTGTGCCAACTCTTTGGTAGAGCTAGCCAACTAGTCCCACTCCTCTGTTCTTTCCCCATAGCCTTGCAAATTTTTTTCTGTTCAAGTATTTATCCAATTTCCTTTTGAAAGTTACAATTGAATCTGTTTCCACTGCTCTTTCAGGGAGTACATTCCAAATCCAAACAACTCGTTGTCTTAAAAAAAAGTTTCCTCATGTCACCTTTGGTTCTTTTGACAATCACCTGAAATCTATGTCCTCTGGTTCCTGACATTTCTGCCAGTAGAAACAACTTCTCCTTACTTATGCTATCAAAAATGTTCATGATTTTGAACACCTCTATCAAATCTCCTCTTAGCCTTCTCTGTTCTGTGGAGTTTCAGATGTGCAACTCCTAACCTATTATTCCCAATTGGTTCCCTTATGGAAGGAATGAGTGCACCAGCTGGCTGCAAGATTTCACAGACTGCCTCAAGGATGCTGGGGCCATAGGTGTCTTTGGACTATTCATTACCAGGATCTTGTATGTGAGGTCAGCCACACCTGAAATTGCACTGGTTCCCTGCTCATCATCTCATGCTTGCTTTAATTGATAATTCTGGGGAAGAGTAGACAATCAGTCTCTTGAAATTGTGTGCCTTCTCTCATTCAGAGCCTTGCAGAAGGGTCTGCAGTTTCTGGCCTGTAAAATTGTCTTTCCACTCTCAGTAATGCCTAATCCTACAGAAACTTGGTGAGAAAGGCTTTGCCTTCCCAGTGGCATTGCATGGTACTGAACTATCTCCTAATTGAAATTCACTATGGCCTCATTTCACTTTACAAATGATTTAGAAGGTTAGTTTCTTTGCATTGGGTAGCCACTATGTGGGAGAAAACATCCATATTTTAGTTCAAGACCGAAAACAACAAATTCATGCATAATACAGCAGGATCAAATTGTTCCAGTAACCTGCCGATAATCCCTGAATAGGACGCTAGCAGCAATTTCTACAGTTTCTTCTGTGTGCGTCTGTGGCTGCCTTTATAGCACTGATACCGTGAGACAGATTAAGAACCTACTTCTAAATTTCACAACAATAACACTCGGAATGGCCAGCCCAATCAGAGGGTTGCAGCCTCGGCAGTGCTACCAATAGAGGTGGCTGCTGCTGAGGCTGCAGGAAAAAGAAGAGGGCACCTCCATGTTGTGGTGCCCTCAAAGGCCAGGTAAAGATTTTTTATTTAATGTGCCAGGGCCAGGCAGGCAGGCAGGCAGGCAGGCCCTGGCAATCGGAGGGGGGAACCATCCAGCAGTGGCGTTAGAGCCACAGGCGTGGCCATTGCTGCCAGGTAGCCCCTCGTGGGCCATGGAGCAGCCATAAGGGAAGAGCCCACAACCCCAGAACCTACTGGAAGGCCACCACCATTTACCTGATGCTGGTAAAATGCCAGCAGGGGTGGAAAGTGACCATTAATTGGACAATTAATTGGTTTAATAGGCAGCCTCGCCACTGCCATTCCCACCATTCAGAGTATCCCATGGCAGTGGGAACACAACGGGTTTGCATCCCAATGCCTTACTCAACCAATTTACAAGGTCTCCCGCCCCCGAGCCCATCTCCAGAGGGCTGGTAAAATCCGGTCCCCAGTATCGCTAAAGCCTGTAAAGAGATAAAGAAACCCAAGGCACTCTTAATACACACACACGTATACACACACACACACACACACACACACACACACACACACGTATTAACACACAGGTAAGGTATTTGTGAATGCACTAAGCTGGATAGCAGATGTTTTGTAAGCTCACTACCTAACTCTTCTCAGCATCTTTTTGTACCGAGACTGCAAATTGGCAAATATACAGAAGAAAATAATCCTTCTAACATTAAAAAAAACATTTGCAACCACATCAGATGTTAATCTAATTGTATACAGAGTGTCTCAATGACCTATAAAACTGATGATCTTCTAATGCTCTGTTTTGCCAGTGCTGTATTAATAAGGACTGGCCAACCCACGCATTCACATGGCCAAATGCCTTACGGCCATATAAATGAGCCTCATTTACAGCAGGCTCAGTAAAAATGAATCACCCATAGATTGAACAGAAAGTGTCACCACAGATGGTGTATTAATAATGTTTGTTGGCTCAAGGAAAAGCCCATCATAACTCATGCCTGCAGCATTTGTGATAGGTCTTTTATACTCATGAAAGAAATTTAATAATAAACCACCTATCTCAGATAGGTAGAGGTTTCCTTTGAATTGTCTTCTTTTAATCTCGGTGGCAGAGATATTTCTGGACAGACGCATTTCCTTTTTTACACTGAAAGCCTTCATTATCCAATTTAATATTTTGGAACAGTGACAGAGCTGCCATTAAAGGGAAACAAGTCATTCTATTAGCAACAGATTCCATATCCCATGCCTTATTCTTTTTAATGAGTCTGGTCCAGCAGTGCTTCAGTATTTTCAGGGGAAATGTTATGATTTGATGCTGCCATTTGTGGAGCTGTAATTGCTGGAAGTGGAAATCAGGAGTTTGGGGGCACCTTTGAACATGCCTGACTTTAAGGCTTGTCCCCTTTCCCACCATGATTTATGGTCTATTAATTTTAAAGACCAGTGACATGAAGAGTTGTGTATCGTGAGAACTCAACTGTGAAAAGCACCCCTGGCCCAAATTGCGATTTGAGAGATCCAGTAACATGAGTGACCAGGGGTATCTAACACTCAAGATGGTGAAGTGACATTTTTGACAAAAAGCTAATGCTGGAACAGCAAAGATGACCCCTCGTTGAGAATGCGTTCAAAGCACTAAAACACCGAAACAAATCAAAGCAAATATACAGTTTCCAAAATTATGTACATTTTTATTCATTCATGGGATATGAGTGGGCATCGCAAGCAAGGCCAACATTTATTGCCTATCTCTAACTGCCCTTGAGAAGATGGTGGTGAGCTGCCCTCCTGAACCACTGCAGTCCTTGTGGTGAAGGTACAACCACTGTGCTGTTAGCTAGTGAGTGCCAGGATTTTGGCCCAGTGGAGATGAAGGAATTTTCAAGACAATTGGAGGGGAACTTGGAGGTGGTGGTGTTCTCGTGCATTTGCTATTCACTTACTCATTATATAAATATTCAATCTTCAAAATGAGATTCACTCTACCAATTAATAATCCTAAATTTGTATGCATGCGATTTTCTCAATGATATCCAGATGCATTTTGAAATATATGCATGTACAAAAATAGTTATGACTCAATCATACTTTTTACTGGCTACTGTGATATTTGTGTGGGATTTTTATTGACATTCTGTTATTGCCGATATTACCATAATGAAAAAGTGGATAATCACATAACCTGTGAAGGAGTGTTATACTTGTGTATTATCTTACATTGTATTATTTACAAAAGCAGGACTTCTTTGATTTTATTTCATACATTACATATAGGGATAACTCTCACAATTTCCTGCTAACATGCTGTGAAATACAAGCCAGTGTATTTACCATTCCATGAATATGGCAAAATTCATGTCATTTAGTCCTATGAGCCTATCTCCCATTGCTGTCTGTAATAATACCCACCCGAATACGATATGCCTGTAGCTCAGAATGCATTTGAGACCCTCAATTCCTATGAGCTATTATATTCCAGAACCTTGGTTAGATCACACTTGAAGTATTGTGTACAACTCTGGTCCCCATATTATAAAAAGGGATGTAGAGGCGATGAGAAGGTGCAAAAGAGGATTTACCAGAATGTTACCAGAACTGAGCAGTTATACCTATCAGGAAAGATTGAACTGGCTGGTGCCCTTTTCCTTAGATAAGAGAAGACTGAGAGATGACCTGATAGAGATTATGAAAGGGTCTGATAGGGTAGGCATAGAGAAACTGTTTCCACTTGTTGGCGAGGCCAGAACTAGGGGCTAGAAATATAAAATAGGCACTAATAAACCCAATATGGAACTCAGAAGAAACTTACTTACCCAGAAGATTGGTTAGCATGTAGAACTCGCTACTACAAATAATTGAGGTGAATAGCATAGCTGCATTCAAGAGAAAGCTTGATAAACAGATGAGGAGAAAGGAATAGAAGTTAGATGAAGAGGGTTGGGTGGAGACTCGTGTGCAGCATAAACACCAGTATGGACTTGTTGGGTTGAATGGCCTGTTTCTGTGCTGTTAAATGCTTGTAACACTTTGTAATGTAATCTTGGTGTAGTATCATAGTGCTGTGAAATGTTCCCTTCCCATTGGTTGATAAGAGTTACACAGAGAAAAAAAAGACGACGTAGTCGTGCCACACAGTAACATTCATGCCACACAAGTGCCAGGCAATGACCATCTCCAACAAGACAGAATCTAACCATCTCCCGTCGACATTCAATGGCATTACCATCGCTGAATCCCCCACTATCAACATTTTGGGGGTTACCATTGACCAGAAACTGAACTGGAGTAGCCACATAAATACTGTGGCTACAAGAGCAGGTCAGAGGCTAGGAATCCTGCGGCGAGTAACTCACCTCCTACCTCCCCAAAGCCTGTCCACCATCTACAAGGGACAAGTCAGGAGTGTGATGGAATATTCTCCACATGCCTGGATGGGTGCAGCTCCAACAACACGCAAGAAGCTCGGCACCATCCAGGACAAAGGAGCCCGCTTGACTGGCACCCCATCTACAAACATTCACTCTCTCCAATACCAAAGCACAGTGGCAGCAGTGTGTACCATCTACAAAATGCACTGCAGCAACGCACCAAAGCTCCTTAGACAGCACCTTCCAAACTCATGATCTCTATCACCTAGAAGGATAAGGGCAGCAAATTAATGGGAACACCACAACCTGCAAGTTCCCCTCCAAGCCTTACAACCTCCTGACTTGGAACTATCTTGCCATTCCTTCACTGTCACTGGGTCAAAATCGTGGAACTCCCTTCCTAACAGCACTGTAGGTGTATCTATACCCAACATGGACTGCAGCGGTTCAAAAAGGCAGCTCACCACCATCTTCTCAAGGGCAATTAGGGATGGGCAATAAATGCTATCCTAGTAAAAAAAAAAGTCGCTCTAATGCTAGCAGTTAGCACAGGTATTGGGAGACATAGGCTGTGAATCTCCAATGGGAAAGCTTGCAAAACAAGTAGAACTAAGCTAAGACACAAGTTTTAATGAGTAAATGCATGTTTACAAAGTCTGTACCACATTCTGGCAGTTCAGAAGACAATTGTGTGAAGCTTTGACTTCAAACTTACAATTTAAGATGTCAACTGATTCCCCTCAGTGGGTATGCAGATTGCAGCATGGACACACACACACCTATCATTCATGTCTTTCGATAAAAGCCAAATACTGCAGATGCTGAAAATCTGAAATAAAAACAGAAAGTGCTGGAAATACACAGCAGTTCAGGCAGCATCTGGGGAGAGAGAAACAAAGTTAACATTTCAGGTCTGTGACCTTTCATCAGAACTGGCAAAGGTTAGAAATGTAATAGGCTTTGTGCAAGTGAAAGGGGGGAGGGTGGAAGAAGAACAATAGGGAAGGTGTGTGACAGGGTGGAGGGCAGGAGAGATTAAATGACGCAGATGTCACAGAATAGAAGGCAAAGGGAGTGCTAATAATTGTAGTAAAAGACAAAGCATTAGTACAGACAGAGTGTTAATGGCAGAATAATGAATAGCTATCTGAAAGCAAAAACATGAAAAACAATTTTAAGACAGGCACATGGTTAAAGATTTAAAAAAATTAAAAAGTTAAAAAATAAAAATATAAACATAGAAATAAAAAAAGGCAGTCATACTCTGAAATTGTTGACCTCAATGTTCTTCAGTGTCTTTCTGCTATGCAGCCAGCAGGAGACCCTTTGGAAGTTTTGCCTGGCACCTAAACTCTAATGGATAAATGATATATCGTATTAAAATATTGATATGTATTCTTTAGCCTTTTGAAGCCCAACAAATCTCAAATCATGCAATTTTTTTTGACTACTATAATATCAGTATTAGTCTCGTTGAGTAAAAGATTTGTAACATGATATAGGAATATGCAGCAAATGACATCAATATTATTAACAATCCCTTATTTACATTTAGAGTAAGTCTATGGTTGAATTTATTCCTTCTGGATTGAGTCCAATATTATACAACTTCTACAGCCATCCTGAAATATGGTGATGCATGAATAAAAGTTAATCATTGAAAGAAAGTAGACACGGGTGATTAAAATTCATTATTTATAGTTTAATTGATTATGGGTTAGTGACCAAAATAATTCTTGGTGCTGTGATCAGTCTGTGGCTTCCAGTAAAATGTGTTGCATTCTATATCATGACTTTCATGGGAAATTGAGGTATTTTTATCCAAAAGGCCTAGTTCGTAGAGATTAAAAATGCAAATTTTAATTCAAAATGTGCAATAAAATAAATTGCACCTGCTATCTGGCAGACAATGCCGCTGATAGGAGTGTGCATCGTTAGAAATTAATTTTGATAAATTCAGTGATTAGGTATCATGAATTGTGTATTGACATTTATCTGGGTAAACACATTTCAGCAGTGTTCAATGCCTGGTACAGCTTGACAATGTCAACTAGGACAACTGGTGTAATGACAACAGCTGCTGGTTTCCTGTAATGTAGCAGCAGGGTTTACAATATAGAGAAAGAAGGCATGTGCCTTGGAAAATGAAGATCCTTTCAAGAATTTGAAAACCCGTTAACCAGTATAATTGTATTTTTTTTAATTAAGTGATTAAAAAAACTTTTGATATCATATCACTAATTTGCTTGAATGATTATCTCTCAACCTCTATCTCTCTCCTGCTTTACACCTAATTCTTTGACTAAGCATTTTTAACCTGCTTCCTTCTTTGGCTCGGTGTCGGTAGTTGTCTAATTACTCCCCTGTGAGGCACCTTGGGACGTTTTTACTACGTTAAAGAGGCAAGTTGTTGTTGTAGAGATCATTAGCTATCATTTTCAGCTAATTCTCACTTTAATCAGCAAGGAAGAGCGAGTTAAAAGCAAAATCAATGAAGAAACCATACAGAGGAATAATCTACTCTGTGCAGAAAAATAATAACCCTCGTCTTTCAAAGCGCGTTTACAAATTCGATGCACATAAGGTCATAAAGGCTATGTCCTGCCCCCAATACTCATTGCCTGTGTGTGTTAGCACATTCCACAGGCCAAGTGCATCACAAATAGTCCATCTAGTTTCTTCCATTGATTTCTTTGGATGTGTTTAACAATGAGAAAGCACAAGTAAGGTTTTTGTCTTTTGCTGCTACTTATACAAGTACCTTATGGTTCATGTACCTTCATGTAAGTCTACAAAATAGCAGCCCTGTCCTCGGAAAAGCTTCCTTTGCTCCAAAATGCAACATCCATGAGGTGGAAATAAATAAAAACTAGAAAATACTGGAAACACTCAACAGATTAGGTTGCATATATTTCAGATTTCCAGCATCTGCAGTATTTTGCTTTTGTTTCAATGAGGTTAAAATTACAGTCTTTGCTAACTTTACTGAGGCATGAGGCGAAAGTGACAGAGTTTGTGAAGAAGACACTATTCACCTGCATTTGGCAGTTCTTTTGAGGATTTTGACCCCCTCCAAAAATGGATTAATGCACCTGAATGAAGAAGTGGGGAAGAAGATGTGCTATGCTTCCCAAGGGCTACCCTTGAGAATTTGATGCACAATTAAGTAGGGTTGGAGATGCCACCAAACCTGAGCATTTAATAAATGGAAAGATCCTGAGATACCAATAAAAGACCTGAGAAGCTTACTGTCCCACAAGATGGATGCAGTGAATATCAGCAGGTTTGGTATAGCAGGTTCACTAAGCTATGTATTCTCAGGCAACTTGAGGGGCCTCAGGTGGCACTTGCCTATTCATCACTGGTACCGAGTGCGCCATGCTGCACTTCCACAGTCACTATTTAATTCTTGCAAAGGATGTACCTGTTCTGGTGCTTACTGTAAGTATGGGCATTGACACTTGGGGTGTAGTCTTAACCTAACCTAACCTGGTGGACAATTATCCAGATGATGTCCAACACCAGTTTTACACGCCATCCAAATGACTTCGATGGAGCGTAAAACCATGCCGGGTGTTAACGTGGCTTTCAATCCAATATGTTCAGTTTCCTGCTGGGTGTGCTCTGTTAAAATTAGCCCCCTCCCTCACCACAGCTGTTCTGATGATAATTGCTCTTCAGGGATACATCTTTGCTCATGCTGTGTGAAGACAACAGGTGGTCCATTATATGTAAAAGGCAATTATTCCTATGTGCACTCTATTTCCACTGCACACTTTTTAATTATGCACTTATGTCCAATCAATCAGCAAATCACAGAATGCCTGAATAATGTGGTTAGAGCACAGCTTGTGCATTCTCCTCCAGCCTGTGAAGACCCCATAGCTTCCAAACTCAATGCCTTGAAAAGATCTGTGAGCGTAACTTCTCATAAGGTGTGTGAACTTTCTGGCCTCGTGATCCAACAACACTTTCCAGTTTGTAACTTTTTAATTTATGCCACTTTTACCTTTACATGTCAGAACAGTAGAGGGGATTCAGACATGTTGATCTGAATTGCTTTCTGCAGTACCTCTGTCTCCCATCCTGGAATTTATAATAACCCAACGATTGAGACTTTTACAGGCCCGATTTAGACTGCGGCTGATGACAGAACTTGAACTTTCATGGTACTGAAGAAGAACAGAGCAATAGCAGCACCAGTTGGGGTGTAACACTATTGGCAATTGCCTGCCTTTGAAAATTAACTTAATTAGCTCTACCATCCTGTTATCATTTGATTGCCCAGTGCTAATTAATGTCAATGAAGGGATTGTTGAAGGCTGATTGGGGCTGGATTCTGCTGGATGAAATAGATTCTCCAATGATGCCCTTACTGTGCAGTTATTTTATCCAACAAAGGTAAAGATGGTTATGATGAGTGTGGCTACTGTAATTAAGGAGCTGTGATAATGTAATAGCCACTGTTACTAATGAACATGTGCTGATATCCTTTAGCCTCTACACAAGAGGACGAGACAGAATGATATTTCAATTAGTGACAGTAAGTAGTGTTCATTGATGTGTGTCAGCTTGTCTAAGTTTGTTGTATTTTTGCCTCTGAAGTAGAAGATTGTGGGTTTAGATCCCACTCCAGGACTTGGGTACATTCCCAAGGCTGATACTCCAGTGCAGTGCGGAGGGAGTGCTGCACTGTGGGAAGTGCTGTCTTTTGGATGAAACATTCAATGTACACCATGACTGCCTGGTCAAGTGGATGTACAAGATCCCACGGAACTATATTTGGTGAAGTAAAGGGAAGTTCTCCTGGTGCTCTGGCTAGCATTTATCCCCTCAACCAAAGCAAATAAATTGGTTATTTATGGCATAGCTATCTGTGGAACCTTATATGTTAGCCTAGAAAAGAACAGTGATTGCACTTCAGAAGTAATTCATTGGGTGTAAAACATGTTGAGAAATATTGAGGATGTGGAAGGTGCTATATGAATGTAAGTTATTCTTTCTGTTAAGACTCCCTCCTTACCTTCCTTCAGCCTTGCCTCACCCCTGAGTCATAAAGTTGTGAAGTCAAGTCCAACTCCAGAGATTTAGGTGCATAATCCTGGCTGACATTCCAGTGCAGTACTGAGGGAGTGCAGCATTGTTACAGTGCCAACTTTCAGATGAGACATTAAACTAAGGTCCCATCTTCTCTCTCAGGCAGATGTAAAGGATCTCTTGGCAACCTTCAAAGAAGAACTAAGGAGTTCTTTGTCAGTGACGTGGTCAATAATTATCCCTCAACTAACATCACTAAAAACATCTGGCCATTTACCTCACTGCTGTTTGTGGGACCTTGCTGTTTCAAATTGGCTGCCATGTTTCCTACATTACAACGGAGACTACACCTAAAAAGCATTTCATTGGTTGTAAAGGCCTTTGGAATGTCTTGAAGTCACGAAAGGTTCTATGTACATGCAAGGCATTTCCTTTCCTTAACTTCTTCATATTAATATATGCCTTACTGATGTTTGTGTCTTGTTCTAGCCTATGGAACTATGTACTATTAAATTAGATTGTTACTGTGCTCATGTATATCTGAATTTACAGCTGGTGATGCAGTATCCTCAGCCTCCAGCCATGATTAATCCTGGTGCAGTGGCATCAATCTTAAGAGCTCTCTAAAATACTGCTGCTCCAACAATCAAGGGGCCAGAAGAAAGCTCCATTGATGCTTATGTCCAAGTTGGTGTTGACACAGATGGCCTGCAACCTCTGACCGTCAAGTCTCATTCAGCTGGAAGGTAGGGGCTCATGAGATACGCTGGCCTGCTGCAACATAGGATAATGCACCCTGTGAGAGATCCTGCAACCCATCCTGGGGTACAACTGCAAAACAGTGGAAGCTGGAATTCTTAGTTTCCCGCAGTTTGTCTTCCCAAGGCTTCAATAGTGTCATTGTGAGCATCAATGCAAGCTTCACACAATGTTTGAACCATAGTTTTATTCTCTCTGGTTGTAGCATCAGCTCAGCCCAGCTGGTAGCGTCTGAAGGCTGTGGGTTCAAGCCCTACCTTAGGGCTAATTCACATTGTTATGGCCAAGTGGGTGATGGCAAGGCTCGTTTCCATTGTTCACCTCCCAAATGACCATAGACAGTGTTTTTGTTTAAATTAGTGTTTCAGTCCCTGTGTTTTGTTTGCCAAATAAACAGACAATGGCAGGTTTTCTCGCATGTTTAAAAGACAAGATTAAATATTTATTGAACAGTATTCATCACCCGAAATGATCGTAACACCACTCACGCATGCATTCACTCTCACAGGCACATTCAAGAACCGATAGATAGAAGGTAAAGGGTAAGAGTTCAAGGTGTAGAAGTCTGTTGTTTCAGGAAAATCTGTGGGATCCTCTCGGAATGTGAGTTTTAAAGTTGCATGCCTGTTTGCTGGTTGTTTTTTATTCGCTGGGTTGCTGAAGACTTTTGGTAGTTCACTTCAGTTTGAAGACGGTGCTGATGTTCTTAGTTTGGTTTTCACAGGTAGAGGAGTAGTTTAAAAGGCATTCTCCTTTCTCTGCTGCAGTTGGCTTTCAACTTGTCTCAGCAGAGTTCAAATGTTAGCTGGAACTGGTCTCTCTCTCTCTCTCTCTTTGTCTCTCTCTCTGAGCCTTGTGCTGGAATTCAAGATAGTTTTCAATGTTGACCGTGTGGTTACCTTCAGGAGCGGAGAGTAGTCGGACCTGTGTGGAACCAACCAGAACCTGGAGTGGATAAATCCAGCGCGAGGCTTGGGGCCTTCACTTACCTTCAGGAGCGGAGAGCAGTTGGACTGTGTGAGAGCAGTCGGACCTCTTCAGGTGCACTGGAGTTTTGAAAAGAAAAGAGAAAAAAAAAAGCCATCAGTGACGTCACAGGAAAGCTGCTTGGTGAGTCTAAATAGCTGGGTAAGTATCTAAGGTAAGAAAGGTTTACAGTTTATTTTCAGATATAGTAAGTAGTGTTTTTTTAGGGAGTTCTGTAGTAATGAGGACCAGGGAAGAAGGGCCATAGAGTAATTGATATTATTTGACATTAAGATCTTCCAAAAGGTTAATTTAAAGGGTTAAGTCATAGCAGGAGAGCTTAAAGCCGTGGTGTGCTCCTCGTGATCCATGTTGGAAGCCAAGAACATTTCCAGTGCCCGGGACCAGCATGTGTGCAGGAAATGTATCCAGCTGAAGCTCCTGGAAGCCTCAGTTTCGGAGCTGGAGCGGCAGCTGGTGACAGTGCGGAGCATCCATGAGGCAGAGAGTAACATGGATAGCACATATAGAGAGGTGGTCACACCACAGGCTCAAATCGCGCAAACAGATGTAAACGGGTATGATATAGTCGAGATTACGGAGACATGGCTGCAAGGTGACCAAGGATGGGAAATGAACATCCAAGGGTATTCAGTATTTCGGAAGGACAGACAAAAAGCAAAAGGTGGTGGAGTTGCATTGCTGGGTAAAGAGGAAATTAATGCAGTAGTGAGGAAAGATTTTGGCTCTGACAATGTGGAATCTGTATGGGTAGAGCTGAGAAACACTAAGGGGCAAAGAACGTTAGTGGGGGTTGTATATAGACCCCCAACTGTAGTGGTGATGATGGGAATGGCATTAAACAGGAAATTAAAGACGCACGCGATAAAGGAACATCTGGAATTATGGGTGATTTTAATCTGCATATAGATTGGGCAAATCAAATCAGTCACAGTACTATAGAGGAGGTATTCTTGGAGTCTATACGGGATGGTTTTCTGGACCAATACGTTGAGGAACCAACTAGAGAACAGGCCATCCTAGACTGGGTATTGTGTAATGAGAGAGGAATAATTGACAATCTAGTGGTGCGAGACCCCTTGGGGATGAGTAACCCATAATATGATAGAATTCTTCATCAAGATGGAGAGTGACATCGTTGATTCTGAGCCTAGGGTCCTGAATCTTAGTAAAGGAAACTACGAAGGTATGAGGTGCGAGTTGGCGATGACGGATTGGGAAACATTACTTAAAAGGATGATCGTGCATAGGCAATGGAAAACATTTAAAAAGTGCATGGATGAACTGCAACAATTGTTTATCCCTGTCTGGCTCAAAAGTAAAACGGGAAAGGTAGCCAAACCAAGGGAAATTAGAGATAGCATTAGATCCAAGGAAGAGGCATATAAATTTGCCAGAAAAAACCTGAGGATTGGGAGCAGTTTAGAATTCAGCAAAAGAGGACCAAGGGATTGATTAAGAAGGGGAAAATAGAGTATGAGAGCAAGCTTGCGGGGAACATAAAAACTGACTGTAAAAGTTTCTATAGATATGTGAAGAGAAAAAGATTGGTGAAGACACATGTAGGTCCCTCACAGTCAGAAACAGGGGAATTTATTATGGGGAACAAAGAAATGGCTGACCAACTAAATGCATAATTTGGTTCTGTCGTCACAAAGGAGGACACAAATATCATACCAGAAATGTTGGGGAACACAGGGCTTAGTGAGAGAAAGTAACTGAAGGAAATCAGTATTAGTAGAGAAATGGTGTTGGGGAAATTGATGGCATTGAAGGCCGATAAATCCCCAGGGCATAATGGTATGCATACCAGAGTACTTAAGGAAGTGGCCCTAGAAATAGTGGATGCATTGGTGATCATCTTCCAAGATTCTATAGACTCTGGAACAGTTCCTACAGATTGGAGGGTAGGAATGTAACTCCCACTATTTAAAAAGGGAGGTAGAGAGAAAACACGGAATTATAGACCAGTCAGCCTGATGTCAGTAGTGGGGAAAATTCTAGATTCCATTATTAAAGATTTTATAGCAGAGCACTTGGAGAACAGTGGTAGAATCGGGCAGAGTCAGCATGGATTTACGAAAGGGAAATCATGCTTGGCAAATCTACTAGAATTCTTTGAGGATGTAACTAGTAGAGTTGATGAGGGGGAGCCAGTGGATGTGGTTTATTTGGACTTTAAGAAGCCTTTCGACAAAGTCCCACCTAAGAGATTAGCATGTAAAATGAAAGCGCATGTGATTGGGGGTAGGGTATTGCAATGGATAGAAAATTGGTTGGCAGACAGGAAACAAAGAGTAGGGATAAATGGGTCTTTTTCCGAATGGCAGGCAGTGACTAGTGGGCTACCGCAGGTATTGGTGCTAGGACCCCAGCTATTCACAATATATATTAATGATTTAGATGAGGAACTAAATGTAATATCTCCAAATTTGCAGATGACACAAAACTGGGTGGGAGGGTGAGTTGTGAGGAGGATGCAGAGAGGCATCAGGGTGATTTGGACAAGTTCAGTGAGTGGGCAAATGCATGGCAGATGCAGTATAATGTGGATAAATGTGAGGTTATCCGCTTTGGTAGCAAAAACAGGAAGGCAGATTATTATCTGAACGGCTATAAACTGAGAGAGGGGAATATACTGCGAGACCTGGGTGTTCTCGTATGCCAGTCGCTGAAGGTAAGCATGCAGGTCCAACAGGCAGTAAAAAAGGCAAATGGTATGTTGGCCTTCAGAGCAAGAAGATTCGAGTACAGGAGCAGGGATGTCTCGCTGCAATTATACAGGGCATTGGTAAGGCCACACCTGGAATATTGTGTGCAGTTTTGGTTTCCTTATCTGAGGAAGGATGTTCTTGCTACAGAGGGAGTGCAGCGAAGATTGACCAGACTGATTCCTGGGATGGCGGGACTGAAGTATGAGGAGAGATCGAGTCGGTTAGGATTATATTCGCTGGAGTTCAGAAGAGTGAGGGGGGGATCTCATAAAAACCTATAAAATTCTAACAGGACTTGACAGGGTAGATGCAGGAAGGATGTTCCTGATAGTGGGGGAATCCAGAACCAGGGGTCATAGTCTAAGGATACGGGGTAAACCTTTCAGGACTGAGCTGAGGAGAAATTTCTTCACCCAGAGAGTGATGAGTCTGTGGAATTCGCTACCACAGAAAGCAGTTAAGGCCAAAACATTGAATGTCTTCAAGAAGGAGTTAGATATAGCTCTTGGGTCTAAAGGGATCAAAGAGTATGGTGTGAAAGCGGGAACAGGTTACTGAGCTGGATGATCAGCCATGATCATAATGAACGGCGGAGCAGGCTCGAAGGGCTGAATGGCCTATTCCTGCTCCTATTTTCGATGTTTCTATGTTGGAGAGACACCAGCTGGTCTTGATGACTTGATGGCTAAACTGGAAATACGCCTTTGTTCTTCCAAATGATTTCCTTTAAAGGTAAGCTCGTTAAATGTTAGTTTTGCCCATGTGACTTTTGGTCTCTGTTCTTGGTGGGCTGATGCAATGGCTTTTGTTGGCCCCATTATGATAATATGAGGGCTGTTCCCGCTCTATTGTGGTGAAGGGTAGCTGGAGACGTAAGATCTGGGAGTGCCTTTGTTTTAGCTCGTTTTGTGCATCGCACACATCCATGTGTGGTATGCTTTCTCATTTCCATGTAGACGGGTTTAATTGGTTTTTGTTCCAGTAGACGTGGATGTCTATTGTAGTGTAGGAGGGGGAATTTGTCATGTGACTATGTCCTCCACCTTGTACCTGCAGCTGCCACCAGCCCTCCCCTTCCTGGTGCCGACGTTCAGGAGTTCTGCCTGTTTGTTGACAGATATGACGCAGGGGCTGAAGACGTTACATTGTTGCTCAGGGAGGTGGAGTCACATGACAGCCTGGGCAGTACTGTCTCCATGGGAACCGACAAATATTATAAATTACACTGTCCGCCTGCAGCGGTGGCGAATGCAGAGTTGCCATCTGGCACTGCTTCCCTCCTCAGGATTGCTGGGCCAGATTGTAACCTTTGGTGGGCCTGATTCTGGCCTGTGACCTGTATGTTGGACAACCCTGTGGTAATTTTAAATGTCTTGGTCAAGGCATGGTTATTTGGTAATGAAGATTCATTCTACTCGATCTACAAGGCATTTATCTCTTTAAAAAATATTTATGTCCTATGAGCACAAACCATGTGTCACAATCTCAGAATTATTACGAATCTAATAGCACATAACACATGGCCCTGTGGCTATATAGAACCTATAATTTTGAAAGGATCTTCTTGAAAAGTAAAGTAATGACACAATTTTACTTAAAAACTTCTGATTTTTTCACAAATGTTCAGAGGTAAAATGTTTAATATATTTGGGACAGAGTTGATTTATGATTTGAATTCAAACTTAAACTAAATATATAGTGCTTTTAATAACATCAATAATCTAAATACTTTCACTGATTTTTGAATATGAAATTTTATTTATTTGCCATGAAAATCATATTATTTTAAAATAACTCTTGGAATAAGAAATGGGTATTTTACACCAAACAATAGTCATTAGCCGCTTTTAAAGATACAATATCAATTTCCTAATTAGATCTAGACTTCATATCAGATGACCCATATCATCTATGCAAATGAGCACCTTCAACTGGATATAATCCACGGGATTAATATTAATGTATAAAAGGAAGGAGCCACTAATCTCTGCAGGACTCTGCCTAACACCAGACTCGATTTTCATACATACAAACATAGCAAAATGACGGACAGGAAAAGATGGTTAATCTACTTGTGACTTATTGCACATTCCACACCCTACCCACCCAGAGCCAAGTATCCTGGAAGAGGTGAAAATCCAGGCCAATTAGGAGAGGAAAAGATTTGTAAAGTTCCTCTCTGACCCCTTTTGGTGATTGAAACTGGCCTTGATTTATATTACAGGCTACCCACTTCCTGTAGATGGTGATCTCCACCCCAGCCTGACACAAGCCTAGCTCTTTCTTGCAGGACTACAGGGATTCATCATTCACTGCACAAGCCGGCAACTTGTTCCGCATGTTCATCAATATGTTGGGAAAGAAGAATTGCCTAACATCCAAACTAGTTTTGCTAAGTATACAGGCCCAGTTCTTTGCGCATTTATCGGTAACTATGATGTTTTAAATTAGGTATCGATCTTCTACCCTTCCTCTGCCCGATTCCTAAAGCTTCAATATCCCTCATCATGTGAAGAGGCCAAAACTGAATGCTGTATTCAAATCAGTCTTATACAAGGACAAAATGGTATGCTTTATTTGGTAGTGAATTGTCTTGTGATACGACCTAGAATCTTGTTTGCTTTAACTATAGCTTGACAGCATTGTTCATGAACTTTTAGTCAATATGTTCTCTCAGGGTCTTATCCAAATCTATCAAAACATGCCCTTTGATTATTGCACTGCCTGGCAGCAAATATTGTTGCAAACAAATTTTCTCACGAATGAAAAGCATCAAAACAAGATCAAGATCACTCCTGACAGGCGGACATCTATCCGTAATACACCGCATCACTACGTCAAGTGTGCAGGCAGACATTGACTACTTGTGCAAGCAAAAACAATGCCAGGTATCTCAGTAAATCAGTGTTCTACGTAGTGATGAAAAAGTAAGTTAATAAATTAGTCTCATTTAAAGCTTTTTCACAAAAATGCACATTTTTTGTTGTTTTGAATAATGGCAAGATAAATTTTTAATGCCTTTTATTATGACGGTGCTTCTATATTTTTTATTTCTTTTTAGGACTCGTGTATTTTAGAATTATGGACATTGTTTTATTTGGGAAAACTGAAAATGATTCCATTGATGTTTTTTTCACTGGGGTCATTGAAAGGACACGGAGAGGTCTTGTTTGAAAACAACATTTACTTTACCTGTCTTCAGATAAATACCCAGCAGGGCTTTTTGACTTGCGGGAGATGTTCACAGAGAAGTGACAGGTCAAGATTTATAGATGTCAGAAGGCTTGACTCTTGAGATATTATTTTTGGTTTTGCTTTGGACAGCATGTTGGGGTAAGAACTGTTTTGAAGGCAATTGGAGAAAACCAGCCAAGAGAGCAGTCACCATCAGCTCACCCTCTTCCATCTCTTTGAGAACTTCCTGAGAATCAAGTGTAAGAATAGAGAAACAGAAGCTGCATTTCTCCTGAAAAGCCTGCCAAACTGATTTTCAATGTTGCCTGAAAAGAATTGTTCTATAAAGATCCCAGTGACAGTGTCTAAGTGTATTTGGGATTCCAAACTAAAAAGGGACAACTGACATCTTTCCATATCTTTTTTTTTCTTCAAGAATTAGCAAGCATTTGTCCAAATATTCTTTTTTTCCTTTTTATTTTGTAAAAGAGCTCAAAAGAGAAAATCTCTGTTTTTTGGTTAACGTGTGTGTGTGTGTGTGTGTGTGTGTCTCTCTCTAAGGTAAAAGGGAACTTTCATATTTCACTCTATGTATTAATGCTTTGCTTCATTACTGGTTAAAACCTGTTTAATAATAAACTGATAATTTTGTTCTTTGTTAAAGAAACCTGGTTGGTGTATTTTATTCTGGGATAAAGGGTAGAGTCTATGATTGACCGTATTGGTAACTTGGTACCTTGGTAAACAGTTAAATAAATGATGTGACCTGTGGAGAATTAGAAATAGAAAAGGCAGTGCACTCCTCCCACCTCAATCATAACACTTTATCTTTCCGAAATTTGCTCACCGGCCCCTTATGTAGGACAAAAATTGTAATGTGGCCCCTCATGCGAAAAGGTTGGACACCCCTGCTCCAAGCCTTTAAACTTGTGTTTTAAAATAAGCTAGCAGCTAGGTTGTTTTAAAACACAAGTTTAAAGGCTTGGAGCAAGACATTTAAAATTACGGGGTGCAAAAGTAATTAGAAAGGATCGGAATCATTGAGCCATTAGTTTTGGTCCTAGCTAGTTACATGCTAACGAAATGTTAGCACGTGGTGTAGCTAGCTCTACTCTGTCAACAAAAGTAATTCACATTGAAATTGCATACTGTTTGGCTTGCTAGCTAGCTATTACAGTTGTGCTACACTCCTTTAATGTTTGTATGTTTAGCTACTTTATAGGGAGAAATGTGTATCAAATCAGACTGTGTTTTGATGACATTAGGTGGGCAATACATTTTATGTACAGATTCCCCAATGTCCGTGGCTGAATCAGTAATTTTGTCAAATATCTGTGTTGCCTATCACTGATTACAGCTCTCATGAAAGCTGGCAGCGAATCTTACTCAAATGAGATTTCCTTGGTGGGTTTTCTCTTTCAGCTAATTTGTCCCAGAATTGCATTCTGCACAGCTGGATCACTGGTTAAGTTGCTCATTAGCAGCTTGAGGGGTGAAGGATCATTCAGCTATCACGATTGACTGATGATCATATGGGAAATCTTTCTTGCAGGGAGTTAACCATTGTGAGTTCTTGCATCTTTGTTAACTATTTGTGATTGGGAAGAAAATGCAGGCCTCTCTCAGATATATTGTGAAAATAATAATGTTGGTTCCAATGGTTCTCTTTTCTCAATGCCACTTTTCAGCTTTTCTGCTCAAAACATTGACTTCTCTCAGCAAAGGGTAGAGACTGAAGTGTTAAATTCTGAGCAATTTTGTCCTGTAGACCAATGAATCACTAGAAAGAAAGACTTGTGTTTATATAGTGCATGTCATAACCTCAGGACATTCCAAAGCGCTTTTCGCCAATGAAGTATTCTTGAATGGTGAAAACATGGCAGCCAATTTGTGCACAGCAAGGTTCCCTAAACAGCAATGAGATAATGAGCAGAAAATCTGTTTTTTGTGATGTTGGTTGAGAGATCGATCTTGGCTCTTTGCTGACGACTGGTTATGTTAGTAATGCACACCATTATTGACAAGGAAGTTGAATTTCCCTTCACAGGAATTGATTGTTTCAGATCCTAGCCCATTTTCTAATAGGCTGGACTCTCATAATAACATGGGCACCAACTATTTGAGACAGTTGAAAGAGGTGCATGTTCCAAAAAAAATGGCATATTCTACAGCATAGAATGCAAAATGAGAAAAGCGAGGGCTAAAGACCCAGATCTAGTCCAGTAATGTTTACTATTCTCTTAATTCCCTTCTGCTTTCAGACTAAAACCTAACAGCGACAATATGCACATTTCAATACTCTTCAATCCATGTCACTTTTAACTTTTACGTACAACTGAGATCCTTAACAGGGCAGTATGACACATGCAGCTCTGTATTTATGATTGAGATGAAGGAACTGTGAAAGACTAGTTTAGATGTTTTGAAAATTACTCCAATCAGCGTGTCAAAATGAACCGAAAGGGCGCAAAAGACGCAGTGACAGCGATCAGATGTTCCCAGACATTGTTCATTTTAACCAGTCGGGGCAATGTTTTCTAAAAGACTATTTTTCAGATCGAACACATTCTTTCTGTTCAAGCAATGATAACAGGAAATTAGAATAGGCTCCATGCATCAAATATTGAGGAGTATTAATGAATGAAAAGCAGACTCAGCTTTGATCTTTAGAAACCATTTTATGCCCCATTGGTATGCTGAAATAGAATATATTACTTGAAATACAAAATATGGCAAATGCACAGTGATCAAATAATCTGTAAGACTCGGAGGTGGAACATTCAATGGCTTGTGATATTGTAAATGATTCCCTCTGCTCCTCTTTTAATACTGTGCCATCACCCGCTCCTCAAAGGACCCACCCTCAACTCTATCCTCTCAAACATCTGCCTACCTCCAAACTCCTTTTCCTTGCCAAGCTACGCAAATATGTTGTCATCTCCCAAATCTGTGCCCATCCTTCCAGAAACTACATGTTTTAATTTCTTCAATCAGATTTCAATCCCTGAAACTAAAAGGGTCCCAATCAAAGTCACAAATGACATCGTCTGTGACTTTAATTGTTTTGCACTATCACTCCTCCACCTCTCTGCTCCCTCTAAGATGGTCAATCACATCATCCTCCTCCAGCATTTCTCCATTGTTCCCCAGCTGAGTGGAACTGACCCTCACATGGTTGAATTTTTACCAATCCAATTGTAGCCAGGGCATCTCCTGCAATGGTCTGTCTTCCTACCCCTGCACAATTTTCTCCAGGGTCCTTCAAAGATCTAGCCTTGGCCCCTCCTCCTCCTTCTTATCTATATGAGGCTCCTTCATAACATTTGCTGTGGACAATGGAACCAACTTTTACATGTAAACTGACAACACCAACTCCATCCCTTCACCTCCTCTCTTTATCTCTCCACTGCCTCTATATGCTGTCAAACTAATTGTCCAACAAGTAATCTTGAATGAGCCACAGATTCCTCTACTTAAGCATTGGGAAGATCAACCCCATTGTCATCGACCCCCACCTCAAATTCCGTACCCATGTCCTCAATTTTATCCCCTCCTCAACTATTGTCTCAGGTTGAATCAGACTGTCCACAACCTCAGCTTCCTATCTAATGCTCAGATTTGCTTCTGACCTCATATCTTCACCATCAGAAAGATCATCTTCTTTTACCTTCATAGCATTGCCCATTCCAAGTTGCCTTGAGGATCTTCATAGGGTGGATACTGGGAAGATGTTTCCTCTTGTGGGGGAAACTAGAACTGGGGAACACAGTTGAAAAATTAAAGGCCTCCCTTTTAAGACAAAGATGAGACATTTATTTTCTCTCAGAGGGCCATTAGTATGTGGAATTCTCTTCCCCAGAAAACATTGGAGGCTGCGTCATTGAATTTATTCGAGGCTAAGTCAGATAGATTTTTGATAGACAAGGGAGTCAAGGTGTTTGGGGGGCAGACAGGAAAGTGGAGTTGAGACTACAATCAGATCAGCCATGTTCTTATTGAATTGCGCAGAGGGCTCGAAGGGCTGAATGGCTTACTCCTGTTCCTATATTCCCATGTTCCATTACGAGTAAAGCATGTAGTGTGTGAATGGAGTCACATCTAGGTCAGATTGAATAGGATTGGAAGGTCCCTCCCTGAAGGACATTAGTGACCCAGTTGTATTTTTATGACCATCTGGCTACTTTTAGTCAACTCTCTGGTGCCAGGCCACAAGTTACCAGCTTTCTTGAATCTAATTTCACAACTTGTCATGGTGGGATTTGATCTCTCAATCTGTGGGTTGCTGGTCCATATAACCATATGGCCTCTGAATAAGATTTCCAGTTTAATGTTGGTACTAAATTATGGGCAACGTTGTGTTGTGAACTTGTGCCCAATCTTATTTTACTAAGGATCCTTACAATTGGTAGAACAAAGTCCTGGTTGCATGAGTAGGTGTGATAGCACAGCGGCTATGTTACTGGATTACTAATCCAGAGGCTTGGACTAATGATCCCGAGACTATGACCTGGATTTTACTGCAAGCTTTGGGACCCTGATGCTGGGCCCAAATGGAGGTCCTGAGCTCACGCTTGCCAGGAGCCAGGCCAGGGGAGCTACTTTTCCAGAGGTGGACTCCTAACTGGCTGCCTCCGAGTACGCTGTCCAATTAAGGTTGACGGGCTGGCTTCCGATGCTGCCAGCAGCAATCACTAGGCTGTCAGCTCTACAGCCTCAGCAGGCCCACCGAGAGAAGCAGGCCCCTCCACTCGGAGGGAAAAGCCCTCCAGTGGAAGTCGTTGGACAGTGGGCATGTGGCCTCTGCTGCTGGCCACCCCGTTTTTGGCAGATGGAGCCTCTGGCTCCGATGGCCCGAGGACTGCCTCGGGGAGGCCACCTCCATTAAGATAGCACCCTTCGTTGGTGGGGGGGGGTGGGGTGGTGGCTGCTTTGCCACTGGCAACATGCTGGTTGGCCTTCTAATTGGCTTCTAATTGGAACCTTGCAGTGGGCAGCCAATACGCTTGCCGGCCCGACTTGGCAAACGTCCCTGGTGGTGGAAATGCGTTGGGGAGCCATCCCAGTGTGGCTCCCACTATTTTATTGGACCCTCGCCTCCGTTTTCACCACCATGGAGCCAGTAACATTCTGCCCCATGACTTCAAATCCTATCATGGTAGCTGGGGAATTTAAATTCAATTAAACCTGGATTAAAATCAGTAATGTTGACCATGAAGCTACTATTGTGTTGTAAAAAACCTATCTGGTTCAGTAATATCTTTAGGGAAGGCAATCTGCTGTCATTACCCGGCCTTGCCTATGTGTGACTTTTTACTCTCTGAAATGGCTGAGCAATCTCATACCAGCTTACTCAGTTGTATTCAAGAAGGCAACTCACCACCACCTTCTCAAGGGAAATTCCGGATGGCAATAAATGCTGGTCTTGCCATCGACACCAACATCCCAAGAATGAATTAAAGAATAAGGTCAGAGGTTCAGACCTGTGATTAAAGCACAATGATCTGGTGTGCTACATGACCCTAGTCCCTTTTAAACTGGGGAATTTAACATTTATAAGTGTCTGTTAGCATAAGACAAAGGATATATGGAACAAATAATTCCTGCAAGTATGCCGGTGACCTTTGATCATGACATTACTTCAACAAAATCTGATGTTGAGGTTATGAAACCTACTTGAAATTGTACACTTCAATTTGCAGTCAAAGTGACAAAATCAAAGGTTTCAAGGAAGTACAACACAGTACAACCATACCCATCGTAAGTGCCATCTGAGTGAGTGTGTGGAAAGGTTGGATCAAGTGACATTCTAACTACCTGACAACATGTTATAATATCACGATGACAATATCTAATTTTAGTGATGTGTTTTTGGAACAGGCAAATGAGCAGGAAACCCTGTTAACAGTTCAGTACTAGTACCTGGGGCCAATTCATACTCTGACAACACATTGCCAGTCTTATCAGCAACTGTTCTTGTTGCTATGGCCATTTTCTGAAATCAGTTCTTTAAAGATAGAGTTGTCTAAGACCGGTTACAAATAAATTGCAAGAAGTTACTTAACAGTAACGTGCATTGTTTTGCACCTAAAGAAAAGTGAGACTTGTATTTGTATTAAGCCTTTTGCAGGACTCCCCAAAGCACTTTACAACCAATTAAATTATTTTGAAGTATAGGCACTGCTGTAATGTGGAAAACATTGCAGGCAAGTTGCACACAGCAATCTCCCACAAACAGCAATGTAATAATAACCAGATAATCTACTTTTTAGTGTTGCTGGTTGAGAGATAAATATTGGCCAGGACACCAGGCAGAATGCCTCTACTCTTTAAAATAGTGCCACGGGACTTTTTAAAATTTATTATTTCATGGGATGTGTCACTGGCAGACCAGTATTTGTTGCCCATCCCTAATTGCCCTTGCACTTAGTGGCTTGCTAGGCCATTTCAGAGGGCAGTTAGGAGTCAATCACATTGCTGTGGGTCTGGAGTCACATGTAGGCCAGACCAGGTAAGGACAGCAGATAAAGTACATTAGTGAACCAGGTGGGTTTTTACGACAATTGATAATAGCTTCACAGCACCATTACTGAGACTAGCTTTCAATTCCAGATTTTTTAAAATTAATTAATTGAATTTAAATTCCATCAGCTGCCATGGTGGGTTTTGACCCCATGTCCCCAGGGCATTAGCCTCTGGATTATTAGTCCAGTGACATTGCCACTTTGTCACTATCTCTATCTGAGCCTCAGAGGTCCAACAGAGTTTTAGTTAATGTCTCGTCCGAAAGACCATTTCCCTAACAGTTCAGCATTCCTCCAGTGCTGCACTGGAGTGCCAGTCTAGATTTTGTGCTCAGGTTTCTAGAGTGAGACTTGAACCTACTAGCTTCTAGACAAGATCTCTACAACTGAGCCATGGCTGACAATCTGTTATCTAGTTTATCATCTTAGCACTTTATAAGTGTTAGAGAGGGATGCTGAGCAGGAGACCAGAACGATTAAGGGTCAGGGACATAGGCTCTCGCTAAAGCTAATTTTAAAAAATCTATTCATTTCTTCTGGATTATTGAGCACTTTTGTTGAAATGATGCATGTAGATGACATCATCAGGAGAATTCACTGGAAGAAGCTCTGTATAGGAGAACTAAATTAATATTAAAGTCATTAATTCAGGCTAAAGATTTTGAAGTTACTTGTAATTTGAATTTAACAGATTGATCGTGGAATCCCTTGAGGGGGACAAAGAGTTGGTTAGATGATAAATAACAGCAATTTTATATGAACAGTGTTTGATATGCTTATTGCAGGTCAGAATAAGGTGCAAGACAATTATAAACTGATGACGGGCATTCCTAGTAACTACTTCCTAGTAGCATAATTTTTTTTACACTGTTGAAATCTGATTGTGTAGGGTGGTGTAAACATATGACTGTAGTCATGGCCAGTAATGTTGTTTGTGGACGGATTTCCTGCAGCAGGTGGATGGGTAATTAATTATTGTCAGGACTTTGTTTTAGTCAAACTTTGGCATCAGGTCTGTGAAGTAGTTATTGTCTTAACGAGAAAGGGAATTAATTTGCCTGGCAGATTTGTTGCTTTGTGCAGTGTTTAGAGCTGGATTCCTTATTAGAAGAAACATCCATACTATGGTATCTAGGCATATGCAATTTGTCTGACAAAGCCAAGGTAACTCAGTTCTATATGTATAGAATGTTACTGGCTTGTGTTGTTTTTGTTGTATTAAAAGTTTCCAGTTGACCATTTTTAACATGGTGTCTCACTGGACTCAGCCCACATAAATGTCGTGGCTGGTAGAACATCCCCAATTTTAATTGCTTCACTGTTGGTAGCCATGCCTTCAGCTATCTGGTCCCTAAGCTGTGGAATTCCCTCCTTAAACCTCTTCACCTCTCTATCGCTCTCTCCTCCTTTAAGACACACTTTAAAACCTTTTTCTTTGACCAAATGTTTGGGCACCTGTCCTAATAGCCCAGATTTCACTGTCAGCGGTGAAGTGACGGCGCCTGCCACTGACTTTGAAGAAAGCTGTGCAGAAAGATCTAGCAATCTCTGTGGCATGGATTTCCCATTTCCTGAAGTTAATTTGCATCTGGTGGCAAGTCAAAGGGATCTCCAGGCATCCAGTAACAGCGATATCATCAAGCAGATTAAGCAGTCAATCACGATGAAGTACTCTCACAGACAGCAAAACAGGAAGTTAAAAGCACTGATTATCCTTCGCTTTTTGATCATCCTTATACAGAGAGTGAAATAAATATTGGGACATATACATAGGATTAAGGTAGAAGCTGAAATATCATAAACTTTCTTAGAAAAAAATTTTTTCAGGTCCAGTGAGACTCTTTAGCAGTAATTATGAACTTAGTACACCGTTTAAAAACCCAGTTTCAGCTCATTCAATGAGGTATAAATTTTCAAGGCATTTTACAACAAGACTAATTAGTGTAAAATCTTTTTGCTAAGAATCACTAACAGCAACTTCTGGATTCCTGCATTTAACTGCACTCATGCGGACTCCCGAGACTGGATTTTCAGCCCCCGCCGGCTTGGAAACGGGGGTGGAGGGGGCCGAAAATTATCCCCACTAGCAGGCGTGCTGGTTCCCTGGCTCCATGCCACGTCCGGCCATTTTGCAGACGTGGGAATGGGGCCAGCAAGGCTACCTGCCCACCTGTTCATTGGCCCTCCAGTTTTGAGAGCCCACCCACCATCCTTAATTGGATGGAGAACCTATCTCCATGCCAATTAAGGGGGCGGCCCCCTAAAAATCCCAATGAGTGACTGTTTTCCCCCAGGGGGTGGATTCATGATCTGGCAACAGTTGTGCTTCCTAGTCCCAGAGGGAAAATCCAGCCCCAGAAATTGCTGTCAGTTTCAAAGGAGTAATGAGGGCCCATGCTGACAGTTTTGCTGTCATTACTAGTGCAAAATCTGGGCCATTATCTTATTATGTGGCTATCTGTCAAATTTTGTTTGATTCCTATGAAATGCCTTGGATCATTTTACTATGTTCAAGGCATTATATAAATGTAAGTTGTTGTTGTGATGATTCAAGGTAATTTCCCCCACTCTGGAACAACTGTAGGGAATGCGACTGAGAGAAAAGCCAGATGTACCTCTGGAGGGCAAATCATCAGGGATACTCTCTTGTACCTTTTTAGCTAACATTTTATTGGAATCATCATACACGAAGGAAAAATTATCCCAAGGAGAGTCAAATGTCTAAGCTTGAATTGTTTTGATGAGAGATTAATTTGTTCCTCGAACAGTCCAGATTTTTGGAGACTCTTTCTTTGGAGATGGGAATGAAGAGATGGCTGACAACAGCCAGGACAGAGCACTTGAAACTTCAAAGAACTTGACTTAAACTCAAAATGGTTCATCTGCTCTGCGTGTGCAATTGTCAAAAATATTTCTATTAAATGAGTAGTCATTGAATATAAACAACCTTGTCAATGTAAACGATCCACAGCATGATGTAGAGGCTTTATTATTATGAAAAAAGGCTTCAAAAGCAATTTAACCTTTAATAGTCTTCGAAGGTTTGTGCAGTGTTGGTTCATTGTTAATTATTGCCAGTATTGTTCCATTTGATATCGGGGCTACCATTGACCAGAAACTGAACTGGAGTAGCCATATAAATACCGTGGCAACAAGAGCAGGTCAGAGGCTAGGAATCCTGCGGCAAGTAACTCACCTCTTGACTCCCCAAAGTATGTCCACCATCTACAAGGCACAAGTCAGGAGTGTGATGGAGTACTCTTCACTTGCCTGGATGGGTGCAGCTCCAACAACACTCGAGAAGCTCTGCACCATCCAGGACAAAGCAGCTCGCTTGATTGACACCCCATCCATAAATATTCACTCCCTCCACCAATGACACACAGTGGCAGCAGTGTGTACCATCTACAAGATGCACTGCAGCACCTTCCAAACCCGCGACCTCTACCAACTAGAAGGACAAGGGCAGCAAATACATGGGAACACGGCCACCTGCAAGTTCCTCTCCAAGTCACACACCATCCTGACTTGGAACTTATCACCATTCCTTCACTGTCGCTGGGTCAAAATCCTGGAATTCCCTTCCTAACAGCATGCTGGGTGTACCGACCCCACATGGACTTCATCGGTTCAAGAAGGCAGCTCACCACCACCTTCTCGAGGGCAATTAGAGATGGGCAATAAATGCTGGCGTGGCCAGCGACACCCACATCCCATGAATGAATTAATTTTAAAAATGTAGTTGATGTCTTGATATTCAGGGCTGTGGGAATTAGTTGGAACTTGAGATCAATGCTTCATAATGAGTGGAAAATGCCAAAGTTGTGGAAACAGTTTTTGTTTGTAGACATGCAGGGGAACTGAAGGGTAAGGGCAAATGATATAGAATGGGCATTAATGTCAAGGATTTCAAGACTATGATTATTGGTTTGATTCATATTCTCCTTTTTGGAGCCTCTGCTCTTGTTCTTGATGTGCTGCCAACAAAAGATCTTCTAACTGAAGGTTGGACATTCATACCGCATGGGTCATGAGGATGGGTGCCAACCTACATGTTGGATCTGATATCAATTTGGAAAATTAGGAATGTGCTATTTTCACCACAGATGTGATGGTAACATGGTGAGATGAGGGAGTCTGGTTTAGTGTTCTTGTGCCCAACTAGTATTTTGATCAATAAGATCTAAACAGTTACCATGGCATAAAGGGCAAAAATTAAGGAGGTCTAATGGAACATTAGAGGAATTAGCTCACCAGCTACCATTCTACTATGTGAAGTCCAACCTTGCATTACTTATTCTAGATGCATTGGATAAAAGAAAACAGGACTTCCTGCTTTGATGAATTCTAGCAGGCTTACCTTCAGGCTGCAGATGCTTGTGCTCAACATGTCAGGAACTATAGAGCTAACATGGGAAGGAATGAAAGTAGCTCTTGAAGAGAAGACTTTCACTTATATAGTGCCGTTCACTACCAAAATGCTGTACAGCCAATGAAACACTTTTGAGGTGTGGTCACTGCTGTAATGTAAGAAATGCAGCAACCAATTTATGTTTTGGCCAACAACCATTTGGATTTATATAGTGCCTTTAGTGTAGAAAATTCTCTGCATTAATGGACAGACAAAGTGAAAAGCAAGTGAAAATGAAAATCTGGCAGATTTGGAGACTGATAAACTATGAGATGCCATTGCAATAATCTTTGCAATTAAAGAATATTGGCACATTAAGGGTGCCTTGTTTTCTTGGAGCATTTTATAGTCCGATTGTGTGTCAAGACAAGCACACTAGCTCATGGATGTACAGTTCTCAAACTTTTTTTTTAAGAGAACCAAATTTAACCTTGAAAATATTATAAACACATCTTGGACAAAGTATCCACTGCAGCTAAAATTTCTGTAATTATCCCTGGAACCAAGCCCTGCAAAAATGAAATACCTCTGATTGAGCTCAACCTACCCTTTTACAAAAGCGATGAGAAGTGGCAGTAATGGAAATGATGATGAATCACTGAGAAGCAAAAATCCAGGTTAATGCATAACTGGCTTGCTAAACAGCCTGAGACTCATTATCCTCTCGCAAAATACCATTTTTTATTTCAGAGAGCTGAAAAAAGTTACGATTGAGCATCGGCCATCTTTGCGAGTGGGAACCAGCGCATTATATTTTATGAAGAGACACTCTACAGCTATGATTGTACACCGGTTGCAGATGTGGCGAAACTGCAAGTGTTTTGCTTGCTCTCTTGCTCACAACACAAACTCGGGGAATGACTTGGTTTGAGTGATCTGCTAAATGGACTCGTGTCATTTTATAAATTGAGAGTTTAGCGTACAAATGGATTTGTCTTAAATTTCACTTCTCTGAATAGCCTAAAGCATGCGCTAACACAACAGTTTAATGTATTATTATCCCACAGTGGAAATTCAGGCCTTTGGTTTTTCTGACAGTCTTTGAAGTAACTGTGGGATACATTTGGCAAAAGGGAAGCCATGAAATTTGCTGCAGCGCTTTGTGACTGGCGCAAGTGACTTTTTGAGGTACCAGTGATGTCCACACCATTTAAATTATGTCATCTGTGATGTCACCCGGTTTTCATCAATCCACCACTGGCGGTCGTGCCTTCAGCTGCCTGGACCTTAACCTCTGGAGCTCTCTCTCTCAACCTGTCCACTTCTCCACCTCTCCTTCTTGAAGTTGCTCCTTAAAACCTACCTCTTTGACCAACTTTTGTTCATCTATCCTAATATCTCCTTATGCTAGTTGGGTGTCAAACTTAGGTTGGTAATCGTTCCTTAGGATGTTTTACTTCATTAAAGGTGCCATGTAAATGCAAGTAGTTGTTGTCATGTGCATTGATTTGACATCAGGAGAAGCCTTTCAGGGACAGCAATGTATCTTGGCAACAACAACAACTTATATTTATCGAGCACTTTTATCGTTATAAAACATCCCAAAGTGATTTGCGAACAATTTGTTAAACTGCCATATGATAATACTGAGAAGCTGTGGAAAAAACAGGCAGTTCCACCGTTTGCAGTGTGGTTTTTTTTTATGTTATGCCTGGACCAGGAGATCTATAGGCACTAGATAAAAATAAGCAGTTTGCATGCACCGTGACTCACTGAATCATTCCTTCATCAAGTCAACTGAACAAACCAACTGAAGACTCTTCATAAATAGAGGTTTCACAGGAAAGCGGTGGAAATGTCTGCAGTAAATTAGAATACTGTTCAGTGTGCAGAGCCTTGTAAAATAGCAGATCACTGGAAAATGCTTTTTCTGTCTGGATCAGTGTTTCTGTTAAGGGTATGCTAGGATTGAAGAGTTATGTCTAATCGAATAGGCTTTCGTATTGGGAATTGTATAATTGGTTCAGGACTATGCTTCATCAGATGGGAATTGATTTGGAGTTGGTTCACTATCACTCTTGTTCAAGCAATTCCTTAAAATACTTTTCGAATAGCTGTATTTGAATGCTATCACTTATTCTCAGCTTGGCAGTACAGTCGCAGCTTTACTGTGCTGAAGCTTTTATTACCTTCTTTGATTGTCTTCAGCCTGATCACCAAGCATTGTGCTGTCCAAACAGCATCCCTCACACCCAATTACATCTTGCATGACATGAAAGCAGCATTTTTGGAACATCTGAAACATTTTTGGTGGTTCTTGAAGGCTGTGTTCTCCTCCACGGGTAAAGTTTTTAAGGAATAAATAGATTCAGGTTAACAGATGATGAGGCAGGTGGAGCATGCTAACTCTGCTCTTGTTTCCATGTCAACAAGTTAGCCCATGAAAAATAAAAACAAAAAGCTTATCTTTGTTGAACGTAAATCAAGAAAGCCTTGAGTAATTTTGATCATGGTGGGATAAATAGAGTGTGATCGTTACTCATAGTCATACTAGTAATTAGTTTTGTGAAGGAAGGGCAGATGTCAAAGTTTAATTCAATTGCCCATTTTTTTCCCTTTAAGAGAGCAGCCAAAACAGACCCACAATTGTGCCAGCTTGGCATAATATAGTTTTGGGTGAAGCAGTGGTGGATATAGGGTTGAACATCCCACTTGTAGCCTAAGTTAAAAGTGTCAGCCAGGACCCAATCCTGATGAATCAGATCATTGAATAAGGAGAGAATTAATCAGGCATTTGAGTCTCTGTCTGTTTCATCATTATCTTAAAATATTAACACTCCTCCATATTAAGAGTAACGGAATTTTTTTCACTGTTACGTTTCATGGTTTTTATAGTTATTTTTTGGTTGCTTTGGAAGTTTCTTAAGGCAATGTATAAATTCCAGGTCATCTTTAGAGACCAGTGGACTTTTTGGATTTAATTTATTACAGAGCATTACAAAGTATTACAGAGCTGCAACAGGCCATTCAGCCCAACAGGTCCATGCCAGTGTTTATGCTTCACACGAGCCTCCTCCCACCACATCTCCATCTAACCCCATCAACATCTCCCTCATGTGTTTATCTATCTTCCCTTTAAATGCAGCTGTGCAATTCACCAGAACTATTCCATGTAGCAGCAATTTCCACATTCTCACCACACTCTGTCATAGAGTCATACAGCACAGAAACAGGCCCTTCGGCCCATCGTGTCTGTGCCGGCCATCAAGCACCTACCTATTCTAATCCCATTTTTCAGCACTTGGCCCGTAGCCTTGTATGCTATGACATTTCAAATGCTCATTTAAATACTTCTTAAATGGACAAAGAAGTTTCTCCTAAATTCCTTTTCGGATTTATGAGTGTCTATCTTATATTTGTGGCCCCCAGTTTTGGTCTCCACCACAAATGGAAACATCTTCTATCTGTCTCAAATGGGCAACATAACCCTTTCTGATGCTGAAAAGCTACAGGTGGTACGTCAAAGTAGATGAATCTACCTGAGGTTGTGGGCCTCTTTCCTTTAGAAGTACACATGCTGGTTGAATGAAGGAAAGTCACTGATGAGTCAATGCAGTCACTGATATTTCCTGTACTTGGCTACAAATGAGAAAATGTTTGCTAGTATCGGGAGAAAGGAGATCCAGCAAACTCTGCGCTTTTTGCATACATTCCTTGGGCAGCCCTTTAAACATGGTACCAACCTAAGTCATTAAGTCCTGCTGTTTCTGGAAGGTGCCATTTCAAGCATTGTAAGCAATCATTGTCTTTATGCAACCTTTCATTGCACTTTAAGATACTTGGCTCACGTTTCTTAAGGTGGGACGGACCAGGTGAAATACATCAAAGAGATGCAGAGGTGTCCAGGCCAAGGTGCTCTCTTGTATTTCCCAGTTGAGTCAACAGCCATGGGTGCAGAGGGTAGCTCTGTTCGCCACTGAACTATCGACCCAATATTTCTTATCATTGATATTATCATTATTATTGTCAGATGCCACTGGTGTATTTCTTCATGAAAGTCATGGGCTTAACATGAACTCTGAGGTAACATGTGTGACTCTTGTACATGTGAGGGGACCCTGCCAGCCTATGAAAACTGTACATCATTTCCAGCTGGTTCTGTGTTACAGGAAACATGATAAAAATGCTGTCCCTTGCAAGTGTGAAGGTTGTGTCCTTGATATATATGTGCATGACAGACTGCCTAATCACAGGTCAGCTGGTGTTCTTTGGAAGGATGTACTTGCATGGAAATTTCACACTATACAATGAGCTTCACTGGAAGAACTATCACTGATCTGGATAATGATGTGTGGATCACTGCACAGCAGATATCACAACTTTTGTGGCAGCAAAAATGATGAAGATTATTCTCATTGGACATATTGTGATGGAGGTCCTGGTATAGACGTAGCCACAATGTCCATGGATTCTGAGCAGCTGCATTTTTTTGGCCCCTCACAAACTCCTCTTCCTCAGCTCAATTTTATAGTTGACTATAAATGCAGCTGAGGAGAAGCACATAACAAATGATCGCGAACCAGCAGCTCATTTTACATTGCTGCCCAATTAATCCTTTCCATGGACTTACTTCAGGTATGAGTCTTAGTACAAGAAGGGCAGTTTCAACCTTCACTGCATTTGCTGGCATACCCTTGACAGAAAGAAACTAACTGCATTGTTGGTTAAGGGAAAAGATAGTTCCTGAAATGTACAGATTAGACATCCAAGTGAATAGTGTAGAGCACCAAACTTGTCCGTGATTCCCAACATAACAGAACAGGGAAACTGGGCCTTGAAAATTATTTTCAGAGTTCCATTTATTCCATCTTTGTTAATGGTTGGGTTGTAAAGTATAAAGAGATGCTTGTCTTTGCCAGCCAACTGCAAGCAGGGGAGGTGGTGGTGCAGTGATAATATCACTGGACTAGCAATCCAGAAGCCCAGGCTAATGCTCTCTGGACATGGGTTCAAATCCCATTATGGCAGCTGGTGGAATTTAATTTAATTACATAAAATTTAATTTAAAAAAGCGAATCTCAGTAATGGTGACCATGAAACGATTGTCGTAAAAACCCATCTGGTTCATTAATGTCCTTTTAGGAAAGGAAATCTGCCATCCTTACTTTGTCAGACCTACATATGACTCCAGATCCACAGCGATGTGGTTGACTCTTAAATGCCCTCTGAAATTGCCGAGCAAGCCACTCAGTTGTACTAAACCGCTCGAACAGGGTTGTCCAAAATACAGCCCAGAAGGCGGTATCCATCTGGCCCACAGATGTATTTCAGAGATGAGAAATTTCTGATTGGCTTCTTCTTCCAGATCGGCTTTTAGAAGAAGATTGCAAGTAAGTTTCACAGCTGACAGTTGCTGACATTGGGAACACGGTTTCCCAACTTCAGACAGATTCGGGGTTTTCCAGCCAGTTCCAACATTTCTTTTTGAAAAACCTTGTCATCTAGAGGGTGGTGGGTGTCTGAAATTCACTGCCCGGATTGGTGGTGGAGGCAGAAACCCTCAACTCATTTAAAAGATACCTGGACCTGCACCTAAAGTGTTGAAACCTGCAAGGCTATGAACCAGGTGCTGGAAGTTGGGATTAGATTGGGCGGATAGTTTTTTCAGCTAGCACAGACACAATGGACTGAATGGCCTCTTTCTGTGCTGTAACTTTTCTATGGTTCTATGAAAGGCTGCCGGAAAACCCGGAACCTCTCCAAAGTTGGGAAACTGCTGTTCCCACTCCCAGCACCTGTTAGCTGCGAGACTGACTTGCGATCCTTTAAAAAAAAACTGGCAAACCACAAAGCTGCTGTGCTGAGCCCGGCAATTGTCGGGGGGGTGGGGAAGGTGGGGTAAGGGGGGTGGTGCGGGGTGGCGGGGAACAGAGAGAGAGAGAGGGAGGGGGGGACGGAGAGAGGGGGGGGTGGTTGCAGAGTAATAATAGGCAACTGATCCACAGCCCTGGTTTTACACTGGATGCCCAGTTTAAAATCAGCCTTGTTAATTCAAATAGAAAATCATGATGCAAGAGGGACATAGCTATAACTTGGACTGGATTGGCAATTAAATATACCTGTATGTAGCCTTTCCATGGGGGGGCAATAGAGAAAGAAGTGCAAGGAGCGGTATTAATTTGAGGTGATGTGATAGTTGATTGGGGTATGGTTCAGTTTCTGGGAGAAGGGTTATTTCTCTGCTGTAATCTACAATTAGAAGTAGATTTTAAATACAAGATCTCTTTTTTTTGAAGTACAGATTGTTCACACAAGGGCTTATCCTAAAATCAATAAGCTATACTTTATTATCAGCTCTGTGACTTTAATGATGAGATTTAGAAGTTAGATGCCATTAGGAGCATTATGCATCTGACAGCCAGAAGCAGTCTGATAAAATGAGTACAACGGAAGATTTTAACAATAAAGTCAGCAAAATGTGCACAAAAGACTAAAACAATGCAGTATTCATAAATCAAATGTATTGTCTTAAAAGTGACTTTTTTCTATTCCAGTTGTAGTCTCCACTGCTTCCAAATGTACTTAAAAAAAAAACACTTGTGCTTTGTTTAAAATACCTGGGACTATGCCCTCCACTTTTAATTAACAAAAAAAATTATTGCCTTCTACACAAAGGATTCATAGAAGGTTTCACCTAAAGGTGGCCATGACCCATTACAACAGTGACTACTTCATTGCTTTGAGATGGTCCGTTGGTTGTGAAAAGTGTTATATAAATGCAAGTCTTTTTTTCTCTAACAGGTTCACTATAATCTGTCAGTGTATAAAATAAATTACCACCTCATTGCTAACAGGATAACCTGAAAATTACTGCTGGCTCCTGGTAATTTGTAGTTGCGTCATTCGAATTATTGAATAATTCAGATTCAGATTGCATTAAAAAGCCTTCAGTGCTATTTTTATTCCGTGTGCTTGATTCAAATCAGACTTATTTTTAAAGTAAAAAATTCACCCGGAGCTCTGAATTTCCTCAGACCTGCTGCCTCTGCACTGCCATAACTTCATCGTTTTATGGTTAAAAGAGGAAGCGGGGGAGTGGGCAAGGATCCATGCTTGCGTTGATGGTGCATGAGTAGGATAGGAAACCATTGTAAGAGTTTCTCTGGTTGTGATTGGATCATGAAAGTGGGACCAAGAGGGGCTGGTCCCATCGAGCTGGTCAGTTAAGAAGGAGCTGAAAGGTGGATGTCATGGTCAACCTTGCCAAAGGATGGAGAGCAATTGAGGAGAAAGAAAGACTTGCATTTTATGTCGCGCCTTCCATGGCTTCAGGATGTCAGAGAGTGTGTGATGGCTAACAAAGTACTTTTGAGCTGTAGTCACTGTTGTAAAGTAGGGAACATAGCAGCCAATTTCTGCATGGCAATATCCCACAAACAGCAATGTGATAATGATCAGATAGTCTGTTTTTCATGTGCTGAATGAGGGGAAAACAGTGGCTCCAAGATGCTGGGCAGAACTCCTTTACTATTCTTTGAATAAAGTGACTCCTGACAACGGAGCAGCCCACTGACATCATTGGAGCGCTCCAAGCTGCGCACGTATGCAAACAGTCTCCTGCTCTCAGTGCGGTGCTGCACACGTGCAGCCTACGTCTTGCCAGGTCTAATTGGCACATGCGCGGGAAAACGACATCGCGTAATGCCAACATCATCGAGCAGCTGAATGGGGCACTTTGAGGCTGAAGGTCGATCCCCACTACTTGCTCCCCCGCCCCACTGGCCGCTTTCCCCCCTCGGCCACTCGCTCCATGCCTTGACGCTTTCGCCCCCTCCCCCCCACTGGCTGCTTTCCCCCCCTCAGCCGCTCACTCCAGACCTCGCCACTGCTCCCCCACCCCCCCCCCCCCCCACTCCCCTTGACTGATTGTTCCCTGCTCCTGGCTTCCTGTACTACCCCCCCACTCTCCGGCCACTTGCTCCCTGCTTCTGCAACCCCCCCCACCCCAGCCACGAGCCCTAAGCTGCGCCACTTCCCTCCTCTCGGCCACTCGCTCCTACATCACCGTGCCACCCCTTGTGGCCTGTCTTGCTTCTTCGGGCGGCGCGTGGAGAACGATCAAACGTGGGAGCAAGTGGCCAAGAGGAGGGAAGCGGCGTGGCCTAGAGCTAGGGGCTGGAGGGGGACGGGGGGAACGGGGCTCAAGCGGCCGGAGAGCGGGCTGGCGGGGGTGAGGGGGGAAGCGAGGAGTGGGGAACAATCCGCTGAGGGGAGGGGAGAGGGGTGGGAGAGCAGTGGCAAGGTCTGGAGCGAGCGGCTGAGGAAGGTGGGTAAACAGCGAGGCTGTAGCGAGTGCTCAAGGGAAGGCAGCAGGGAGCCAGCGGTGAGAAGATGGGCACAGGAAGGACCGATAGAGAGAAGCGCAATGGCAGGAGGGAGTCGGGGACTGTTGGGGGTGGGATGGAGGTGGCAATGGCAGCCATTGAGGGGATTTTCAGGTTGAAGTTTTTCTGTGATAAGTTGAGCAGCGCCATCTTTAATCCTGACAGCTGCCTGAACGCTGCAGACAGTGACGTCTCAGTGGAAGAGGCTGCATTTGCCCATGTGCTAATACTGCGCCACCTAGTGGTTATGTTGTCAGCAAACGCAGTCTTCTTTGAAATAGTACCATGGGATCTTTTATGTCCACCTAGAAGGGCAGATGGGGCCTTGGTTAACATCTTATCTGAAAGAAGATTTAATTTAGGCCCTTAGCTGGATGATCAAGCCTCCCACCCGCGACTGGTGAGCTGCCTCTTGGACCACAACAAACAGCTTGGTGGCACTACCTTGAAAAAGTTGGAGGACCAATTTGCTGTGATCCTTCTAGCCTGATTAGATGCTTGAGACTCCCACCTTTACCGCTGTACTCACCTGAATGCCAGTATCTCCATAACATCCAGATCACTCAATGGAAAGGAAATGGGAGCAGTCGGAATTCCTGTGGGTGATAGACATCTCACTAGCCCTCCTCCTTGCAGATATCAGGCTTTCAATGGAGCATGTGGAATTTCCACGTGCCCTTTGCCTCACTGTAAATTCCCACAGCCATGCCTTCTTGCTGGGACTCTTCCAATTTCCTATCTCCAGCCAGTCACCCCCCCACCACCCACCCCCCACCCCCCCCACCCCTTTCAAGTCAGGATACCACTCTAGGCCCCAAGGAAATTCAGGCCGTTGGCTGCTTTTTAATCTCATCCTGCCCTCCAGATACAACTTGACTTCCGATAGTACTGAGGATTTTGCATTAAAGAACAATTCGAAATCAATGGAAATGAAAATTGGATGTGTTACATTACTTTGAATTTACTTTCATGAACTCAGGACGTCCCAAAATGATTTACAACTAGCAAAGGACTTTTGAAGTATAATCGTCATGGTAATATAGGAAACACGACAGCCAATTTGCACAAAGCATGGTCCTACTTAGTAGAATAAGTATTTCACTTTGTAAGTTACTCTGATGTCTGCTCTCATTTGTCTCCTCCCAAGATGAAAAACCCTAAATTTTCAAAGCTACCTTTATTAGCCAGATTTTGTCATTGGAGACTGGCTTTGGGGCTTTTCTCTGCACATTTCCTAAGGGTTGATTTCCTTAGTGTCCAAATGAAAATATGCTGATCAGGAGCAGGTTTGAATTTAACACTATATAGCTCCCACATGATGCCCTCCCACTAAAAATGGACAATCAATAAATCATTAATGTGAACGTGAAGAAATTAAATGATGCCAAAGACAAGGTATTACTTTCTTTCTGATGCATAATCCATGAGTAATTGTTAGGACAGAAGTAGTTTTATTTTCCCTTCAATGAACCTTATTTTACTGACTGATTGGATTGGAATCCCTCGACTCTTTAAGATCCAGTAGCATCGATTTTAATCCCTCATGTCTGACAACTGATTGGGTGGTGGGGGTTAGATTCAGGGCACCATCCGTACCGCTACATTCGTTGCTATTTTAACTTCTGCTTTCAGGACAAGCCAGAGGGGCTCACGGCAGGCAGACGAGAGCCTCCACAGAATGCAAAAATTAGGGGCCTATTTATAAAAAAAAACTTGCATTTATATCGCACCTTTCACAAACTTAACCTGTCTCAAAATGCTTTACAGCAAATGAAGTACTTTTGAGCTGTATTTGCTATTGTAATGTAAGAAACAGGGAAGTGAATTTGTGCACAGCAAGCTCCCAAAAACAGCAGTGAGATAATGTGATGCAGGTTGAGGGATAAATATTGGTTATAATACCTTACTGTTCTTGGAATACTATTATGAGATCTTTCGTAGCCACCTGAGAGGGCAGATGGACCCTATGTTTAATGTCCCAGACAGTATTGCCAATAGTGCAGTCCTCTCTCTGTAATACATGAGAGTGCTACCCACTGAGCCACAGTTGGCACCTATGATGCTCTAACTATGACAGTTAGGACCCCAGTGCTATTTTAACTTGAGATCATGTGTGTTGGGTACAGTGCTGGACCCATCTGACAGCTGACAGTTTTGGAGTCGGAAGAGGTCCAAGATGGTAAGTCATTACATTTTTTGTAGGTTTCCTTGTGGGAGTCAGGAGGAGCAGGAGTGCTCTTCCAGCATTCCACAAAGAAGCCTTACATTGCCCTTCCCTGTTCTTCTCTCCCTCCTCCCCTCACCACAATTCCATCTGGGCCCCCTCGCCCACCTACCAACAACTTACTGCGATGCCCATGACGGCAGCCCCCTGCCGCTCGGAAACCTGCTTTTACTCAAGTGATTCCTGCTGGGTTCAGGTGGGAGTCGGCCCTCCATCATGGCAATGAGGCCAGTTAAAAAGCAGTTCAAATCTCTCCAGGGTCCTATACCGTACAGTGTGCCACGCATATTGGCCCCCCCCACAGGCCACAATAACCCCAAGTGAAGTACCTTCAGCAAAGGCCTGGAACTACAATGAAGGAAAGTCGTCCTGACTGGCGTGAAGTTCAGAGGACTTCATGCAAATACTTGCACTTTCTTTTAGCTTTAATTTCCATTTTGAAACAATCACTCACAGCTTCTCCAACAGCTCAGGTCACCTGCTGCGACTGACCCTACAACATTTTCAGGAGAGTCTTTTACAGCCATTATTGTCATCTTTCTTTAACTGATGACTTTCACAAGCATCTTTAGGGAGAGAATTGTTTTCTTTTACTTCTGTGCAACTGGGTAACTCTCCGACTGCATTCTTCAAAATAATTACAAAGAGACTCATTAATTCATGCTGCAAAGCAATGTGCATTTTTTTTATTCGTTCCATGGGATGTGGGCGTCACTGGCAAGCCAACATTTGTTCCCCATCCCTAAATGCCCTTGAGAAGGTGGAGGTGAGCCACCTTCTTGAACCGTTGTAGTCCATCTGGTGTGCCACCCACAGTGCTGTTAGCGAGGGAGGTCCAGGATTTTGATCCAGCGACCGTGAGGGAACAGTGTTATATTTCCAAGTTAGGATAATGTGTGGCTTAGAGGGGAACTTGCAGATGGTGATGTTCCCATGCCTCTGCAGCTCACCAAGCTTTGACAGCCAGGGCCTGACTCCATGCATGACATCTACAACTGAGGAGGTGAAGAGCATCGATGTAATGAATCATCACCGCTGCCATGTTCCCCTTCCAAGACATTCCTCAGCCTAAATTGGACATATATTGCCAGTCGGTCATTGTTGCTGGGTCACCACCCAAGACCATCTCTTTGGGAGCATCATCACTACAATGATGGCAATAAAGAAACCCATCACATTCACCTCAGGGCAACATTTCAGGTATAGACCTTTCATTGGACGTTTTCTATTTTTGTTTCAGCAAGTTAACAGAAGGTACCTCTTCCAGTGTGTTCATCGATTCCAGATCTAACAGAAAATATAATTCTCCTAAACCATCTGCTTTTAATAGTTTCAGTGAATGATGCAGTTGGAGCCTAAGTGAAACCTTTTTGGCTGATGGAATCCTGAGAATATTAGTCCGTAACATTTCCGAGTGATAGAATCTATCTTTTTCTTTCCATTTTATTGCAGATTATCATTTCTGAATTAAAGCCATTGGTGGCCTAGAGATTTGAAGACCTGATTCCAAAGTGCTGATCTGGTGATGTTTCGGAATGATTAGGTCAATATTGAGACAGACACAACTGAGTTGGGCTGGTCATGTAGGCAGAACGCCTGACACTCGCTTACCAAAGAGAATCTTCTATGGAGAGCTTGAGTCTGGGGTGCGCTCTCATGGCAATCGAAGGAAGCGCTATAAGGACACTTTGAAAGCTTCACCCAGGAGTTTTGATATCAACCCCGAGTCCTGGGAGAAGCTCGCCCAGGATCGCTGCACCTGGCACAACCAAATAAAAAAAGATATGGAACACCTAAGTTTTAATTGTGTCATGTTCCAAGACAGGTCAGCTGTGGCTCAGCAATGTGAGTCATCTTGCCTTTGAGGTTGAAAGTTGTGAGTTTAAGTTCCACTCCAGAACCTGAACACAAAAATAAAAGCTGCCACTCCAGTGCAGTACTAAGGGAGCACTGCACGAACAGACGTGCCATCTTTTGGATGAAAACTTAAACTGAAGCCTTGTCTGCCCTCTTGGGGAAAAGATCCCATAGTACTATTTTGAGGAAGAGAAGGGGAATTCTCCCTGGGTGCCCTGGCCGATATTTATCCCTCAATCAACATCACAGAAACAGATTATCTGGTCTTTTATCACTTTGCTGTTTGTGGGATCTTGCTGTTCACAAATTGGCTGCACTGTTTCCTACATTACAACAGTGACTGCGCTTCAAAAAAAAAAGTACTTTGTTGGCTGTAAAGTACTATGGGATGTCCTGTGGCCATGCAAGTCACTGTGTAAATACAAGTCATTCTTTCTTATAGCTTTATAAAGAGAGAGGAGCCAGATTCATAAAGCATACTGTTAAAACCAGGTGAGATAGGGGTCTCAGAGTTCCCTCTCAGCCTTTGCCTGGTCTAACCTTAACAGGGTTTAATTTTACAAACACCGTATTTTTAGCTCCCCCTCAGTGAATCCTTGTTCACTGCTTTCCAATTGCAAGGCAAAGAAATCAGATCAGACAGATTATCTTAGATTTAAACAAGAAAGGTGGAAGTTTATTAATCTTAAACTCTAATTTGGTTAACGACTACGAATATGCTAGCATGCATACGCGATAAACATGCATAGAGACAGAAAAAGTAGAGGAATAAAGGGGAAAAGTCTGAGGCAATATCTGATAGTTATTTACGGTCCCTTTAAGTTCAATGTGAAGTCTTTGGTTGCCGGTAAATCTTGCTATTCGTTGGGGCCCAGTGCATGCTTCAACTTATTTTGATGTAGGAGTCTTTTCTCTCTTGAGGTTTACGTGTCTTCTGTGGGTCCGGAGGCTTGTGAGAAAGTGAGAGAGAGCCAGCCAGGAAAGAGAGCTCTCTTGTTCCAGGCTCAGTTGCACTCTGCAGTCTGTTCCCAAACTGTCCTGTGAGCACAATTCAAAACTCCAAGTTGGCCAGCAGGTCAGTCACGTGAGCAACTGTTTAAAAAAAAATTCCTGCGTTTGTGGATTCCAAAGCTCTCGTGGGGGGTGTAGTGCTGTCTCCCACCCCGACAAGATGTAGATCACCATTGCTCAGTCCAGTCTCTGTTAATTGAATCACTGAGCAATTCTTTTGTCTCTCCAAGTACTGTCTCTTAGTATGCAAATATCCTCCAGCCAAGTGTCTGGTGATCTCTTTTTAAACAAGTAAATTCTTCACTCCAGCAACAGTTTAAAATTGATGTTCATATGACGAAATTAATATGCATCATTCTTGGCAGGTGGGGGTCTTCATGACAATACAGAAACATTTTAAAAGTCCCATTTAATAAGCAGGCATTTCAGTTAACGTGTATGGGAACTGGCAAAAAGAATAACTTACTGCTATCGAGAACTTAGTTTGATTGAAACAAATGGAGTGGAAATCCACACAAGGATCACATCTGCTGTCATCGGTTTTGAGACTAACATCATTACTCAAATGAAGGAGTTCTGTAAAGATTGAGTAAACCGAGCCCTATGGCCCGGTGACTGAGTTGTACAGATAAGGAAGTTCCCCAAGGTTTGACCTTTATCTTGACTCTTATACCAAGTGTAAGTAACCATACAGCATCTACTTGTGGCGGAGGAAGCACTTATTATGCGTTCCATAGAATAGCTTGTATAAGAAGCTAATACTCTATTAATCGAGAGTCCAATGAAGTAGGACAGTTCCATTCGCTGTTAGACTCGTATTGTTGGCTCTTAAAGAAAGAAAGACTTGCAATTATATAGCACCTTTGATGACCACCAGATGTCCCACAGCACTTTACAGCCAATGAAGTACTTTTGAAATACAGTCACTGTTGTAATATAGAAAACACGGCAGACAAGTTGCACGCGGCAAGCTCCCACAAACAGCAATGTGATAATGATCAGATAATCTGAATTGTGAAGATGATTGAAGGATAAATATTGGCCAGGACACTGGGGAGAACTCCACTCTCCTTTGTAATAGTGCCACGGGATGTTTTACATCCACCCAAGCAGGCAGATGGGGCCTTGGTTTAATGTTTCATCTGAAAGTCGCACCTCCGACAGTGCAGTACTCCCTCAGTACTACAGTGGCGTGTCAAACTGACTGCTAAGGTAGACAGTTAACAAAAAATCTTTTGGGACATGTAACTGGGATTGCATTCATCTGCAACAAAGTCCCACTCGAGAGACTTGAGCATGTAAGCTAGATTGACACTTCAATGCAACACTGAGTGAGAGTAGTGGGTGGAAAATCATGGGGCATTCACTTGAATTCCTGATCTGAGCTCCAACAGCACAAAGTTTTGTGGTTTTATAAAAAATTGCACCTTTGTATTTCAGTGAAAAATATAACTAACTGCTGTTTGGGGAAGGAAAATGAGTTGATTTAAAGGGGTCCATTTGTAAAAAGCAATCACCCCCTTCATGGAAAAAGTTTAATGCCGTTTCCTCCATCTCAAAGCCACCGTTGTCTCACTTTGTGCTCCTTCTGTGTTCTACCTGCTTTCAGATCAATATCTTTACTGTCTGCTTGTCAGCCCTGTCTCAGTGGAAAGCTCTCTAGTCTCTTGAGTTAGAAGGTTGTGGGGTCAAGTACTACTCCAGTGACTTGAACATATTCTAAACTGACACTTCAGTGCTGCACTGTTGGAAGTGCTGTCTTTTGAATGAGACATTTTAAACAAAGGCCCAATCTGTCTTCTCAAGTGGACAAGAAAAGTTTTCACGGCATTATTTGAAGAGCAAGGGAATGCTCCTTGCTGTCTTGACCAATATTTATCCTTCAACCAACCGCAAAGTTTATCTGGTCAGTATCACATTACTGCCTTACGGGACCTTGCTTTGCCCAAACTGGATGCCACATTTCCTACGTTACAACAGTGACTACACTACAAAAAGCACATCGTTGGTTGTAAAGTGCTTTGGGATGTCCTGAGGTCATGAAAGGCAAGATATAAATGAAAGTTATTTCTTTTTTCTCTTTGACGTAATTACCTTTGTATAAGTTGCAGAGACAACTTATGTATATTTCATTGTCTTTCTTGTGGTAATAAATAATATTCGAAGTGTTTGCTATGGGATGTTCCAGTTCTGTATAATTCATCACTGCACTGGAAAGTGCAGTTACTGACAAAGCCGGGGAATTGTACTCAATATTTTAGTGGTTTATTAATTAGCTCATGAATGTAATCCATATAGATATGCACACACACACAAACGTGTACATGTACACACATATGTACACACATACAGGTGTACGCACACTTAGACACACATGGACACAACATACACATACACACAATGAAATCATAGAAATCATAGGAAATTTACAGCACAGGAAGAGGTCTTTTAGCCCATTATCTCTTGTGCCGGCCAAAAAACGAGCTACTCAGCCTAATTCCACCTTCTAGCATTTGGTCCATTGCCCTGCCGGTTGCAGCACTTAAGGTGCATATCCAGGAACCTTTTAAATGAGTTGAGGGTTTCTGCCTCTACTATCTTTTCAGGCAGTGAGTTCCAGACCCCCACCACCCTCTGGGTGAAAAAACTTTCTCATCTCTCCTCTCTTTAAATCTAATCACTTTAAATCTATGCCCCCTAGTCATTGACCTCTCTGCTAAAGTAAATAGGCTCTTCTCATCCACTCTATCCAGGCCCCTCACAATTTTGTACATTTCAATCAAATCTCCCCTCAGCCTTCTTTGTTCTAAGAACAACCCCAGCCTATCCAATCTTTCCTCATAGCTGCATTTTTCCAGTCCTGGCAATATCCTCATAAATCTCCTCTGTACCCTCTCTAGAGCAATTACATCCTTTCTGTAATGAGGTGAGCAGAACTGCACACAGTACTCAAGTTGTGGCCTAACTAATGATTTAAACAGTTCCAGCACAACCTCCCTGCTTTTACATTCTATACCTTGGCTAATAAAGGAAAGGATTCCATATGCCTTCTTAACCACCTTATTGACCTGTCCTGCTACCTTCAGGGATCTGTGGACATTCACTCCAAGGTCCCTCACTTCCTCTACACCTCTCAGTATTCTCAGTATTGTATATTCCTTTGTCTTGTTTGATCACCCCAAATGCATCACCTCACATTCTTGGGGTTGAATTCCATTTACCATTTTACTGTCCACCTGAGCAGTGCGTCGCTATCTTCCTGCAGTCTGCAGCTATTCTCCTCGATATCGAGCACACGGCCAATCTTTGTGTCATCTGCACACTTCTTGATCATGCACCTACATTTACGTCCAAATCATTAATATATAGCACAAAAAGTAGGGGACCCAATACTGAGCCCCACGGAATGCCACTGGAAACAGCCCTCCAGTCGCAAAAATACCAGTCAACAATTACCTTTTGTTTCCTACCACTGAGCCAATTCTGTAAACAGCTTGCTACATATCCTTGGATCCCATGGGCTTTTACTTTTTTCACCAGTTTGCCATGTGGGACGTTGTCAAAAGCCTTGCCAAAGTCCATGTAGATCACATCATCTACACTACCCTCATCTATCCTCCTTGTTACTTCTTCAAAAAATTCAATCAAGTTAGTCGGACAAGATCTTCCCTTAACAAATCCATGCTGACTATCCTTGATTAATCTGTGCCCTTCTAAGTGACAGTTTATCCCATCTCTCAGAATTGATTCCAATAATTTTCCCACTACTGAGTTTAGACTGACTCACCTGTAATTATTCGCTCTATACCTCGTTCCCTTTTTAAATAAAGGTACAACGTTAGCAGTCCTCCAATCCTCCAGCACCACACCTGTATCCAGTGAGGACTGGAAAATGATGGACAGACCCTCTGCTATTTCCTCCCTGGCTTCTTTTAACAGCCTGGGGTGCATTTCATCCGGCCCTGGTGATTTATCCACTTTCAAGGATACTAATCCCCTTTAGACTTCCTCTCTCCCTATGTTTATCACATCCAATACTTCACTCCTCTCTTCCTTCGCTACAATATCTGCATCGTCCCCCTCTTTTGTGAAGACAGATGCAAAGTATTAATTAATAAATGATTGACAAAGCAATTGTTTTCATAGGGTTGCTGTCACATTATACCAGACTTTGAGGAGAGATTGAATGAGAGAGTCACAGCCATCAATGTGACTGCAAATTATGTTACGTGCGACTCCCACTACCTGCTCAGTGCACACTGGGAATAAAATCTTACAGAACTCACTGGTAAACAGGTGAGTCAAGCCCATCCATTAGTGAGCCACCTGAATAGCATTTTATTTGAACAATTTGATCTTTCATTGCTGTTTAGTGTCGCAGTCCTCTGATTATTCTGGATATTAAAATATCTTGATTTCCATTATGCACTGCTGATTACCTCAGTAGTGGTGGGAGTGATTGCTCTATTTCTTGGGGGATGCAATCTGAAGTCTAAATTAATTGAAAGGTTCAGCTATTCATTAAAGTAAATACAGAAATACTCCAGAGGTGAATTATGCTTTTACAGTCAGTAACAGAACCCATCAGAAATTAATGCAAGAAAATTACGACGGGTTCTATAAGAGATGTGGAATCTTCCCTGTTGCATTTTCTTTGCACGGCCCAGGAGATGTTTAACACCCAGGTGGTGAAGATGAAAATCTACTCGCAGTGGCTTTGATTCAATGGGCCTGATTTTAACTGGGATGCAAGAGTCGGGCGGGGTGTTGAGGGAAGATGACCAACCAATTCCGCCCTCTCCCTCCACCCTGATCTCAGGCAGTGTGAGACATGCATGATTTTAACTCCAGGTACGCATCTGCATGCTGTCGCTCACCTTTTTTCTTCCAAAAATATACTTTACTCATAAAATTTGTAAAAATACATGATATAACAGTTCAAAGTTGACATGACATAGAGTGCAATACAGTTCACTTTCTTTCAATACAGAGCCTGAGGTGCCTCACTACACTTGCCATGACACGTGATATTGTTATGACTGAGGTAGGAGGAGTGCACTGTCTTTTCTAGTTCCACTTCTCCATAGGTCACAACATATATTTAAATCTTTACTTGGTTACCAATACAACCAATTACACACTATTTTTTATCCCAGAATAAAATACACCAACCATGTTTCTTTAATAAACAACAAAATTATCAGTTTATTATAAAACAAGACTTAACCAGTAACAAAGCAAAGCATTAACACACAGATTGAAATATAAAAGTTCCCTTTTTAAAGTTCCCTAATTACACTCACACACTGGGAAAAAAAACACAGAAATTCTCTTAAGCAGAGGTCTGTTCCAAAAAAAGAGACAAAAAAAGACTACTTTGGCCAAACACTTTCTAATTCTTGATGAAAAAAAAGAAGACATGGAAGGAAGTCTGTTGTCCCTTTTTTTGGTCTGGCATCCGGGTATACGGAGACAGGTGTTTGGGATTGTTTCAGAAGCAGTCCATTCTGGAGATGTTGAGAATTATTCTAGTAGGCTTTCCAGGAGAAATGCGGCATCTGGCTTTTTCCACCATCGCGCACTGGAATCGCAGGATTTTTTCCACCTTCTCAGGAGCTATGCAGCACCAGGGATTTTAGCTCTCCCACACTGGATCTTGGCAGGATATTTTCAAAGGGGTAGAGAATGAGGTGAGCTGGGTGTTTTTTTTCCTTGGAGGGAAAACACCAACTGTCTTCAAACAGTTCACATCCCAACTAAACTGAAAACTATGTCCAAACCCCAAACAGAGAGTTGCCCTTCTGACCTCCATAAATCTTGACATGTGGCTTCTCTGTAACCAGTTGTTTACTGAGCCCAAAGCACATGACTTCCAGTACAGGTGGCTTTCAAACACCATCTCAGGTGTCCTTTCGGTGAACTTGGTAAAAAAAAATACATCCATGGAATCTTTTCAGTTTTAACACAAGTCCTCAAAAAAATGAAATTTTAAAAATATGGAAGCACTTTCGTAACAATATTTACAATGTGTATTTACATTTCAGGTCAAACATTCTCTGCTGCATACATGCCAAGGGGCTTTACATGGTTTCCAGCCCCTTGGTATACTATGCCAGGAGAGCCTTAGGCAGTGGCTCCAGGTACACATCTGCATGCTGTTGTTTAGCTTTATGCCTGAAAGAGAAGGGAAGCAGGGATTTGGCCAGTGGTCTGGATTAGGGCAGCCTCCAGAACCAAAGGGATGGTCACTGACAACCAGGTAAGTTGTGGAGAGACAGAGTGGGCTTTCGGAGGGTCTCGGTGGAGGGGATGCCTGAGGGCAAATGGGGCTAAACTTTCCTTTGTTGGGCCCAGAGCTGTACTTGTGTATCTCCAGAGCACCACAAGAAAAACTTTTTTTCCCTCTTCTAATCCCCAATCCTCTTCCTGCTGTCTTCAACTAGCGGGACAGCTAACAGAGACTTCCCCTCTCAGGAAACCAGTTAAAATCGTGTTATTGGACCCCAATCTGTCTAGTTAAAGAAGGAACATGTCTGGGTTCTGCTGGGTGTCTTTGCCACCTGCTCAGAAGAGTGTGTTAAAATTCCAGCCACCTGTTTGATTTTAACCACAGTTGGATTGAACAGGTTTATATTCACCCCTCATGTGTTAGAAAGATGATACATGCATGCTAACAACTTACAAATTTTTTAAAAAGATGTATATATTTTTTATATTTTCAGCCTGCAGCAAGATTCTTAAGTGTAATTAAACACAACAGCCAAAAAGGGAATGGGAATGTGACTTATATTCCTGCATGACATATACATAAATTTTATGGTACCATTATTGGCTCACATTAATTGAACCTGCAGGTAATTCAGTGTGATTATGGTTTTGTATAACCATTAGTGGAATTTGACCTTCATTACCTCTTCCCGGGGCTTAAATTTAAATGGACGTGTGATCATTTCTCCTCAGAATTACTCCTTCAACTCATTAACAGTGATCATTTATTCAGTCACCTATTGTTCATTAGCCCCTTGGACCCACTCTAAAATGTTTCTCATTGTAGTTGGTGGGTCTATAGATGATAATGAGTAACAATGTATGCTCTCAAACATAACCTTGTTACTGTTGAAATGGTTCAGATTCACGAGGTTAGAAATGTTGGAAAACTGTTGTAAAATGTAAGAATAAAAAGAAAATACTTTTTCACAATCTCAGGATATCATAAAGCATGCTTCAGCACTGAAGAACTTCGGATGCTTAGCCACTGTTATACTGTAGGAAATTTGCACACAGCTAAGTCCAACAAACAGCAATAAAATAAATGAGATGTTGGTTGAAGAATAGATATTGGCATGGACATTTCCCCAGTTCTTCTTTAAGTAACGCTGTAGGATCTTTAACATCCACCTGAGAGGGCAGACAGGATTATGGTTTAATGGCCAGAATTTTTTGTTGGCCGGGGGCCCTGTCCGCTGGCCGAAATGTCAGTGGCAAGCCTGCCTCTGCCGAGCCTGGGGAGCCAGACCGGAATTTTACGCTCCCCAGGCCTTTAGTTGGTCTTGAGAGGGACTCCCACCGCCTTAATGCAGGAAGCCCCGCCTAATGGAGCTGCTGGCCAATCAGCGGGCCGGCAGCTCTTAGTCCCAGCAGTGCCACCGGGTGTGGTGGCCACTGCTGGAACTACACCCAGCCATTGGAAGAAGAAGGATATCCCTGGAAAAAAGGTAGGTATTTAGGGGTCAGGCCCCAGCGAGGCAAGGGGGGTTGGTTATGGCTGCAGGGGGAGTGTTGTGCGTTGGGGGCAGTTGGGGCTTCAGGGGCGGCCCTCCGTGGGGCACAGGGTGCCCGATCAGGAAGGACCCCGCCCCCTCCACAACCTGCAAGAAGGCCACCTGCTTTCATCAGGCTGGCCTTTTGAGGCCTCAGCCGCCTGCCTACCAAGGGTATAATATCTGTGGCAGGGGGCAGAGGCCACTTAAGGGCTTTGATTGGCCAAGGGCAGGTGGGAGGAGGTCGGGAATGCTAACCCCCCCCCCCCTCACACCTCCCACTCAATTTTACGCATTTCCCTCCTCCCTCCACCCCTCCCTCCCAACCACCAGCCCGCTTGTTGGGAGGTGTAAAATTCCAGCCAATGTCTCTTTCAACAGTGCAGCACTCCATTGGAGTGTCAGCATGATAGTCTGCTCAAACGTTCAGAACTAGTGGCTCATAAGCAAGACTACTACAAACAGAGCCACCGCTGATACCTAATGATCATGTCATGATAAAGCAATGAGTTTCACCAGACACATCCCCTTGCCTTTCTTCACCCCCCCCCCCCCCCCCCCGCCCGCCGCACTATTCCCTATTCTTTAGGTGCAGTCTCAGGCAGGAGGTAAGGTGGCATCTAATGTTATAAATGTTTAGCTAAGGTATGTCAGTAAAATATTTCTTTACTTTAACAGGTGCAATTTTTGATGAATCTGCCAAGAAGGACGATGAGGTGTTTCGACTGGCTGTAACGGACCTCAACACGAATGAGGAAATTTTACAGACGGAGAAAATTACATTTTCTGTGACATTTGTGGACAGCAACAATCCTTTTCAGGTTGTCCAGGAAGGTAAGAATCAATTATCAAACGTTTAGGCTTAAATTTGTCTTGTAATCATTTGCATTGATGCCCGATTGTTGCTCCAGTTTACTGATAAGAAGTGATTTTTTTGTCTCATGTTCCAGTCGAAAAATGATGATCCTTCAATTATTGAGCTGATTTGCGCAATAAACTAAAGCAGTTGGCTCAATTCTCTCTTCCAGCTTTAGTGAGATGCATTAGAAATGTATCATTCAGAAAACTCTGGGTTGTCCATTTTTTGATGAACCGAACCCAACTTTACAGTAGAATTGGTGGAAGAAGTTAACCTAACTCAACCGACCGGGAACTGATCAGATCAGACCGGACTCCCATTTTACACTCTGTTGGATTTTACACTCCGTTGACCTCAGTCGGTGGAGCGTAAGATTGGGCAGGCGTGTGAATCGAACAAGCAAACTGATTGCATCCGTTTCCCGTGAGCAGGTTAGGCTGAAATGACCCCTAAGTACTTGCGATTCGTTCTGCAGCCGTGTCGGTGCTTCTAAGCTGGATTGTCATCAACATTGCAGCATATGTCTGGGCGGAGACTGTCATTTTTTTCTAAATCTTCATATATTGGCTGAAACTTGTATTGAATAAAAGATTCATACTTGACAGGAGTATTCCAAGTAAGATATGACAGAATGGGGTAGATTTTCAATTTAATCTGCAGTAATGAAAACCCCTGCTTCCATTGGATATCTTGGCGAGCCGTGACTCACAATGCCAGCTTCACTCCCCGACAGTGGCCAATTGAAAATCCACCCAGATATTTCATTATAAGGCCACTGGTTTAATGTGATTTTAAGAAATCAAATTCTGTTATTCTGAGATTGTGTGACTTTTACTGGGATTTTGGAAATTGCCGGGGTGTGGGCAGTGTTGGGGGGAAGCAGGTTGGTGGCAATTCAGCACTTCCGCAAGGAACCAAACACAATTTTAGAAGCTTACTTTACTAGACCTCTTGTGCCCCCCAGTTGGTTTGGATTAGGCTGGGGAAACTATCATTGCTTCCCCCCCACCCCCACCCCTCCCAGTTCATGCCGCAGGTTAGCAATGGCAGATCAGACCCAGATGATGTCATAGAAAGAATAAATAAAAACAAAAAGTGCTGGAAATACTCAGCAGATCTGGCAGCATCGGTAGAGAGAGAAGCAGAGTTAACGTTTCAGATCTGTGACCTTTCATCACTGACCTGAAACATTGACTCTGCTTCTCTCTCCAAAGATGCTGCCAGACCTGCTGAGTATTTCCAGCACTTTCTGTTCTTATTTCAGATTTCCAACGTCTGCAGTATTTTGCTTTTATTATTGTAGAACGAATATCCTCCTGACAGTAGGATCCAAAGCTGAGTCGATCTAAAATCCAAACTGCACAACCATTTTTCTCCCTGCTAAAAATCTGGTCCAGAATTGCTTGTGGATGCTGAGGAACAACTGGAGCTTTCTGCACTGAGATGAATAGAGTTTTGTTGGGTAAGGGTATCAAAGGATGCAAAGTATTGGCAGGAAAATGCAATTGAGGTGCAGATCAGCTGCAATCTAATTGAATGGAAGAACAGGTTTGAGGGCTGAAGGCCTACTCCTGTTCCTAATGTAACGGCAATGTACTGTGTGTGGTGCACGTGCTGACATTGCAGGTGCAAAGTGTGTGCACCTCTCCAGGTCTGGTGTTCTCGGGAGCAAGAAAATATTGTGAAATTTCATTTTTTTTTTCTCAGTCAGGAGAAAACCTGATTGTATCAATTTAACCTCCCACTACAACACCCCCCACCGCCGCCCCCCCCCCCCCACCCCCCAGTACATTCAGGAATTGATAAGAGGAAACTGTTAAACTAGGGCTCTTGGGGTAGTTTCTCTTGAAGAATGCAAACTCGTTTGACTGATCATATTGAGGTCAAAACTGAGCAGTCAATCGTTTTAGCAAACTGAGCAGTGACGGTGCGTATTTGAATACTCTTCAAACCTGGGGGAGGATGAACTTCCTCGGAGCTCACCTGGCTCCACCCCATAACAGAAACCCCGTTCACATGTGCAGACTGGGTTTCTGCTGCAGTTCTGCCAAAGTTACAGAAGCAGGAAATTCTCCTCCCCCACCCCCAATCCCCGTCCTCTCTCTTTTTTAATTATTGTTCTTAGCTTTTGGGTGTTGCTGACAAGGACAACATTGATTGCCCATCCCTGTTTGCGCTTGAGAAGGTGGTGGTGCACTGCCTTCTTGAACCACTGACGTCCGTGTGGTGTAGGTACTCCCACAGTGGTCTTATGTAGGGGGTTCCAGGATTTTGACCCAGCGACAATGAAGCAACTTTGATATATTTCCAAGTCAGGATGGTGCATGACTTGGAGGTGGTGGTGTTCCTTATGTTATATTAACTCATCTCATTTCATTTATATTGTATTAATTCATAGTATATTCTGTTATCTCATTTTAAACATTATCTCATTATATTGTCTAATTTAATCTCATATTAATTATACCATTCATTTAAAGGTTGTTAGTAAAATAGTTAGTTTCAGGTGATGCGTTACGATGTTTTAAAACCTAAATATTTATTGAAGAAAGCATTAAGGCTTTAAACTGACATATCTTGTGTGTACCTCATTCACCCATAATATCAACCGATGTGTGCCACCCTAATTGCACACAGGTGGCAAATAATCCATTCGATCTTTATGCAGCCTGTACATCGCCTGATGGTGACACTGTGTCTCAAAACGCTTTGTTGGAGAAGTTGTAACGACTGTGATTCTGCTGGTGGTCTCCTTCTCTCTGAGCATAGTGACAGCTTCCCATTTTGTGGTGCTTTGGAAGTAACTGGGCCATAGGAATGAAAACAATTGTGTGCAGTCAGATTTTCCATCAGTGAGTTCTGCTGCCCCGAATGCCTCAGGACATGCCAGCAGTGAGCCAGTGATACAGCACACTTCACAAAGCTGTACTCCCTGATCATTTCCCTAGGGCGTACCCAGGACAAATAGTCACTTAAATATATCCCATGGACTGATTCTAATTATTTCATGTTTTTTTGCCTTAACGAGTTGGGAGAGATAAGCATACTCCTTGGATCAAAAATCCTTCTCAATGGCGTTAACTACTGCTCTTTTGTTTTTTCTAAAGCCACACTAGTTCACTACAAGAGGGCTACTTATCAGGCCTTGGCATACTCCTGTCTGAGCACCCAACCTTGATGGAGCTCACCTACATGTTTCAATTGGGCTTAACTCCCTCCAGTAAAACAGAGTAATTTCAGGAAATATTGTCCATCCCAGAGCTGCAGCAGGGACACTTGGCTGGTTTTAATAGCCAGGCCTCACTTAACATGCCGATTGCCAACCTCCTGACCAAGAGGACTAGGGAGTCAGTATGAAGCAGCTGGCCAGCTGTTGAAATTGGCTGACAGCGGGTCCCCAGGCTATGGTCCCCTGGGATAGGGTAAGTGCTCCGGGAGAGGGAGGAGGAAGCCCGAGGCATAGGAGGCCCACTGTTTCCTTATGGGTTCCTGGAGGAAGACTTCATTTTTTAAAGCCTATCTCGTTGGGTCTCTTGTATTGCTGGCTGCTACTCCCAGCAATTAGGGGAAGCCCACCCCTCCCCCACAGCTCAGGCCTCAGGTTAAAATGGCAAAATGGACCCTGATGATTCTATTTAGTTGGCCAGATTGGGGCAGGAAAGGAGTGATAAACTCCCCAGCCCTATTTTAACTGCCCCCTCTCCTGCTGCTCCACCAATTCTTGTTTTTCATCAAGCGGCTGGGCAGAGGGGAAATTAAAATCAAGCCCGGCATTCCTTTCCCATCCTTTCACTCCCACAAGGACCAGGTGACAGATCATAAACCCTGCACATTACTGGATAATGTTCCAAAACTGGTCTGACGTCCCCTGGTCTGCTGCATCCAAACCTTTTGCAGGAGACAGCTCAGAAATAAAATGGGCTTCTTTAATCTCAAACATACAAGTACTATGGGTACTGAAGCCTTGTTGGTCTTGGCAGTAAGTGCTGGTTGAGTTGGCATCCTTGCTGTTATATCCCAGTGAGCAAAGTCTTGCTTTCTTTTCAAGCCGTGGCTCATGTGTTCTTGCCCAGATATCATGAATTTTCAGATGTTTAGTACAATGGTTAGCCTACACACTTTAAGCTTTATCTGAAGCAAAATACCTGGAAAATAATAGCTAAAAATGGGATTTAACTAGAGTGTGCCTCGGGGTCATTGTGACTTTGTGTGATAATATATAATGGGTGATGGCTAATCTGGCAGCTGTTTTACATCGCTTGATTTTTATTTTCATTGACTTTAGTATTACCCCAGTATTGTTTTTATTAAGGTGTCTAAGACTCAGAATGATGTTTAAGACCCTACCTTAACCTTACCTCAGTTCTGATGAAAGGTCGCAGACCTGAAACATTAACTCTGCTTCTCTCTCCACAGATGCTACTGGACCTGCTGAGTATTTCCAGCACTTTGTTTTTATTTCAGAATTCCAGCATCTGCACTATTGCTCTTCATCCCACTTCAATTTGAATGCTTTGTGTCCACCCTTCTCTCAAGACACAATGTACATGTAAAGACTTATATGTTGAGTTTTCCATGGTTTCAAATCCCTGCATGGCCTCTCCCCTCCCTATCTCTATAACCCCCTCCAGCTGTACAAGTCTCTGAGATATCAGCACTCCTTCAATTCTGGCCTCTTGCACATCCCTGATTTTAATCTCTCCAGCATTGGCAGCCATGCCTTCATCAGCCTAGGCCCCAAGCTCTGGAATTTCCTCCCTAAACCTCTCTGACTCTCTGCCTCTCCTCCTTTAAAATGCTACTTAAAATCTACCTCTTTGGCTAAGCATTTGGTCACTTGACCAGATATCTCCTTATGTGGCACGGAGTCAAATTTTGTTGGATAACATTCCTGTGAAGCACCTACTACATTATAGGTGCTATATAAATGAAGGTGGTTGTTCCTATGGCACGATTCATCAGATTGGAATGCTGAAAGGATTCTATCTCCCCAATGTGTCTTCTGGCTTTTGCTCTGAAACAGAATAGAAGGATTATGGATGTCTTTGTGTGTTGTTGTTGGAGATTAGCACATTTTACAGTATTGAAGCTCTTTTATTTTTGTTGTTTGAATGATAAATGCTCCTGGCGTTTTCTCATCCCCTCGTACTAGACTTCTCACACGTATGACAAAACAGACAATGTTTCAGCAAAGGCTGACTGGCAAATGAAAATGAAAAATACCTTTCTGTTTATTAAAAAAGAAGGGAAAAGGACAAGCATGAAACGTATAGTTGTTCAGGTCCCGATCTATAATTGGAAATGAATGTTCAGCATTTGAAAGCCTGGAATTTTGGAAAAGCATTTATGCATGGAGTTTCTTTATCAAACAATGAATGAGGTATCTCTTAATACTGGTCATAAATTATAAAGTGGGATTGTGCCAAAACCACCAACCAATGCTGATTAAATCCTGTTTATTGATCACAATTATAGTTCTGCCCTGAAGGTTAACCAAACATATCTTGGATGGTGATTGCTTTTTTTATATATAGGCTGCATTTGGAAAGTTCATTAAATCTGAATTTAAACTTTATTAAGAAGCAGCAGACCTCATATGCTCACTGTCATGAAACCCTCTCCACCCCTTCAGTTGTCTCTGCCTATCCGTGGCTAAAATCCTCATCCATGCCATTACATGTCTCAGCTATTCCAACACTGTCTCAGCAGCCTTCGCAACCTCCACCTTCTGTCAACTTCAGCTCATCCAAAACTCTGCTGTCTGAATCTGACCCTGTACCAAGTCATGTCCTTGTTGATCTACATTGGCTTCTGGACCCCCAACAGCTCAAATTTAAAATTGTCATGGAAGCACAACATTGCCTCAAGCTGTGTAACTTGGGTGGGAAGTTGCAATTGGGCTGCTTTTTTCTGCCTGCGCAACTTGCTTAATTCCAGCAAAAGCAAGCAATCTGCAGGTGGATTCACTGAGGTAAAGGATAGGCGGGGCTCTTCAGCCCATGTAAAATATAAAAACCTCGAGGAAGGCAATGGGAAACCACTTCATCTCCTCTTCCTTATTAAGTGGCTCAAGGATCTCACAGATTTGAGTCAGGGCCTGCCTTAGGGCAAAACCCAATGAACAGATGGACAGAGGCACAGTTGGACTCTTGTTGGATTTGGTTCTTGATGGCTTTCAAATCAAGAGATCTTTTAAAGCAATGTATATGAACAGTCTGCTCGATGCAAACTGTAGCCACTTTGGCAGTCAGGTTGTCATTTTCAACGACGCATTTGACAATAAGCAATGGCATCACTGCTGAACATCAGTGTCAACACATCAGCTCCCACTGGTGCCTGATAGTGCAAACCTGCTGTGGAATTGCAGTCAATGTTACCTAGCTATCACCACCACTGGGAATAAATTGGGTTTGAATTGACATGTTTGCCCAAAATAGCTGTCAGAGGACACAGCAAGGCAAAATATTAAGAATAGTAAAAAGAAACATTAGAAGGGAGAACATTTTAAAGCACCTTGGAATGTGCAGATAACAATGAAAGCGTGAGTTGCTCAGTCTTGACTCTAAGGCAACTTTTAAATTTACATTGAATCCTTCCCAATGCTTGTGTTGGGTGGACTCTTGCCAGTAAAGTGCTGGTGTAATTTGCATCTCGGTTATACTGGCAACAGGCTACTCACTCTGCTGTTAAGAAGGTGCAGCAGAGCTCTGAACAAGATTAGAATGTGACTCCTCGGTCTCCCAATTTCTGCTTTGTTTTCATCTGATTGTAAAACCCTGATGAGACTGACCTGGCTTTTCCTAGCTCTGTAACCTTCTCCAATCTTCAGATCTTCGCACTCCTCCAATTTTGACTTCTCGCGAATTCCTAATTTTAACTCCTCCACCATTAGCAGCCGTGTCTTCAGCTGCCTGGGCCCTAAGCTCTGGAATTCCCTCCCTTAACTTTTCTGCCTCTCTGGTCATTTAAGCTGCTCCTTAAAATCGACCTCTTTGTCCAAGTTTTGGGCCAACTGATCTAATATCCCCTTTTGTGACTCAGTGTCATTTTTTTATTTATTCATGGGATGTGGGCCTCACTGGCAAGACCAACATTTATATTCCATCTGTAATTGCCCTTGAGAAGATACTGCTGAGGTGCCTTCTTGAATACAACTGAGTGGCTTACTAGGCCATTTCAGAGGGAGGTTAAGAGTCACCCACATTGCTATAGGTCACATGTAGCCCAGACCAGAGACCTAAAGGGCATTAAGGAACCAAGTGGGTTTTTAACAACAAAAACTGTGGCTTCATGGTCACCATTATTGGCAGCAGCTTTTTATTCCTGATTTTACTTAATCTATGGAACTGAAATTCCCCAGCTACGATGGCAGGATTTGAACTCATATCTCCAGATCTTTGTCTAGGTCTCTGAATTACTAGTCCAGTAGCATAATGACTATGTTACCGTCACTTTCCTGTGAAGTACCTTGGGACAATTTACAACATCAAAGACGATATATTAATGCAAGTTGTTGAGTATAAAATAGATTAGCTCTGTGGGAGACAACCTACACTTTGATAGCCTTTGGTTAGACTGCAGCAAGTATAAAGAGCAACTAATGAAATTCTTGGTCTGGGGAGTGGCTTAGTCATTCTTTGCACTAGTTGAGGTGGGACTGCACCCACTATCTGATCCTGCATGGTCAGTGCACTCCCGAACCAAGAATCCAGATGATCGATGGAAATTAGTTCTTGAGTCTCAATAACCTGCTCGATGCTGGTCATGCCTCCATGGCCAGCTCAACTGAGCATAAACCTCAATGTCAGCTCACCTGCCTCGCTGACGGTGGCCCTGAGGTAGGTCCTGGGAGATGCGATGGGACTAATCTACAGGGTGGGATCCAATTGTAACTGTAGCTCCACAGGAAGGCTTTTCTCAAGAAAGCAAAATTATTACTTGACTTTCATTGACCACTAAAAAATTTGCCACCGAATTTTGAAAACAAGGCCTTTAATTGGAGTTAGACCTGTTAATTTGCATATTTAAGGGGCCCAACACCCGTTTTAGGTATCTGCCTAACAAAAGGACCCCACCAATTTAGCAGTGGGACCAATGCCTGCATAGATTTTGCACAGACTGTCCCATTGTTAAATTAATATGCTTTGCATGTGTTTTATAACCGAAAAATGGGCGCTAAGGCATACCGATTTCTAGCCTACTATTTTATTTGAACTGCTGCTACTCGATAACCTTGGAGCAACCACATTATTGTTCTTAACTCCCCGTGTTGCAGCATGTAGATGGCATCAGATGGGGAATTCACCAGTCAAAATCATGTGTATCTGTCAGCCAATAGTATGTATGAAAAAATCAAATGAAACAATCACAAAATTGTGAATAAATTGAATGTATGGGAGCAGTTACAAGCCAGAAAACTCATTGTTGGCTTCAAATGATGATTATTAGCTGCTGGAATTTCACTCTCATGGTTTATGATATTCTCTGAAGTCCCCAGTGTTATTAACATTGTGCAATCTCTTCTGGGTATCTATTTTTCTATAACTATCTGGTAGGCAGTTACTGTTATAACTGTCCTTGAACCACATCCTCAGTAATGTATTTTAAAGTGCTCTGATGCAGCTTAGATTTTCCCTGTCTGAAGTAGACAGAAACATCAATTCTTTCTGAGAGAACGTGCCCACAGATATCTCGGGCTGCTTGCTGATGGCTTAAGACTGCATCATGAACATCTGTATGGTCCACTGAATTTTATGATAAGCAAGACTGTCAGCCTTCTCACTTGTGTGTGAGCCAGCTGCTACTATTTCAGAGTTTTACTGAACAAGCTTCTGTCTCTCAGGGTCTGTAAGCAAACTACCTTCCTTCTTTCCTTACAGTTGACAAGCTGTACTATTCCATTGAAAGGCTATCAATCTCTCCACCAATGCTGTGTGATCTGCTGAGTATTTCCAGCAATTTCTATTTTTATTTCAGATTTCCAGCATCTACAGTATTTTGCTTTTGTACCATTTTCTATACTCTGTTTTCTTAAAGGTGTGTATCTTCGGGTTATCAGTTCAATAATCACATCATGAGATTTAACGTGTCAGGTAACATTATCAGTTCATACTGTTGGCGTGGAGCTTTGCCTGATGAGGGAAAAGAAAGACTTGCATTTATATAGCATCTTTGATGACCACTGGATGTTCCCGTGTTGCAGCATGTGAAACGTGGCAGTCAATTTGCATACAGCAATCTCCCTTAAACAACAATGTGATAATGGCCAGATAACCTAGTTCAGTGGGTGTTGGTTAAGGGACAAATGTTGGCCGGGGTTAACTCCACTGCTCCTTTTTGAAATAGCATCATCGGATCTTTTATGCACATCTGAGAGGGAAGACAGGGCCTCAATTTAATTTCCTTATCCGAAAAACAGCACCTCCAGCAGTGCAGCACTCCCTCAGTACTGCATTGGAGTGTCAGCCTAAATTTTTGTGCTTAGGTCCTAGAGTAGGACTTAAACCCAGAAACCTCTAACTCAGAGGCAAGAGTGTTACCAGCTGAGCCACAGCTATTGCTAGTACACAATGAGGCCATTTCTCTCCAGACCTGGTTGGCATCCACAGCCGGGATTAAAATTGAGCCATGGTCTGAATGAGGTCATCAGACTTTTATGTTTTGAATGAGGCCCTCAACTTGCTGAAACCTGCCTGAGAAAATGGTACGGAGCAAAAATGTGGAGTGTACAAGGTGAGTATTATACTAGCGAATTTGAACCCCATCGTACCCTGGTCTCGTCAGGCAAGGGGTGGGGAATGGGGATTAAAATCTGGGTTTAAGAGTTCAGGCATATAATACCACTGGCACCAGCCACATTCAAGGCAGTCCAATTGTGCACAGGGGGCCTCAAACAGACCTTAGGCCCTTATTTGCAAATGCAAATGGCTTGTTCCAGTGCAGGGCCCTGGATGCCTAGTTTTTGTCCTCTGACAGGTGGTCCACTTCCAGCTCACAATACGCATGCTTCATGTCCACCATAATGGAGGTCTTGCTGCCATTAAGTGTCCAGAAAGCAGGTACAAGACCATTGAATTTTTCATGTATGTGAAGGCTTCTTAGCTGATGACGTCTGCAGTTAGAAGTGAGACTACCTAGGTACTTGGTGAAAGAGTCAAAACACTAAGGGGGTGATGGGAATTTAAATAATATTTCAATGCTGACATATCTATTGAAAATCCATGTTAAAATTTGATGAAGAGTTACCAGGAGGCTACATTAATATATTACGATGGTTAGAATGGATACTATGGGAGCTGTGGATTTTCAAGGTTCAAGGCATTTCATTTGGTCTTGGTCCCTGTAGTTGGAAATTGGAGGCACAAGAGGTTCCATTGACATAACTGTCGGTCCTGTTTGGGAAGGCTCGAGCAGGGGAAATAGTCCTAGGCTGGCTTCAGATAAGGATTGGGCATAACTTGTTTTGCCCTCCCGTTCGTCTTCTTCAATGTCCTTCTGTGAGGCATGTCGTACTCTCTTTAGTGTCAATAGATGATATGGACACACAATGAAAAGTTTAAGTGGGGCATCACAGTAAACACTCATCCACATGGTATGAAAGTTGACTTGGCATCATGTATGCCTATCATCAGATATGCCACATATGAAGCTCGCTACACTCGCTTGCGACAACCTGCCTTTGCACCAACTGCAAAAGAGCATCTCTTACTTTTTCCATTGCTCATACCAACATACTTGTGGCAACTGTGATAATTTAGTGTCAAGTTTGAGCCTGCCAGATATTATGATCATTTCACAGAGAATCCTCACAGCCTCATAAAGAAAACAGATCTGTTTATATTCTGTTCCATTTTATTCATCTTTCATCCTGTCTCATCCATTCCTATCCTCTCTTCCTATCCTGTCCTCCTCTCCCCTAGCTCCTATGAATAAATGTTTAGTGACTCATCTTTTCATTGGAAGGAAAGCATCAATTTCAGATTTTGCTAACCTAATGTCAAGCACATATAAATATACACTGATGGCCCAGAGAAATAACAGCATGCATGGTCTTTCAGTGAAGGCTTTCACTTGTTAATCACTGAAATGTTCTGCGTTCTAGTCAGAAGATCTTCAAGGAGACAATAGGGTGTTTAATTTCACCCATTTATTCAGGTTAATGACTCTTGTTAAAGTGGTACATGTAGGAATTTTACACAATGACATTAACCAGCAGGCCAGCTGAGCGAATGAAGCCTTTGAGTCATCAGTTCAGGGCTTAAACCAAGCAAGTGGGAATCTTGGCCTAAACCCATATTTTAATTTGGATTAAAATGTGTATAATCTATAAATTATCAGGTAAGCAATGAAGTCGATGAAAATTTGCATAATTATTATATACTTCAACCTGAAATCTTTAACTGTTGTTTCCACTTCCCCCTTTCCTGTTCATTGCTAGGCTCTTAGCTTTTGTATGTGGCATTCTGATAACACTAATGAGCAGGCTGCAAAATTAATGGCTGAATTTCACCATCCATGGAACATTTTTAATATGAACTATTTATCACTACATAAACCCTTGACACTTTTAGAAAATAAGCAAGATTTTTAATGAAATTATGTCAGAAGAATTTTATGATATTTAATGAAACCATTCCTGTGCTATATAGACATGAACATAAACATTAATTACTGGTTAATTAATTCCCATTCTGCCATAACCAGGTGCAAAATAATCTTGGTGAGGTGACCTTGGAATTTAGGCTATTGTTAAATATGGGGAATAGGATTTAAGCATTGTCAGTAAGGTTGCCATAGTAACCAGTCATTACACATTTGAAGAACGAATGTGTAACAAAACCTACAAATGGTGATTTGTTTACACTTAGGCCTTGAATGGTTTTCTAATGGCCTCTTTTGCACGTGTGGAAGGCAATTGAAATTTAAATGATTTATCCATAACATAGCTAGAGAATATTATCATCCAAGCACAAAAGCAAAATATTGCGGATGCTGGAAATCAGGACTAGACAGAAAGTGCTGGAAATACTCAGCAAGTCAGGCAACATCTGTGGAGAGAGAAACAGTTAACATTTCAGATTGATGAAAGATCACACGTTTAAATAAAACTGCATATTGAGTGCATGTTCTGAATTCTTTTAAGGTTATTTGGATCTACTTGAAACTGTGCTTTCTTTTTACCTGATGTGCCCTGTTTAAAGTGTGGTCATTTGATGAGTCTATAGTTAATATGGACATCCTATTTGATCCTGAGCAGTTTCTTTTGCTGTATCCTCTCCTTCACAAAGACCATCTACTTTCACCTCAGTAATATCAACCAACTCCACCCCTACTGTAGCTGACCTGCAGCTGAAGCCCACATCCTTGCTTCTGTTCCCCCCAGACTGCCCTATTCCAAAACTTTACTGGCAGATCCTCCATATTCCAGCCTCTATAAACTTTAGCTCATCCGAAACATTGCTGCCCATATCTTATCCCGCACTATGTCCCACACAATTATCATACCTACGTTGCTGACCTACATTGCCTCCTTATTCTGCAAAAGCTCCAATTTAAAATTCTTATCCTCTTCCTGTCATTGCTTTTTCCTAGCTTTGTAACCTTTCCACAACTCTAGTCTATCAGTGATGGTGGCTTAGTGAGTAGTACTCTTACTTGTGAGTCCAGAAGGTTGTAGGTTCAAGCCCCATTCCAAAGATTTAAGCATAAAAATCTAGGTTGATACTCCCAGTGAAGGAGTGTGGCATTGTCAGAGGTGCCATCTTTTGAATGAGAAATTAAACTGAGGCCCTGTCTGTTCTCTCCGGTAGACATAAACGATCCCATGGCACTATTTCGAAGAGAGCAGGGGAGTATTCCCCAGTGTCATGGCTAATATTTATCCCTCAATCAACATCACTAAAACAGATTATCTGGTTGTTATCACATTGCTGTTTGTGGGAGCTTGCTGTGTGCAAAATTGACTATTGCATTTCCTACATTACCACAGTAACTACACTTCAAAAGTACTTCATTGGCTGTAAAGTACTTTGGGACATTTAAGGTTGTGAAAGGCGCTATATAAATGCAAACGTATCTCTATCTCTCCATTCCTCTGACTCTGACGTGTTGTCTATCCCCGCGTTCTCTTCGCCTCACTATTGGCAGCCATGCCTTCAGCCATCTCGATCTGGTGCTCTGCAATTCCCTAACTAAATTTCTCTTCTACTACACCTCTCTCTCTCTATCTCTCTTCTTTCATCACCTCTTCTTTTGCTCAGCCCTTTATTTCTGATTATGCCTGTGTGAATCACCTTGGAACAATTTTCTACATTAAAGGCATGATATAATTTCAATAAATAAAAGAAAATACTGCTGGAAATCTGAAATAAAAACAGAAAGTGCTGGAAATACTCAGCAGGTCTGGCAGCATCTGTGGACAGAGCACGAGAGTTAATATTTCAAGTTTGTGACCTTTCATCACATATAAATGCATGCTGTTGTTAATGAATCCAGGCATTTCATACAACTAATTTGTTTCTTCACCAAAACCTTTAGTCTCTGCCATTACAACAGACAGCATCAACACAGGAGGATGGAATTCAATATATTTATAAAAAATCATATTTTGCAACAGTAAACAGAATTTCTCAGTGGAATATTTAATTTGTGATCCAAGTCCAATATGGCAGTTTGGACCAAAGTGGAGTCATTTTGCAGTTGAGTGATGGTGTATAAGGAGTGTTATCAATTTAGCGGCCCATTATAAATCTCTCCAGATAATGGGAATGAAAACTGGGAGAAATTTTTAATGTGCAGCTGAATGAATAACACCTGTTTTACATATTGCCCAAAGTCAAAATAACCCCATATTACTCCAATATTGTGTACTGTCAAATCGAAACACACTTTAATTTTTTTTCTCTCCAACTCAGATCTATCTACAGTATATCTTTTTAGGTCAGAGATAAGCAAATTTAATATACTGCAACTGTTTTTTCTGCAAAGTCACATCTTATTAGTGCACTTTTTATTCTAATTCCCCAGCCTCTGTAATTACAGAGGGCCATCAATAGTGGCTATCAGGATGATATACTTTACTGTAACTAGTTATGAGTTGTACAGACATCTGGGGGTTTCGTACCGATTTCATGAATTGTTAATGTGAAGAAAGCATAGCTCAAACCATGTTTTTCATGCAAGTATGTGGCACTCTTGACCGCTGTGCTGAAATATGCATTTGTGGTAGTGCCCTGACGTGCAAAGTGCAACAGCTAGCTCTACGCAAATTGTACAGAAGAGACATGAAATTTATCTAGGGGATGTGCATAATGTATTCAAATGTTTTCTCTTTTGAAAATATTACTTAAATCTTTACGTCTAGGTCACGGTCACCACTTGCCTTGTTCTCAAATATTGCGTGCTCCTGTGTTTTTGTTTCATTTCATTCTTGGGATATGGGTGTTGTTGGCAAGGCTGGCATTTATTGCCCATTCCTAATTGCACCTGAGAAGATGGTGGTATCCGCATTCATAAACCACGGCAATGCATGTGGTGAGAGTGACCCCGCAATGCTTTTAGGTAGGGAGCTCCAGGATTTGGACCCATCAACAATAAAAGAACACAATCTGTGTGCCCAAGTCAAGATGGTGTGTCGCCTGGAGGTAGTGGCAGTCCCTGCAGCTGAGGCCCTTGTCTTTCTAGGCAGTGGAGGCCACAAGTTTGGAATGTGCTGCCTTGCCGAGTTGCTGCAGTGCGTTCTGTAAATGAGACACACTGAAGCCATGGTGCACCAGTGGTGGAGGAAATGGATGTTTCAGCCATCCACTTACTCAAGTTAGCCATACAGCCAACCTTCTTTATGGCATCTTCCTATGGGTTATACACAATCCACACATCACATGAAAGTGCTGAAGATCCTGTATTGAGAAAATGAACATAATTGTAGGAACATAAACCATTATAGAAAATAATTAGGTTTTTGCCAAGTGTTACAATGTACATGGAAACAAAATTAATTTTGAAGAAAACATACATTTTTGAGATGTAAATTGAAATTATTAAGTACAATATGGGGGTAAATTAATTGATGGGTTGGGATAGAGGGGAATATTTTTGTGAGAACTGTAGATCCTTGATGTGCATAGATTCATTGAGGCTCTTTTACTGTTCTACATCACTGCTGCTAATGGACAGCTAATGAAATTAGTGACAGAAAAGAAAGGCAAATAAGTTTAAACATTGTGGAAAAATAAAACAATGATGAAATCAGGGTGTAAGCACTGTCTTTGTTTTTAGTTGATTAGCTTGGATGAAGGACCAAAAACCACAGTGCACAACACCACCAAGACTGAAAAGAATCAGAAGGCTAGATAAATCAAAAAGGAATGTGAAAAAGGAATACTGATGTTAATGGGTTCAACCAGAGGCATGGTAAACTGGAATAATATTGTGAAATAAGGGAGAATCTTTTCCACCTTCACCGCTTGTGTGGGAAATTGATGGAGTAAATTGCAGGCTAGCAATGAAACACACCTCATTTTTATTTTTATTGAAAATAATGGAAATGTAAATTGGATGGGTTTTGTTACATAGAATGAACAGTGCAGAAACAGGCCATTTGGCCCAAGAGGACTATGTCGATGTTTATACTCTGCACCTAAAACTGTTGGGCAATCCAATCAACAAGTTTACTGGCCAATGGTGAAAGTAAAAATTATCCCAAAGGAAAGGAGGGCTCAGCAAGTTGAGAAATGGGGAACATGATTTTCGTGAAACAGCAGAAGCCCTTTATGTTGGTTGATGCTTATCTAAAGAATCTAATAAAATAGCTCTGTGTAATGCTCACCAATGGACAGAAAGAAAAGAAAGGAAGGCTTGCATTTATATCACACCTTTTACCACCTCAGTATGTCCCATAAACAGCAATTGTAGGGATGTTGTTTGAAGGATAAATGTTGGCCAGGACATCAGGAAGAATTCACTTGCTTTTCTTCAAAATAATTGGGTTAATTTTCATCTTCACCACTCAGGTGGCAAACTGATGGAGTAGATTGCCCGCCAATAATGGCACCAAGGAATCTCTTACACCCACCTGAGAGGGCAGAGAGAGCCTCAGCTTAATATCTCAACTGAAAGGTGTTAGCTCTGGCAGTTCAGTACTCCCTTTGTACATTTACACAGACAATGCACAGAACACTTTATCTATTCTGAATATTCTTTGTAAAATTGTAGTGTCCATTCTTATTCTGATTTCTGAATTGATATTTCTGTTCATTTTAATTTTCTACATCAATTGATTTTCTTTGCTTTTCCAAATAGGAAAAGCCTTATGCTAAATATTCATCTCTGCACCCAACTGTCCAACAAATGCAACTCGGGAGCTCAGTGAATCTGATCCAGCTTGGGAAAGTTATAATCACATTTAATTTTTTTCAAACTGTTAGATTAATGAGCATTAAATTGTCATCTGACATACTCTCAACACTCAGTCACAATGGTTTTCAAATGTTGGGACCATCTTTCATCTACTCAGAAATATCAGACTATATCTCCGTGTGCTTCTTTGATGTGGTTTGAAAATGGCTGATGTGCCATGTGGGAGGAAAATGACTGCTGGTTCATGCATAATGGACAATCAAAAGAGAATTTCAGAAAAGGTTAAATGTTTCAGAGAAGAGTGTGATCGATTCAGTTAGTATCCTCTGTAATAAGGCATATGAGTCATAGAATTGTACAACACAGACAGAAGCTATTCAGCCCATCCTGCCTGTGATGGCTCTTTGAAAAAAACTGATAGAGACCCACTCCCCTGCTCTTCCCCATAGCCCTGCAATTTTTTCCACTTGAAGTATTTATCCAATTCCCTTATGAAACTTACTATTGCATTTGCTTCCACCACCCTGACAACATAATTCACACTTGACAGTTATCATAGCTATGAACTTTGTGACAGTCCTATTTCCTTAAGTCTAGAAGTCTTAGAATTATTGTTAAACCTTATTATTGTTTGAATTGTACTGCTGAAATGAAAGCCTCATTAGAACAATTGCTGATAAACAAGAGCTAATGGAATATTACAGATATAGTGACAATCAGTTATAATGAACTCAAATAGACTGCAGCTCCATTTATAGTAAAGAACCTCCAGTGGCTTAAATTACTATTCTGTCATTATAGCATGATACGCTTGTTACAACTAGCAAGCCAGCAGTTTATTTGCATACTTAAACACTAAACATTCATTACTTTATCTGAAAAGATCAGACAAACAGTCGAAACCAATGATTCTAGTCATAAATTGAAAAAAGAGGCTGAGATGTGCTGTGAAAGCAAGTTCAGTGGATTTGTGTGCCCTGGAGATGTGGTGGTAGAGGGGATGGATATTGAGTCTACGAGGAGAGATGACAATGGTGCTGGGCTTCTTGAGTGTTGCTGTGGTTGCATCCGTCCAGATGAGTGATGAATATTCCCTCAAAATCCTGATGGAGATGGTGGAGAGCCTTTGCTCAGGAGGTAAGCCACTCATTGAAGAGTACGCAGCCTCTGTCCTGATCCCATAGCCACGGTGTAGATATGACTGGTCTAGTGAGACTTCTGATGAATGGTGACAGCCCCCAGGATGAAGGTGGCGGGGAACTTGCCCATAGTAGTGTTGCTGAATATTGGTGGAGATAGTTAATACCTGGTACTTGTGAGATAAAAGAGTGTGTCACATCATAAAATAATTACATATTTTGTTGAAACCTGAATCAACTTACATAAAAACATTCACATTGTTAGAAATGCATTAGAAAGCTTTGATCCCCGTTCCTACAGCACTTTATAATCTTCCTGTAGTGCGACTATTCATTACCAGGGCTTTAGTTTAGCAGCATGCAGATCCTAATATTTGCTGATAAAATGCCCTCAGAAATAATCCAGGCTAGGGCAGGACAACTGGCTACAGCTAGACTGAGCAGGTGAGGCCACAATGCTTATGAGTGAGCTGATGAGATAAGGCACATTGTATATTCTACATAAGCTTTACTATGTCTTACAGGATTTGTCATAACTTTGTCCCACAGTTTCAAAATTAGTAGCAGGTGGGTATTAACAGTAAGCTCCAAGGGTAGATGCTCTGTACACATTCCCAGTACCTGAGCTGTAATTGCAACACAGGAGTTTGAAGCTGACTTGCGAGGTTATTAGATGAGCAGTGCCGCAGTTTGCAAATCAAACAAGAGTCTTGATAATTGTAATTCACTGGTATTAGGTTACAAATTAAGAGGATCAAACTGGACTGAATTGGTATGTTTCTATCCCAAATCTGATTCCCTTTGGAGTTTCTCGTTGTGATTATGTAGATGCCTTGGAACATTTTTCAGTCTTGCACTTAGCCTAACCTTGTCAAAGTGCTGCCCATGTCTGAGATGAAAGTCAAAGAAACTGACAATGGCATGGGCAGAAAACAGCCATCCTCGTTACTGCAGCCCATTAAAACTGACTTTTGCTACAGTTCAAATTAAAATGTTACAGTGCTTTGCACCAGATGGATTATAACTCCAGTTATGCTAGTAAAAAGTTCTGAGGTAGATCACTTACAGGATAGATCTTCTAGGCAATTTATAAACAGTATTGAGTTTTGAGAATATGAACAATCGTCCCTGATAAAAACAGCCTTCCTGTGTATGTATATAAGCACATATACACATATGTGAGCACAAAAGAGCTTTTGCTTGCTAGGTAGAGTGCAAGTCAGAGCTCGGCACAGTCACAGTATAACTGAACTTGCTTCCTATCTTCACTCTCTCCAGCTACCAGTCACATAACATTTGTGTAGTACAATTGCAGTCCTAAATATGCACGTGGCAGGGACAATGCTCTTCAAACAGTTTCGCCTCAATTCCCAAAGTAAGTTTGTGCTGTGGCCTAGAATGAAGTTGTGAACTTCTTCCAGCGACAATTTTTAGATTTGATCTCCTTTTTTATTCCAAACAAAATTCAAATTAGATCTTGTAGTATTAACTGCAATCGATGCCATTGCATCAGCAAACATCATTCCACCTCACTGTTTACAAACCAGGCAAAACATCGTAGAAGCTATTCTATTGGATAACGACACACCTTAATTGAAAAAAAAAAGCTGGAAACACTTTGCAGGTCAGTCAACATCTGTGGAGAGAAGAACAATGTTGATGCCTCAGGTGTCGTCCCTGTGTCGGATGTGGAATAAATACAGATGAAAAGCATTTAAAAAGAAAGTAGGACAGTGGGGAAGAACAAACACATGAGCACGCACACACAATATCCTGTAAAGTGCTCGATGAGAAACAGGAGATGGTTTCCCGTTTTGCATTTAAGCATTTTATAGGCCATTCTACCCCCTCTCTAGTGTATGCATGTGCATATGTTTTCATCCCCTTCCCTTTTTTTAAAATATTGTAAATAAAGTCTGTAATGTTTTCCAGTCCTGACAAAGGATCCACAGCTGAAGTACTAACCCTCTGTTCTCTCCATAGATGCTGACTGAACTGCTAAGTGTTTCTATCACTTTTTCTTTCTGACCCAAATTTCCAGCTTCTTCAGATTTATTTTCTCTTTGTTTTGTTTTTGTCACTCCTTTGGGAGTTAGCCAGAAAGAATGTACACTTCACTGGATTAAGGTTTGTAGTGATCAACAGTTAGGCCACATTTCGAATATCATTCAGTGATACATGCAATGGGTACGTTATCATTGGAATAGCATTGCCACGTTGAAAAGGATTCAAAGAAAAGAACAACATGAATAATTCCAGGTCTTAGGGCTCATGTCATTGTGATAAGAGACTTAGGAAACTTAAGCTTATCAGAGAGGAGACATGATCTGGGTTTTAAGAATATCCCAAGGAATGGATTATGGGAACCCAGGAAGATTATTTAACCTGTGCTGTGAAAACAGAGCTAAACCACACAAGAATATAGAATTAGTAAACCTCAAGAAAGACTTTAAATAAAAATTGGTTCTCCACACGAAGTACTGTCAATGTGGGACTGACGCTAAACCAGTTAATGCTGTGTCAGTTGGCATCTTTAAAGAAAAGAGATGCATGAATATCTGGTTAGAAGATGGATTGAGTGTGATAAGGGTAAGTGCAAGTAGAGGAAATCAAATGTTGTGTGGAATAGGTTGATTCCTGGGCTGCTGGAATAATTGAACTATTGCAGTAAAGAAAACTTATTTAAGCCTGTATGATATTAGATTAAGTATAGGTTAATATTCTGGAGATTTTATTTGATTTAGTACAGGAGAAATTTTGCAGAAACATTTCTCATGAATTAAATTGATTGTGTAGAGTAGATTGGACGTAGTTTTGTGGAATTAAGGATTCATGGGTGAGTGGGAGTTGTTCTTATTCAATAATTCAATGCTTACCTCCTTCTTGTCATCCAAGAATGGCATTTAGAAATAGGTAGATGCTTATTTTCTTTGCTCTAGAAACATGTGCATTTCAATCCATAGCCACATAAATACACAAGGTGGAAATTTCATTGAAACCACTCCCACTCCATCACTGTAATTTCACCAGAAACCCTGGGAGTCACTCCAAGGAAATTCCTGGCTGCAACAATCTGCTCTTCAGACCTGGCAATGCAACTACAAGGTAAGAAAGATGCCAGAGGTGCATCTCAATATTTTCAACAAGTGTTGTGAAGTGAGGCTAAGCTTGGTGTGCACTGTTCATTAATGAAGAGAGCAATGTTGCCTCGCACCAAACCTGTTAGTGTGCCAGGCATGAATGGCCACAGCATATACCATCAGGTGAGATGGGATGATTCTCAGCCTGACTTGAGTTGTCGTAAATTGCCTTTATTGATGGACGTTTGCTGGTTTTAAAGAACAAAAAATGATTGTGCTCATCAAAATGAGGGGTGTCACTGCCAGGAAATGGAGCACTTTTCATTTCAGGCAGCCACTTGCATTTATATAGCACCTTTCATGACTTCAGGATGTCCCAAAGCGCTTTACAGCCAACAGAGTACTTTTTATTGGCAGTGTAATCGCTGTTGTAATGTAGGAAACACAACAGCCAATTTGCAAACTCCCACAAACAGCAATGAGATAATCACCAGATAATCTGCTTTTAGTCATGACACTGAGAAGAACTCCCTTGCTCTTCGTCTAAATAGTGCCATGTGATCTTTCAGGTTAACCTGAGAGGAGACAGAGCCTTGGTTTAATGTCTCCTCTCGGTACTGCAACAGAATGTCAGTCTAGATTATGTGAAGTTTCTGGAGTAGTGCTTGATTCATTGGTGACAGTGTTACCATGGAACTACAGCACGGGATAGTATTATATGACTAGATGCAAAGGAAAACTCCCCCTCTAACCTCAGGCAAGCATTTCTCACGATGCCAAAGTGGCAATTTTTCCTGGGTTTATGCTGTTTTCCAGGATATCCAGGCCTTGGCTGGAGAGGTTAGGGAGGTCAAGCAGAATCCATGTCAGACTTGATCCCATTACCCCAGTGCCTAACATTTTGCGTTACCCGTGGCTTTTATTTTGAAATTGCAAAATCTAGTGCTAGGGTTTGGCAACCCAGTTTCATGATGGGTTCCCAGCATTCCAGGATTGTCCTGGTATCTCCAGGAATTTAAAAAAAAATCTCCTGGGCACTGCTGTCTACAATCCAGGAGGAAAAAAATGCTAGTTTCATTCAACAAATTGTGTGTTTATTGCTTTTTGAACACTTAATGTATTATTAATTAAAAATATTAGAGATGGTGGAGAAAAGTTGTTTGATTTGGCAGGTCGGTGGAGGTGAGAGGTCATGTGATGACACCTCCAGTAATACGTCCAACAAGAGTTGGCAACCCTAAACCTCAAGCCTGTTCCAAAAATCACTTAGCAAATTCAACTCAGCTTACCGTTGATAATAAATGCTCAAAAGCCAGTTCCCAGTATGGGAGAGGTTGAGTAAAGAAACTACAGTCTAGTGATGTGTGCCAGTTGTCAACCTGCCAAGCCAACATAAATTTGCATCAGCACAAGATGGTGAGAGTTGAACACATCGTCTAATTGTTTCTACCCCTCGTTGGCAAATACAGTGGGCTGAGCGTCTGTGAACAATGACGGCCCGCACATGCGGGCCAAGATTCGTGGAGCTGCCATGATATTAAACGCGGTGGCTCATTTAAATGTCTGTGGAGGACCGCCCCCCCCCAACACACCCCCCCGATGGCATGGAGTGGGTGGGCGATCCGTCCCTGGCAACGGCATTAGGAGCCACTGCACAGGCACCGACTCCATTTTAAAAGGGCCTTGAGCCTACAGTACAATTTAAATTTTTAAAGGACTACTCATTTAAAAAAAAGTGATCCCGACCCTCAATAAGCCCCAGTAACCATACAAGTAATTACCTGCCCTCTCCCCACTCCTCCCCTGCTAAAGTGCTGTTGACCTTTCCCTGTCAAAGTTCATCTCCTTTAAACTTTACCCCTTCCCACCACCCCCTAGACCAATGAGATTAGGTTGACCCCGCTCCCCCCCCCACCTCCCCCCACTCCCATACTGGAAAACTTATCAGCTCCCCCCTTCCCAACAGTGTTCCGCCCCGGACGGGTATCCAAAGGCATGGGAGTGATGGCCACCGGCACCAATATGGCACCGGAGCGGACGGCGGGCGCGGGTAACTACTTAATTCTGTACTTAAATAAATTTGCCTCTCGGGCTGGGCCTTCCCAGAGTTGAGGCCCATGGCAGGCCTCTGCCGGAGGCATTTCCCTCCCCCGCCCCCCCACCACAACCCCCGAAGTCATGGGTGCTGTAAAATCCAGCCCAGTGTTACTAAATCACCGGCGCAAAACAAGAGAAAAGTAGTCCTGGAATGTAAACTGAAAATGCTGGAAATAGTTAGTGGGCCAGGCAGCATCTGTGGAGAGAGAAACCGAGTTAATATTTCGGGTCAATGACCTTTCATCAGAACTGGAAGCAGTTAGAGATTTTTTTTATTCATTCATGTGATGTGGGCATCGTTGGCTAGGCCAGCATTTATTGCCCATCACTAATTGCCCTTGAGAAGGTGGTGGTGAGCTTCCTTCTTGAACCGCGTACACCCACAGTGCTGTTAGGAAGGGAGTTCCAGGATTTTAACCCAGCGACAGTGAAGGAACGGTGATATAGTTCTAAGTCAGGATGGTATGTGGCTTGGAAGTAGAGCGTGGCTAACCGACCCAAACCCGACGGGACCCAATGACATGTGTCGGGTTCGGGTCGGATCGAGTTGCTCTTCCGGTTCCGGCATTTGTGCTCGGGTTGGGTCGGACACACTCTATCACCACCTCCGGTACATGGCTCCAAACTTAATGTACTTTTTGAACAACCTTTCAAGTCCAGTTACAGTTTTTGTTGCTTATCTGCACAAGCTGAAAAAATGAAAAATGGCAGCTAGGTTAACGGAACATTCTGATGGTCGGGTCAGGTCGGGTCGGGCGCGGGAAAAAATGAAAAGAATCAGGCCAGGTCGGGCTCAGGTCGGATGTGGTTCTGCCGGGCTCGGGTCGAGTTTCATTTGCAAACCCGACCCAGCCTTTACTTGGAGGGGAACTTGCAGGTGGTGGTGTTCCCAAGCTTCTGCTGCTCTTGTCCTTCTAGGTGGTAGAGGTCGTGGATTTGGAAGGTGCTGTCCAAGGAGCCTTGGTGCATTGCTGCAGTGCATCTTGTAGATGGTACACACTGCTGCCACTGTGCGTCGGTGGTGGAGGGAGTGAATGTTTGTAGATGGGGTGCCAATCAAGTGGGCTGCTTTGTCCTGGATGGTGTCGAGCTTCTTGAGTGTTGTTGGAGCTGCACCCATCCAGGCAAGTGGAGAGTATTCCATCACACTCCTGACTTGTGCCTTGTCGATGGTAGACAAGCTTTGGGGAGTAAGGAGGTGAGTTACTCACTGCAACATTATTCCTAGCCTCTGTTCCTAGTAGTTTTTAAGCAAATACAGATGCAGGGGGAAGTAAAGGGGGGAAGGAAAGAACAATAGGAAGGTCTGTGATTGGGTGGAAGACAGTACTGATGAAATGACAGAAGTGATGATGGTGCAAAGCAAAAGGGGTTTGTAATGGGACAAGTAAAGATGGGTCCAGAGAAGGTATAAACAATAACTGCGAACCATAACAAGCACCTTCTATCTAAGAAAATGGGAAAGGTGGTTGTGATCTGAAGTTCCTTAATTATGTGCTATTACAAATTTTAATACTTCATATGTTATTTTGATGAAAATCATATTTTTTCCCTTGGACATCCTCTTGTAGAACAACAATGAACAATTATTTGGTTAATTCCAGGGATTGTTCGTGTTACAAATCTTTGCTGGTGAGTTTGACAGGAGGTCACGTAAGCACACTGTCAGCACTGCCAATTTCAGTAAAATGTTGGGAGTGACATTTATGATTGGCTTGAGTGACAGAGATTGCAAACACATTTGAAAATAGAGTCATGTTTATATTCAAGAGCAACACATGTCACATTTTTGAACGAAGGTGAGTGGTTGTCAATCTGAATGAATGACACTTGGCAGACCTGCATAGAATTGCATCAAATTTTACAGCACAGAAACAGGCCATTCAGCCCACCTGGTCCATGTCGGTGTTTATGCTCCACACAAGCTTCTTCCCACACTACTTCAACTCACCCTACCAGCATAATATTCTATTCCTTTCTCACTCATGTACTTATCTAGCTTCCCCTTAAAGGCACCTATGCCATTCACCTCAACAACTCCATGTGGTAGCAAGTTCTGCATTCTCAACACTCTTTGGGTAAAGAAATTTATTCTGAATAGTTTATTGGATGTATTAGTGACTCTCTTTTATTTATATATATATACATTATATGTATATATCTTTACATATATGGCTCCTGATTTTGGACTTCCCACATAAGTGGAAATATCTTCCTTATATCTACCCTATCAAACCTCTTCATATTTTTAAAGACCTCTACTAGTACACCCCCCTTTGCCTTCTCTTTTCTAGACCGAAGGGCCATAGCCTGTTAAGTCTTTCAACTTTGTACTGTTGATACTCAAGCAGACTTGATGAACCTTGCTGACTGGACTGAAACAGCCAGAGATGATTCAGCTAGTCGTACATTGATCTTCTCCAACATTGAGTCCATCAATCAAGATCAGGTTAAAGCAGGACTCAGTGACTCAAACTGGTGCAAAGATAGAGATATGTTTTCACATTACAATGTGCATTCCAGGCAGCCCTTCAGAACTTGCGACTTCATTGCTACTGATTTTCTCTTTACTCTCCTGTTCAGGTCACAATGTGGTGGAGATTATTTACGAAGAATCATCTTGATTTTTTTCTTCAATTGACTTCAATAGAGCAGAAAATTAGGAGGGGTTTAAAATTGGGCTGTCGATTCTCTATCACTCGCTTTGTGTTACCACCCAACAGCAGTTTCGCCCCCATAATTTTGAAATACTGTAACAAATAATCTAAGCTGATACTTCAATACAGTATTGAGGGAGTGCTGTACTGTTGGAGGTGCCGTCTTTCCGATGAGATGTTAAACCAAGGTCCCGTCTGTCCTCTTGCTTAGATGTAAACATTTCCACATAACTATTTTGCAGAGTGTGGAGGAGTTGGATGAGCAAATTTGCCAGAAAATTTCAAAGGCATGTAACAAAGTTAGAGTAATAATGATAGGAGACTTTAATTACCCTAATGTAGACTAGGAAAAACATAATACGAAAGGAAGGGAAGGAGAAGAATTTTGAATATGAGCACAGGAGAACTTTCTTGATCAATACATCTCCAGTCCAACAAGGAAGGAAGCAGTGTTGGGCCTGCTTCTGGGAAAAGAAGTAGGGCAAGTGGAGTGTGTTATAGTAGGAGATCATCCATCTAGTAGTGATGATAACATAATTCGCTTTAAAGTAATTATGGAAAGAGATCAGAGTGTCAAAGGTGAAAATGCTCAACTGATGAAGAGCTAATTTCAGTAACTTAAAAAAGGATCTAGCACAGGTAGATTGGAAAAGGTGTTTGCAGGGTAACGCAGTAACAGTAATGGAGGACATTGGTAATTATCACATTGCTGTTTGTGGGCGCTTGCTGTCTGGAAATTGGCTATCACGTTTCCTGCATGATGCAACAGTGACTACGCTTCAAAAGTACTTCTGTGGCTGAAAAGCGCTTGGGGACGTCGGCTGGTTTTGAAAGGTGCTACATAAACACAAGTCTTTCTTTCCTATCAAGTTGGCTCAGTGGCAGGAAACAAAGGATGGGCGTGGATGCATGTTTTTCAGAATGGGAAGTGGTTTGCAGTGGTGTTCCCCAAGCATCAGTTTTGGGTCCACTACTCTTCGCAATTTTTATAAATGGCTTAGACTTGTAGAAGGAACAGAATTACAAAGTTTTCGTGTGATAGAAAAATTGACAAAATAGTAGATCTAATAGTAGGATAATTATAAGTTTCAGGATGACATAGACAAGCTGGTGAAATGGGCAGAAACATGGCACATGGAGTTCAATGCAGAGAAGTGTGAAGTAATGTACTCTGGAAAGACAGTATACTATAATTGGCACAGTTTTGAAAAGTCTAGGTAAGCAAAGACACCTTGGTGTCCGTATATTAAAATCCTTAAAGGTTGATAAAGTGGTTTAAAAAAAAACATATGGGCTGCGCAGGATTATAAATAGCAGAATAGAATACACGAACAAAGAGACTATACTGGAACCTTATAGATCACTGGGACCGACGTCAGGCTCCGTGATGGGGAATGGCCAGAATATCATTCCGGCAGCGGTGCGCCATGGAGTCCAACGACAGGAGTGCCGTGCCCGATCTTCCTGGCAGTGGTGTGGTTCCGCGATGCGCCCCCCACCGCTGGGTGACGGGGCCCAGCTTTGAATATTTAAGTTAACACAATGCATAAATTTAAATACAATACACTCCAATCTCACTCTCGGGCCGCGATCTTCAGAGTGGCAGCCAGCACTCACGTGCTTTCACTTTCCCATCCGGGGAAAGCAGGCGCCACCGTGGTGGGGAAGTGGGGCAACTTACGATTTTTAGTGCCGCGGTGGTGGAGGGAGTCAAATTTAAATTACTAGTGTCGGGGATGGTGAGAAGGGGTGACCTCTGCACTTTGTTCAGTTTGGAGGGGGAAGGTCAAGTGTTGAAGGTAAGTGTTTTTTAGGGGTGGGGGTGGGTGGAGAGGGCAAATATTGAATTGTAATTGTTATTGGGGGGGTGGGAAAGGGGCGATAGGTTACAATGCAGTACATTGAGGGGGGTACTAGTATAAAAAATGTAAATGAGCCGGCAGAGCTGGCTGCCCTTTAAAAATGGCGCAAGTGCCTGCGCACAGGCAGCTGACGTCATTGCCGGCATCAGAGAGCCACGTGATTGTGGGGAGGGAGGGGCGGTCATTATCCTGGGCTCACGGCGGCATGTGGCCTGCACATGCGGGGTGTTGTTTTTGTCGCCTGCCGTCGTTCTCAAGAGCGGGAGAAGAAAACCCAGCGCCTGGTCGGCCTCAGCTTGAGTTTTGTGTTCTGATTATGATCCCATTGTGTACCTTGTGCAGTATCCCCACATTGTACTCACTTTTTCCTTGCCAGGCTGGTAACTGTTGCCTGGGATATTAGTGAACAAACACTGAAGGTTGACATTATTTATCTGATAATTTAGGCATAGTTTATTTATTTAAAATAAACTTGTCCATACCTCTGTTGAAATCGTGATCAAAAGATTGCCTTTTGTATCTGCTTAGGATTTGTCCACAGCTTTTGCCATGCTATCTAGGCTTAATGCTGTCGAGTTGTCAATGCTGATGTATTATTAAAATTAGAGACAATTTATAACACAGTGGAAATGGTGATGAATGAAATTTTACTTCTTAACTTCCACTGATCTGCATTTACCATATCTGATTAAATATCTGCTGATTTACCGAATTTAAGACATTGTCATTAAGTTTCCTGGGGTTCACTGTGGTTTTCTTGCTGCTGCATGCTTCTTGAAGTAAAGAGAAAGCAGTGGTTGCTTTATCTGGCCAGTTATTTCCAGTGGGTGAAAGTTCTGCTGCTGCTGTGGAAAGATAATGCCTTGAATGTCTTCCAATTCACTTTTCTAAAGGTGACAGGATCATACATACTACAGGGCTGAAATGCTGATTAGCTTCATTTAAATAATATTATCATAAAAATATGAAATAACCTAAAAAAAATGATCTTGGCAACTAGAAAGAGTGAAGAGCTTTACTGGTGCTGCGAGGACAAGGCTTGTAGCTTATTGAGTGCATAATATGAAACTGATGTTTAGACATAAGAAGGTCACCGATTCACTAACGGAATAAGCTACGTTCAGTTCTTGGCTATCTGCGCTTGAAGCCGTGGTTTTGAAACTTAATTATACAAGGGTCTTATCAATGCAAAGTGATCGATAGGTGAAGTGACGCAAAAAATAACTTGTTCCGAGGCTAATGGACTAACTTGATGTATCATCGGACAATTACAGAAAAGCTTTGTTATGACCAAAGCCTGTCCAAAAGTATTTAAAATGAAATGAACTTAATTTAAACAGTGTGAGACCTGTCAATTTTTATACAGCAGCACAGGTTGGTGTGTGGGTGTTGCTATGAAGCTAGGAGGAGGCATCTGGGAATGGAGAAATTGTATTTTCTCTGCCCTTTGGAATTTCTGCTCCAAAATGTTGGAAAATGCACCAAAGAAAGTGTTAAAAAAAACATTTCTTGAGAGTCTTTTTTTAAATCTTGTGTCTTCTGCACTAGCATCCATCCTGCTTGAGAAATTTATAAACCTATTATAGCTGGTCTGTTGCTAGTAAAGGAGGGTGTTAACAGGGTGGCTGGTTGGTCTTGGGGTATGATTCTTGCTTTGGGATATATGACTGAAATTGAGGTCCTATATCCAAATCTTGGATGATCCTGTGTTTCCAGTATAGGTGTAATGGACTGAATGGCTGCCTTCCATTCTCTATCATTCTATTGGTTTGCTGACTAGTGTTTGATTTTCTTTCCCCTCTTTGCCTAATGTCTGCTTCATTTCTGCTCAACGAGTTGAATTGATGAGATGCCCTTGGCTCCTGTCTGTGCATGTGGTGATACTTTGAAATCTTCCCCTTTGTGTTCAGCTCATTAACAACAGGTCTGACCTTTCCAATTCTGCTGTCCATCTGTAAGAAGCTTGCGCTACTTCCTCAAAAAATGACAAGACTTTAATGGGCACTGTTTGGCTTTTTCTTAACTAATGTTTCACTAATGGACATGAATCCATTTTTAGAGCAATAGAGATTGTCAGTGTGATGTGAATCATGCCTGAATTATCACAACCTCAGGATGTCCCAGGCCATTTGACAGCCAATTAAGTACCTTAGAAGTGTAGGAACCAAGGCAGCTAATTTGTGCACAATAAAGTTCCACAAACAGCTATGCGATAATAACCAGATAATCTGTTTCAATGTTGTTGGTTGAGGGATACGTATTGGCCAGAGCTCCTCTGCTCTTTTTTGTAAGAGCCTTGATTTTGTGCTCGAGTAGCTGTAGTGGGGTATGAACCCACAATCTTTTGTTTCCAAGGTAAGAGTGCCATCATTGAACCAACCTGGCATGACCTGCATGTACTACAGGAAGGGGAATACCAGAATATCTCATAATCAAAGAGCATACCCATATCTCTGGGACATATCATAACCTAGTAGGGAAACAGGAAAGAGTCAAGTCAATTGAGCTGGAGATCTGGGATCTGAAGTAACAAGTCCCTGTTGCGTACTGATAGAAATATGGTAAAATTTAAGGCCACACTGTGGAACGCCCAATGTCTTGGACCAGCAAGTACATATTAATTAGTATGAGGGATACCATGTGGTAGAACCTTGTCATGTTCAACCTCCAGTTACCTCTCATCAGGATTTACATTCTGACTTGTTCCGTAGTTATAGGAATTAATGAATCTCTGACTTTGAAAGTTAAAGTTAAAGTCATAGCATTTACTTGAATGTGAAGGACACTTAACAAGTTACAGTTCCTTGTTGCTAAATTCCTTTAAAACTCTGGATGAATATATATTTTCTTGCTTTGGAGGAAAAATCAAGGTCCAATTGTTTGTAGTCTATGTCCTACCTCAACAGTCCAGCTTAATTCTGGCAGGTTGGAGGTTATATTTCAGGATGTCCAGATCCATGTTATGAATGTACACCATGACAGGATTATGGGGAGCAGCTTTTTTTTTATTTGTTCATGGGATGTGGGCGTCACTGGCTCGGCCAGCATTTATTGCCCATCCCTAATTGCCCTTGAACTGAGTGGCTCACCAGGCCATTTCAGAGGGCATTTAAGTGTCAACCACATTGCTGTGGGTCTGGAGGCACATGTAGGCCAGACAGGTAAGGACGGCAGAGTTCCTTCCCTAAAGGACATTAGTGAACCAGATGGCTGGTTGGCTGGACTGAGTCACTTCACCTCTTCCCCTTATGGGGAAGGAGAAATGGGGTGAACTTTCTAAAATTATCACATTTTTGGCAGGTGGGGGGTGGGGTGGGGGTGGGGAGCGTGGGGATCTTCCACTTCTCTCCTTAAGCATTCACTCTCTCCACCACCGGCGCACAGTGGCAGCAGTGTGTACCATCTATAAGATGCACTGCAGCAATTCACCAAGGGTTTTTTGACAGCACCTCGCAAACCAACGACTCCTGCTACCCAGAAGAACAAGGGCAGCAGAGGCATGGGAACACCACGGCCTCCACGCTCCCCTCCCAGCCACACACCGTCCTGACTTGGAAATATACCACTGTCCCTTCACCATCACGTGGTCAAAATTTCAGTTGCCTATTTTTAGAATTATCAACTCTTTTGGGGGTTCTGTTGGCTGTTCTGAAGTTGCTAGGCAGTTTTCTGAGCTCTTCAAATTAGCAGTTATGCCCATGTCTGCTCCAAGCTGGCAGAAAGCAGAACCCAGCTCGAGAATGTGTAAATCTCTGTAGAGAAGATGCACAAATGCAGAAGGAATTTTTTTTTTTTAATTCTTTCTTGAGAAAGGAGATTGCTAGCAAGGCTGGCATTCTTTTGTCCATCCCTAATTGCCCCGAGAACATGCTGGTGAGCCGCTGTCTTGAAATGCTGCGGTCCTTGTGGTGAAGGTGTTTCAACAGTGCTGTTCACATTAGAATACAATTCTGGCACTCCACCAGGATTTTCTTTTAAATAAAGTCATTGGAAGTTCTAATCAGGTGGAATACAAATCTGCCGATTCACTTTTGCCTGCTTTGTGCCACCGCCCAGGATACATTTATATCCCTCTGTCTCTTGGTCATTTCGCTTTCTCTTCATTCCTGATGATCAATTGCACTACAGGGTTGATCATTCCCATAATCCCTCTCTGGAAAAGTTTACCCAGAAAACATAGCACTGCTGAAACAGCATAAATGGCCATGCAGCCCAAAGCCATTAAGCAGCCACCATAGATCTTTATGATTGATAACTTGCCCATCCAATAGTTTTTACAATATACGGCCTTATTATTTCTTGAAGCTTCCAAATAAATTGTCACTGTCACTGGAGAATAGGTTGGCTACACAGGTGAGAAAGCAGGCAGTTGATAATGAAGAACAATGGGTGGATGAAGTCAGAGGCACCGCAGCGCAATGGATAGTTGGTGTTCAAGAAACAAAACATGTAGGGAAATTACAATGCACATTCTGAACTCAAAGCATGGTCATCATAAGGTTACTTTTTCAGGTGCAGGACCATACGATATCTGGCATCTATTTTGCAGAGATTAACAGATGCTGATACAACACCTTGTATTTATATAGCGCCTTTGACATAATAAACGGTCTCAAAGTACTTCACAGGAGTGTTACAAAACAAAATATGTCACCGAGCCACAAAAGGAGATATTGGGACAGATAACCTAAAGCTCGGTCAAAGAGGTAGGTTTTAAGAAGCATCTTTACAGAGGAGAGAGAGGTAGAGAGGTGGAGAGGTGTAGGTAGGGAGTACCAGAGCTTAGGGCCAAGGCAGCTGGAGACATGGCCACTAATGGTGGAGTGATTTAAAATCAAGGATGCTCAATAGGCTGGAATCGGAGGAGCACAGATATCTTGGAGGGTTGTGGGACTGGAGGAGGTTATAGATATAGGGAGGGGCTAGGCCACAGAGGGATTTGAAAACAAGTTAGTATATTAATATATTATATACTAATATATTAGTATATATAACACATTCATTGAACAACATCAAATGTTGAGTGAGATGTTGACCTTGTGCAATAGTGTAAAATATGCGACAGCAAGCTGTCAGTCTGTTTTACATCTCTCCTGATCTTCATTTCCATTGACTTCAGGAGCGGTTGATTCTCTAACTATCACACAAAGGCAAGACCTATCCGACCCCAAGAAATTTATGAAGTCTATAAAATTACGAGCAGATCTACAGCTACTTGACATTCATTTCATATGACAGTAGCAAATTTCCTGTAGCATTACTCACACCAGAAAGTATGATGGGAAAAGTGGTATGGGAAGTAAATATGACGCACACACAGGAAGCGTGCACTACATTCTAATAATACGACTCATGCAATCTCCTGTGGCATTGCACACGTGCAGTAGAGACTACCATTTGTCTTTGAGGATACAGGGTTAAAGGAAGGTGGATAATTGGATATAATTCAGTCTCTATTTTAAAGTCAGATATTCTTCCTTAATTTTATATTTCCATTGTAACAAACAGGGGCTGATTTTCATTATTAGCAGAAATTGGGTCATCGGTGGGTGGAACAATCACACTGTCTGCCCAATGACTTCTGAGAGTTTGATAGTTGGGCCATAGGTGTATTTGACAGGTGAGCTGTGAGCACTGAAGCAGCCCTCTTACAGGCAGCTCATGCTGGGGGAAGGGTGGGGCTGCAATCTGATGTCTTCTCCTCCTGCCCCAATAAAAATCATTCTGAAAATGCTCTACTGTTCCCAAAACATCTGCAGCTGTCTCTTTTTAAGAACTGCTGGTTCAACTGCTCTACACCTAGGGTGAAGCATACTGATTAGATGCTCTACTCATTGCCACCTGAAAATTGCATTGGGGCCTTCTGCACATTCTTTTTTGGCCTCCTTATCTCGAGAGACAATGGGTAAGCACCTGGAGGTGGTCAGTGGTTTGTGGAGCAGCGCCTGGAGTGGCTATAAAGGCCAATTCTAGAGTGACGGGCTCTTCCACAGGTGCTGCAGAAAAATTTGATTGTCGGGGCTGTTACACAGTTGGCTCTTCCCTTGCGCCACTGTCTTTTTTCCTGCCAACTGCTAAGTCTCTTCGACTCGCCACACTTTAGCCCCGCCTTTATGACTGCCCGCCAGCTCTGGTGAACGCTGGCAACTGACTCCCACGACTTGTGATCAATGTCACAGGATTTCATATTGCGTTTGCAGACGTCTTTAAAGCGGAGACATGGACGGCCGTTGGGTCTGATACCAGTGGCGAGCTCGCTGTACAATGTGTCTTTGGGGATCCTGCCATCTTCCATGCGGCTCACATGGCCAAGCCATCTCAAGCGCCGCTGACTCAGTAGTGTGTATAAGCTGCACATTATTGATCACAATTTTCCTGCCCGAATGAGGTGCCCACCTGAAACAAGTTAGGACAATGACCAAACACTTCCTGGACTGGTTGGAAATGAGAGTGTGCAGAGCAGAAGCAGGTGCAGTTTGGTGCATTCAGCACTCTCATTTTTTTCAGTGCTGCTGCTCTTTTCTCACCCAGCAGATGTTATCCCTACTATATCAACATTGATTTTGAGTGCAACCTATATAACCTTTTATTGTCATAATTACACCCTCCTGCCAGTGGTGCTGCTGCACTGCCTCCAATGGGGAGAGGGTGTAATTACAGCCTGAGTCACTTTTCAGACACAGCTCTCATTTTAAATATAGACATAGGAATTTACATTAAATATTTTGAGTAGTGTGAGCAGGCGCGGGATTTTGAGTAACTTTTTTGTATGGCATTGGTTATGATAAAATCGAGGCTGTTATCAAATGAGTGTGATGGGGAAAGTGTTACAGGAAGTCATTCACCTTTAATAATGTACAAAAGTTGTGCAAGATTTAGGGTATTAAACAAAATATTTCTAAACTTTGATTCAAATATTGATGATAACTTTGTGTCTCTCAATATTATTGGTGGTGTCTCCCTTACCATAGACAATATAGCCAACTGATGCCTTTGTGATGTACAGGCCTGGAATTTTCAATTGTAATGATGTCAAAACTGTCAGTACTCCTCTGAAACTGATAGCAACTTCTGGAGTCCATGCATGTGCAGTTCAATGTGGAAATCCAGAGGTTTCTGTCAATGACCTATACGCTCAGAATGTAATCAATTAGAAATCACTGAACTGATGAAAATTTCACTCTTGCACTGTTCGTCTCACTAAAGACCCTTGAAAAAGTTGCATCTTGTTAAATGAAGCGTAACTGGTTTTTAACGACATACTAGGTTCATAATTTCTGTGAAATACCCTCACTGTCCCTGAAAGAGTAATTTTATATTTGTTGAATTAAAAATTTCTCCATAATGATAAGAAAGACCAGATTCAAAAAAAAGAAAGTTTGTTGATGATGCTTTAGCTTCTACCTTAATCCCATATGTATGTTCCAATCATTAATTTTGCTATCAGTAAAAACTAAAATTAAAAGTAAAGAGATTCAGTGGTTTTTACTTCCTGCTTTGCTGTCTGTGAGAATTCTTCAATGTTTATGTTTAAGCAGGCTGCTTATCCTGCTTGATGACAGCACAGCTGCTGGACACCTAGAAATCCTGTTGACTTGGCGCCAGATTTAGAGATTGCTGGATCTTTGGGGTCAAGGCAAGCACCATGGCTTTGCTGTTGACTATAAAGTCCAGGTCAAAATAGCTGGACTTGGCATGACTATGACATGTATAGCACTACATAGGTGAATTCACCAATCCCACACTCCCTGTGATCAAAGGAAAGGCAGGTTAGAGAATCGTCACTAACATTTATCTCCCAACCCACTTTCGTTTTGAGTGCAGCTCCCCACTGAAAAAGTAACATTGTGAAAGAGAAGGTTTCCTTGAAAAATGAGGTATTGGATTCCATGAATACTTCAGTCTCCTGTGCAGTTTGGAGCATAATAAAAGCTTTTTCAGGGTTAATGAATGAGCAGGTCCTTGAAATACTGCACTAAGTGTGCACATTTTCTTTGCTCTGTTTGATTTATGTGCTTTTAAGAAATTTCATGGGAGTTCCTCCATCCCACATGCTGTAACTTTAGTGGAAATGCTGGAGGAACGATCTTCCACCAAAGTTAAGAGGAGGATTGGAAGAAACCCATAGGAAGTAGTAGTTGAAAGGTTCTGGTTTACTTTCCGGTCTATTTCCAAAATATGGAAAGAGTTTGATATATTTTATTTCAAGAATCTTTACAAATAAAAGAGAAATATCTTAATGAGATTTGATGAAGCAGCTAGTCTTAGAAACTTAACACAGCTTCCATGGATGAGATTTTAATTCATTCAGAACCCATTCACTTTGACAGTTAAAGTCGGGCTCCATCATTTTATGAAGATAGTGGGTGAAATTCTCATCCTTTTCAAAGTCCTCCTTATCTCTGTAACCTCCTTCAGCCCTCCAACCCTCCGAAATCTCTGCATTCCTTCAATTCTGGCCCCTTGTATATCCCCGATTTCTTTTGTCCTCATCGTTGTGACTTCAGCCATCTAAGCCATACACTATTAATAGCGGCATTGATTACAAGAGCAAGGAGGTTATGTTGAAATAAAAACAAGAAATGCTGGAACCACTCAGCAGGTCTGGCAGCAAGGAGGTTATGTTGAACTTGTATAAGACACGAGTTCAGCTTCAGCTGGAGTATTGCATCCAGTTTTGGTCACCACACTTTAGGAAGGATATGAAGGCATTGGAAAGAGTGCAGAAAAGACTCTTGAGGCTGGTTCCAGGGCTGAGAAACTTCAGTTATGAAGATAGATTGGAGAAGTTGGGACTGTTTTCATTGGAGAAGAGAAGGCTGAGAGGAGATTCGATAGAGGTATTCAAAATCATGAGGGGTCTGGACAGAGTGGTTAGAGAAAAACTGTTCCCACTCGTGAAAGGGTCGAGAACAAGAGGGCACAGATTTAAGGTAATTTGCAAAAGAAGCAGAAGCAATATGAGAAAAACTTTTTCACACAGCGAATGGTTAAGGTCTGGAATGCGCTGCCAGAGAGTGTGGTGGAGATAGGTTCAATCGAGGCTTTCAAAAAGGAATTAGAGTGTTATCTGAAAAGGAAGAATGTGCAGGGTTATGGGGAGAAGGCGGGGGAATGGCATTAGGTGAATTGCTCATTCGGAGAGCTGGTACAGACACAATGGGCTGAATGGCCTCCTTCTGTGCTGTAACAATTCTATGCTCTGGAATTCCCTCCATACACCTCTCCACCTCATTAGACGGTCCTTTAAATCTATCTCTTTGACAAAGGTTTTGGTCACCTATCCTAACGTCTCCTCCTTTGGCTTGGTGTCAATCTCTGATTATGCTGATGTGAAGCACTTTGAGACATTTTTCTACTTCAAAGGCATACTCAATGACTGAGCCTCCACAGTCCTCTGGGGTAAAGAATTCCACAGATTCACTATCATGTGAGTGAAGAAATTCCTCCTCATCTCAGTCCTAAATGGCCTGCCCCTTATTCTGAGACTATGTCCCCTTGTTCTCATGTTGTTATTTCAATCCAGTTTCGACAAAGACACAAGTGGCACAAGACACCACTGATGTTAAAAAGGATAGGATGTGAGGTAGATCAACGAGCAACTTGATATTAAGCTTGGGTTTTAACAGGCTGCAGACAGAAAGCCTTAATGAAATCAACACTGGTTAATTATGAACTAAAATTAAAATTCAACTGTTCAGGTAAATCCAAAACCAAGCACTCTGCAAGTGTAATGAAATTCTGCTGAAAAATTCAATAGCACAGTGAAATAATTTCCTGATTTATTTTCCATTGGGTTTGACTGAGGGATTTGTTATTTCTCTGCAGCCTCATTATTTGTATTTCAAGTTTTGTTCCTAATCCAGTAACTAGATCAGTTTATTTATTGACTGGCATTTAATTACAGAGAGGGTTGGTAGCCCGCTTGATCTGTGCTATCTGTCTGTCTGTCCACCAGACATCTGGAAATACCATTATAGCATTCGGTTAATGTATGGAGCTTAGCTGATATTGCTACCAATTCAAAGATGTTCTGAGTTTATTTTTTGTGACTGATATAAATATTTCATGGAAGACAACACAAAGTGCTACCTCTGCAAAGAAAGTAATAAAAGTTCAATCAAATGACAAAATCTGATGGAGTGTAAGGCATCAAGTCTAAGGGCTGACTTGGGGAAAATTCGTACCTGAGTGATGTCTTACAACTCCATAGGAAAAAACATTATGCTCCAGACTTTGAAAAAGTGGACTGAAGTAAAATGGTGCATGTACTTTAAATGTAATGTTAATATAGTCTTTCCTTTGCTCTTGGCCTTTTCATATAAAATGATTGAGAAAAATGTCAGTTAACAGTTGAATTTTGCACCATATGTCTCACTGTCTCTCCTCTCTTCCATATGCCTTGTTTATCTTCCACTCTTGCTTGCTCTCTTTCTCTCATTAACAGTGAGTATGGGATCGCACTGGCCATTCTCCAGTTTGCAAGTTGCTAGGTTTCACGCAACCCAAGAAGTTTTGCGATTTTGCTGGTGCATTTTTATGTTGACTAATCTTTTAATGGGTGAGATTTTTCAGTTAGCAGCAAAACAAGAGCATTCATCTAGTGATCTCTGTGGCACGGGTTTCCCCTTTCCCAAAGGCTATTTCAATCTGGTGCCAAGTCAAGGGGATCTCCAGGCATCCAGCAGAATGGAGGTCAGCAAGCAAGATAAGCAGCCAATCACATCAATTATGATTGGATTGAGATAGAAGCTACAATATCATAAATAAACTTTAATAAATATATTTTAAAAATATGTGTATTTTCTAAATCATATTGGAGAAACTTGACATTCCACAACTATAATATTCTTTTCAGGGCCAGGGAGGATGTTTAGCAGTAATTTTGAATTTGGTATGCCATTAAAAAGCCCAGTTATACCACATTCAGCAAGGTTTAACCTTGTCAAGGATTTATAAAGAGAGACTAATAGTGTAGGAGTAGAAGTTTTCATCAATTCACTGACTGCTTACGGATTGCTTCTGGGGGGCCTCAACAGCGCACCCTCTGGAAGAGCGTTGTTACTGACAACAACTTGTGGATTTCCGCATTATATTGCGCATGTACAGACTCCCGAAGTTGCTGTCAGTTTCAGTGGAGAATGACTGCAAAAGCTGACGGTTTTTCCATCATTAAACTGGGTTTTTTAATGGCATACCAAATTCAAAATTACTGCTAAACATCCTCCCTGGCCCTGAAAAGAATAATATTACAGTTGTAGAATGTCAAGTTTCTCCAATATGATTTAGAAAATACACATATTTTTAAAATATATTTATTAAAGTTTATTTATGATATTGTCTGCTCCAGAGACATGTATATACTGAGTTTGAGGTGTTGTCCAGTGCTTACCTTCATTATGTCACCTGAACCGCACTGACCTACATAATTTGTAAGTATTGCTGATGGAATGCTGTCAACTGTAGCCTTATGAGCTGCAGCAATGATCTGGAGTTGTGTGGATGGATCAGTGATTGTAAATTACGATTACCATGCTGAATATAATTTCAGTGCAACCACAATTACGTCTGCTATTTTTTGAGATGTACCTCAGACAGAAAGCAATGACTAATTCTAATTAGACTGGACTGGAGTGGCTTTTCCAGTATCCCTTCATTAATTTATATTAAACTCACTAAAAGTTATATTATTAATTTAAACCCTCAGCTAATTCAATGAAAATTTAATTACATGATTGCCTACCCACAGTTTACTTAAGTTACAGAAAAAAGATGGGATGGGCATCCAAAATGATAGAAGTCATCAACGAAATGTGTGGGTGTTACTGATGAGGTTTGGCACATCTTATGAGAAATATTTAACCTGCATAACACGAACGCTTGCAATAATCATGATTTAATTAGTGAAATTCTTAATCAAGATCTTTGATCCTTCTGAATTCTCATCTTGCTTGCTCAGCATGTGCAACATTGTTTACAAAAAATGTCTCAGGGAATAAAACAAGACTTTTTTATGTATAACATTGTTTTAGCATGCTAGAACTGTGAGAGATTTATCCTGTTTGAACGGTCTATTTTGATAAATTCCAGCCAGAGTTTAGAGTAGATGCCATATATGGACATCTTCTTTGGCCTCCTTGTCTCGGGAGACAATGGGTAAGCGCCTGGAGGTGGTCAGTGGTTTGTGGAGCAGCGCCTGGTGTGGCTATAAAGGCCAATACTAGAGTGACAGACTCTTCCACAGGTGCTGCAGAAAAAATTGGTTGTCGGGGCTGTTACACAGTTGGCTCTCCCCCTCGTGCTTCTGTCTTTTTTCCTGCCAACTGCTAAGTCTCTTCGACTCGCCAGGCTTTAGCCCTGCCTTTATGGCTGCCCGCCAGCTCTGGCAATTGCTGGCAACTGACTCCCACGACTTGTGATCAATGTTACAGGACTTCATGTCGCATTTGCAGACGTCTTTAAAGCGGAGACATGGACGGCCGGTAGGTCTGATACCAGTGGCGAGCTCGCTGTACAATGTGTCCTTGGGGATCCTGCCATCGTCCATGCGGCTCACATGGCCAAGCCATCTCAAGCGCCGCTGACTCAGTAGTGTGTACAAGCTGGGGATGTTGGCCGCCTCGAGGACTTCTGTGTTGGAGATGCGGTCCTGCCACCTGATGCCAAGGATGCTTATGGACATAAGCACAGAGTATTCAGCTTCATTCGAAATTTGGATTTATACAATTGAATTTTGTCCACATTCACATGGAAAGCTCAAAATGTGCAAAACTTAAATCCGAGCCAAGGAAAGCCTTCTCTAGATCACTTGGGAATTGGCACTTACTCGCACTATTAGAGAAGTACTGCTACATTAAAGGGGTTGTATAAGTTGCTTCTTTAGCTTCTCTGGCCCATGAGGAAAGTGGATACGTGCCAGTCCCATGATACCCATGTAGATAAGCATGAGACGAATACTGAAAAGAACAGATGTGTAGACATTGATTGGTCATGAGGAATATCCATTAGATCAAACAAATTACTTGGAAAGTGCTTCAGTATAACAAGTTGCAATCAGTAATGTGGCCCTTTCTGTTTATAAATGACTTGGTGTGGGGTACAGAATCAAAACTCTCCCATGTTTGGAGATGTTACCAAACCGGAAGGGGCTACACACAACTGGGAACAGGGAGATCAAAGACATAAGGACAAGGACAGACTTGGGGACTGGGCTGACAAGTGACAGTTTTAATTTAATGGGGGAAAGGCCATTAAACCGGGAAAGGATAATAAACAATGGTAATATAATTCTCGGGATGTAGGTATCGCTGAAAAGTCCGGCATTTACTGTCTATTCATACTTGCCCTTGAGAAGATGCTCACCTGCCTTCTTGAAATGCTGCATCATTCCACCTGCCTTTCCTAATTGGTGGAGGATCTTGGAGGTGGGATGAAAATTAATTTGCTCTAGTATAGAGCAACAGCTGGATAAATCATTCAGAGTCGGGTACCAGATGCAAAAATGGTCCCACCATTTCAGCAAGGACTGAGGTGAAAAGATTCCACACTAGGACCGGTCGGATAACAAATAGTGGTCTCGTCCTATGTTGCCCAATGACACAACCAGCAGCTGCTCAATAAAGCACACACAGACTGAAACAAATCTCTTAAATATTCTCTTCATCTTGTCTTCTTTTCAAGTTGATTTGAAGTTCTTCATAGACTGAGGCTGACTCCGCCACTAGTGAGAGTCCAGAGCGAGTAACTGCTGGTTGGGACTGATAAAAGACAGTTGGAATTTACCCAAATTAGTTGTCAGCCAACTTCAAAGCAGCACAATATGTTCATTTTTGTGTTAGTTGAAAGGAAGCTGTTTCTGATCCATGCGAATAACAGACTTAAACTGGGTAGAACTCAAAGATTTTAACTTTTGAAAGCCTGGAGATTAAAAAATTTAATTTGATCCTTTGAGGGTTGCTTAATTGAAAATGGATCAGGCCACCAAGTTTTATTTGGTTCCTTCATCCCTAATAATAGATACCGCTAAATAGAATGTGCTTAACAAATCTTACGTAAACCAAAACTTCATATTTGACAAGTCTAATCTGTTCAAGGAAGGGTAACTCTATTCAGAATGCCTGACTTCTCTGTCTTACTGGCTAGTCAATAGCTTTGTTTATAATTATGATGTATGGAAATTTCTACTGTTTGATGTGTGCTACAACAACTTGCATTTCTATAGCATCTTTAAGATAACATCCCGAGGCACTTCAGAAGACCATAATCAAACAAAATGTGGCACCAAGCCACATGAGGTGATATTAGGACAGGTGACCAAAAGATTGGTCATCGTGGTAGGTTTTAAGGTGCGTCTTAAAGGAGGAGAGGGGTGTGGAGGCAGAGAGGTTTACGGAGCAAATTTCAGTCCTACCGCAGTGTTCTTGCTCTATTGTAGTTTGTATCTTCTGAAGAGATAACAGATCTCGTATGGATGTCTTCTCCCTGAATTTCTGCAAGACATTGTCCCACATAATAGCCTCCTGCATGATGTCCAAGGCCATGGGATAGGAAAGAATGCCTTAAAATAGATAGGCCAATGGTTGTTTGCAGGAAAATGACGAGTAACAGTATATGGGAAACCAATTTCAGGTGGAGTGCCACAGGGTTAGGGGGCAGTTGTTGGGGCTGTTGTTGTTTATAATTTTTGGAAATAATTTCGAAGAAGAGCTAATGTCCAAAGTGGTCAAATTTATGGACAATACCAAATAGGGAGCAATGGCAGATGATGAATTTAAGTTTAATGGCTTTTTGAATGTACAGAGTATCGTTGACTGTATACGTGTGACCATTCATGCACCAAACCAACACTGCTGTGGCACATCTAAGTAAGAAGGGATACTGAGATAGATTTTATGAAGTAGCACCCGCAGCATAATGCTTCATGCAGTAGTAGCTTGTATTGGGAACTCAATTGTGAAACTTAACGTCAGGAACGCTAATTAGTAAAAAGAAACCTGCTACATGCAATTTGTGTTAGTTTGCTATTTTAAATTGTTCGGCATTTTTTCTACATCCTTCATTCATATTTTGCTGTTTGCAACTTTTCTGCATATATCTATAACATCCATTTATTGATTTCAGACTATGAATGTCCTTCATCTCCTTATCAAGAGCGGTTAATTTTATTGCCTTACCTTTGTGCTCCGTTTGCAAGTTGCTTTCCTTTTCCAGAACTCATGCTCACCTCCTCACAAGGGCTACATTGTGAGATGACGCATTCTCTGACATGCATCCAGTCTCTTTTTGTTTGTTGCAAGTTCGTGAACTGAAGTCTGCAATCTAAATTTCATTGATAGCATCTCTTAACAAATAAAGAATCAGAACCACTGTGCCATGGTCAGTTTCCCACTTCAATTTATATTGCTCTATTTTTTGGAAATTAAGCACATGCCATAGCTGAAGGGTTGACATTTTATTATAATTTCCACCAATCAAGTTAACTGCTTGAGAAGCCCACGTGGAACACTGTCACATTTGTATCCTGATTGGCTGATTTCCTTTTGTTTGGATCAGTATTGCACCAATCAAGCACAACCATCATTTTAATTTGGGTCTGTAAAAATTGATAAAACAAGAACAAACAAGAAGAGGAAAATATGACCGACAATTATATTTAGCATGTATTTACCCCGTTAAGTTGCAGTAAATCTCCCAAACTGACAGATCTGTCCTGAAAGCATCCAGAATTTGCAATCAACTGAAACTATAAAAATGTTCTTCTATTTAAAATATCCTCATCAAGGTGATAAATTTATAAGGACTAGTAGTCCCCAAGGTTCATAGCTGCTCAATTTGAACTGCTACCAATGACAGTAACTAACTGTCAAGTGTCCTGTTATCTGCTGGGTTTTTTTATTAGCCAGCTAATTCATTATCTGATTCACAACCTCCTCCTTGATCCCATGAGCTTCACTTTACTTCTACAAAGCATGAAAAACTTTATCAAATACTGTGAAAGTCATCTGGATTACCTTCATCTGCAAATATCCCTAGAGACAACCAGTTCAATGTTTAGACATGACAGGAGGGGGAGTTTTATTCTCTTCCCCCATGTCAGGTTTGGAGGTGGGGAGAGCTATTAATCGGGTGGAATAGTGGCAAAGGGGGACCCCGCCACCTTCCCACCTCAAGGCCAATTAAGAGCTGGTCTGCCATTGTCCATTTGCCTAATAATTTTATTCATTTTAATTTTTTTATTTAGAGATACAGCACTGAAACAGGCCCTTCGGCCAACCAAGTCTGTGCCGACCAACAACCACCCATTTATACTAATCCGACATTAACCTCATATTCCCTACTGCATCCCCACCATCTACCTACACTAGGGGCAATTTATAATGGCCAATTTACCTATCAACCTGCAAGTCTTTGGCTGTGGGAGGAAACCGGAGCACCCGGCGGAAACCCACACAGGGAGAACTTGCAAACTCCGCACAGGCAGTACCCAGAACTGAATCCGGGTCGCTGGAGCTATGAGGCTGCGGTCCTAACCACTGCGCCGCCCTGCAGGTCTCTGGCAGGCCTTCCCCAGAGGAGGTGGCATAGGCTCTCGCCAACACTATATCCGGTGGTCGAGACCCCCATCGCCAAGATAAAGTCCGGGCCGACACGTCTCTCATAAACCCATGTACACTTGGATTTATTATGTTTACTCTTTGAAGATGATCTGGAATTGTTTCTTTTTAATTTTGTTTCTCAAACTATAATTTCTCAAACCATAATTCCCATGATTTTGCTCTGAATCAGATGCCCTGTGATGAATAATTGAAATAGCATCCTTTGAACGCCACGGATTGCATTACAGATGTAAGAATTTTTTGGTTTTCAACAAACATGATGAAAGTGTGATTGATTGCCATGTGGGCATGGAAGCTTAGACATGCAAGTCAAAACTTTTCGTGCATCCCTTTTAACGCTCAAGTAGTGATTTGCTTATTGTGATTAGCGTCATGCTTGCATAATTCTGTGCATTCTAAAGTTTGTCTTAATGCACATTGCAGAATGATACAATGATAATATATAATTATGATTTGGGACACTACTGCCCAGAGTGTGACACAGAAGGAAGGATATTTAATTCTGAAAGTGTTGGGACCAAGCTTTTCAAACTCTTTGCGTATAGTTTAAGTATTGTGTACCCTTATATAGTCGGGTAACTATTTTTGCACAAATCAAATGTAAGGCGGTGATTGATTTGATGATGGGTTTAGTCATCTCTGCTCCATGCGAGCACTCTTTCAATCTTTCAGAAGGTCAACTCTTTCGAAAAGACATTCAGCACATATAACATGTACTAACTGGTGTTAGGGATTGAAACTGTTGGCTCATTGCTACCATTTGAATCGTCCACTCGGTTTACAGCAATCTATCATTGCTAATTTACCCTCCACTCTTCAATGTTCACACTCTAAATCGAATTATTTATATGATTGATTCTGCCGTTAAAAACATGCATTTATATTCTTATTCATCACTAGATTTTTTTCCATGTTTGTGTAGATATTTACCAGGTTATTTCAAATGATTAACCCCTCAGATGAAGGATTATCAGAGGAATGTATTAGTCTACGAATATTCCCAATTGTAACTTCTAGACTTCGAATTCCTCAAAGACTCAACTGGGGTGAAAAGTCACCAGAAATATTATCCCAGCCAGTAATAAAATGATAAAATGGCTCTCCACAGCCATCAATCTAGCAAATCTACTTTTAACTGATGGACAGTTATGAAAACCTTTAATAATGAATTCTGAAATATCAAAGTGTGCAGAATGCGATCAGTAATATGAAAGCTGCAAAGTTAACTCTGAACAATCTGCTGCCCTGAAAATTCAATTTAAAGAAACAAAGGAAAAATGATTACACTGAGTGATCAAATGGGGCAGGTGGAAAGGAGTTTGAATAGTCTGAATGAAAGCATGGCAGAGCAAGACGATGATGATAAGGATTGTTTCAAGGATTTGCAGTACAGGAGAGAAAAAGAGCTCGGAAGCCAAATGTTTAATATGGGTAATCTGATGCTTAGCTGAAGGCTGGAACAGATACAGATCCAACTGCATTGAAGCACTCCCGGCATTTGTTGTGTTTGATTGTTCAGTGGTTGATTGCTCTATGCTGTCTTATCACTATGCTGTCAGTCAACCCTGAGGGGCGTGGTTCCAAAAGTGGAACTGATGCAGATTCAGGCAGTCATCTGAATAAAGCCTGTAAACACAGAAATCGTTAGTCTTGTTTCTTCATGTTTGGGGTATGAAATATAACATCTGGCAACGAGGATGGGATAACTGCTTGAGTTCCACGTGTGATACGGTTGTCATCAAACAATGCAAGGTCATTGTGTACTCTGCAGTATGGAACCAGTTCTTCCTCTATTTCGCGAGGTTTATCTGACTCCAACTCTTCCTTGGCATGGAGATTGTTGATGTACAGAAAGGCACCATTGATAAACAAAAGTCCAGAGTTATAACTTGTCAAATTAAATTTTCAAATTAAAAAATCTTAAAAAAATATAAGGGGGTTGGGTGAGGCTGGGGGGTGGTGTTGAGAGTCATTTCTTCATGCGGAAAACTGTTAAGTATTCGTATAACTCATCAAAATTGTTTCCGGAAAAATGATTTAATAAAACACAGCTGCTGAGTCATTGGCCGGAATTTTACGCCATCTCAGTGAGCTGGATGGTGGCAGCGGGGTGGCATAAAATTGAGCAGGAGGCTCCGGGAGACCTTCCCAGCCCGCTCCCGCCTCTGCACCACTTTACGTGGGCTGCGGAGGGGGGAGAAACGGGCTGCCCACCCCAGGCCAATCAAAGCCCTTAAGTGAACACTAAATGGCACTTAAGGGCCTTTTTCTGCCTCCACGGGTATTTTACCCATGACAAGCAGGCGTCGGTAAACGTGAAAGGCCACCCAGTAATGTCTGGCGGCTTCTCAGTGCACTGGGGGGGGGGGGGGGGTACCCTGACAATCAGGAAGAGGGTACCCGATTGAGGGCCACCCCCGCTTCCCCAACCACCCCCAGGACCTGAGACACCCCCCCTCACCCTTTCCCCCCAAATGACCACCATTGCCTCGCGGGTTTGCAACCGATTCCCCCGGCGAGGCAAACCTAACTTACCTTCGGTCCTGGCTCCATTTCTTCGGCTGGGCTGCAGTCCCAGCAGTGGCTACCACTCCCGGTGGTGCTGCTGGGACTAAGAGCTGCCGGCCCGATGATTGGCTGGCAGCTCAATGAGGTGGGACGTCCTCCCTCAAGCAGGTGGAAGTCCTGCCTTGGGACAATTAAAGCCTGGGTCAGTTCCCCGGGCTGGGCGGATGCGGGTTTGCCACCAACCTTTGCGCAGGGGCCAGCTCCTGTCCGCCCGGTATAAAATCCAGCCCATTGACATACAATTCAGTAAGCATGTTTCACTCAAGCCTTGTATGTACTCAAACTTGAATGAACAATAGATAATCTTATTCAGCGGTAGAATCTAATTGTTCTTACTAACGTTTGCTTTGCTTTTCACCTGTGACTTGATTTACAATATGAATATCAAAAAGAATTCAAAAAGATTACATAAACTAGGGCTGCAGTCCCTGGAATTTAGAAGGTTAAGGGGTGATTTCATCGAAGTTTTCAAGATATTATGGGGACCAGATAGAGTAGTTGGAAAGAAACTATTTCTGCTGGTTGGGAAGTCTATGACGAGGGAGCATGGTCTAAAAATTAGAGCTAGACCTCTCAGGAGTGAAATTACGAAACACTTCTATATACAAAGGGTGGTAGAAGTTTGAAACTCTCTTCCGCAAACAGCAATTGATGATAAATCAATTGTTAATTTTAAAACTGAGATTGATAGATATTTGTTTACCAAAGGTATTAAGGAATATGAGGCAAAGGTGGGCATATGGACTTAGTTTGCAGATCAGCCATGATATAATTAACTGGTGGAACAGGCTATTTCTGTTCTTATGCTCCCAATTATGCCATTCATTGAGTGTGTGAGTGTTTTCTCCTGTGTAGGATTTTAAGCAACAATTGTGACATGGAAAAGTCGATGGAAATTAGTTTGGGGTGGGATTATAAAGTCTGGTGTATCCCAGGATTCCATTTTTGGCCACCTTCTCTTCATTATTTTCATGGTACCATTGGGCGATATCATCCAGAAGTGTGGGATCACCTTCAGAATGTGCTAATGACACCAAGCAGCCTGAAAGCTGTTGCTGTGCATTGCAATTGTACATCGAACACATAAGGATAGACTTGGATGAGCCAAAATCTCCTCCTGCTGAAGGTTAGCAAAACTGAACCCAACCTCTTCAGCTCCTCCATGGCTGCCACCTCAGGTTGAGTCGAGCCTCAGCTCAACCCTGCTTGTAGCTTCCTCTCTAATGTGCTCCTTTAGCAAAACCATTTTCTTCTTCCTCTGTAAAATTGCCCAACTTTACCCCACTTTCCTTCCATCACTGCCGCGACCCCATTCCATGACTTTGCTTTGAAAGGTGACTTGCTAGCATTGTCCTAACTAGCCTCCCAACATTAACCCCCATGCTGCACTCCATGTCCATCATCTCAATCTTCTCCAGGTTTCGCTGGCTTCCTGCACACTTCAAACTTTAATTCAAAATTTTAGCTCTCATTTTAAAATTTTGCTGTAGCCTTGTTTCCATCATAACTTACCATGCTCTTCCTACCTTTGTATGGCTGTGTGCACCCACATCTCCTTATTCCTTGCCTTCCTCAATTCAAATTCTAACATTGAAGGTTACTTGTTCAGCTGTATTTCTTGGGAGGCTTCCCAGAAGTTACAGTGGATGAGCAGAAAAAGCCCTTTGGAAATTCACTCCCACACATGTAATATATTTAGAGTGGTGTCCTTGTTTTGTTCTCCTATAGTTTGTGTACTATGTGCCACAGTCTCTCATGTACTGCTGTTAAGTGATGCACCATTGGAAGCTGTAGGTAAGGAGATGTCCCCTATTTGCAATTCCATTAGCTGTTTAGCAGCACATTAGGGGCCCACATGATCCAACCTTTGTGCCAGGATTAATATGTCCAATCTGATTGCAAGGGGTCTCTGCATACATTGGATAGGTTCTCCTGTCACTTCTCCACAGATGGGTGCTGATAATAATCTTGTGATAACTTGAGATCAAGCTGGCTGTTCCTCTCCTGTACACGCAAGCTGCTACCGGAATTATCAAGCTGTGTGCAGAACATGTTGGGTTACTGCAACATCACTGAATCCCACTTGAAAGCCACATTTGTGTTTCCAAGAATGTTGAAAGCAACCTTTATTATCTCCTCAGACTATGGACCTTAAGCATCACGAGTGATTCCTGCCCTCTGGGAGGGTATACTGGAGTACCAAACAGAGCATCACTTCTTGCAGATTTTCCTCCAGTTTGATGGCCATCAAATAGGGTTTAAGTGTTGCAGCACATCATCATTTGCCTTCTTTCTTTTGGGCCTCCTTATCTCGAGAGACAATGGATACGCGCCTGGAGGTGGTCAGTGGTTTGTGAAGCAGCGCCTGGAGTGGCTATAAAGGCCAATTCTGGAGTGACAGGCTCTTCCACAGGTGCTGCAGAGAAATTTGTTTGTTGGGGCTGTTGCACAGTTGGCTCTCCCCTTGCGCCTCTGTCTTTTTTCCTGCCAACTACTAAGTCTCTTCGACTCGCCACAATTTAGCCCTGTCTTTATGGCTGCCCGCCAGCTCTGGCGAATGCTGGCAACTGACTCCCACGACTTGTGATCAATGTCACACGATTTCATGTCGCGTTTGCAGACGTCTTTATAACGGAGACATGGACGGCCGGTGGGTCTGATACCAGTGGCGAGCTCGCTGTACAATGTGTCTTTGGGGATCCTGCCATCTTCCATGCGGCTCACATGGCCAAGCCATCTCAAGCGCCGCTGACTCAGTAGTGTGTATAAGCTGGGGGTGTTGGCCGCTTCAAGGACTTCTGTGTTGGAGATATAGTCCTGCCACCTGATGCCAAGTATTCTCCGAAGGCAGCGAAGATGGAATGAATTGAGACGTCGCTCTTGGCTGGCATACGTTGTCCAGGCCTCGCTGCCGTAGAGCAAGGTACTGAGGACACAGGCCTGATACACTCGGACTTTTGTGTTCCGTGTCAGTGCGCCATTTTCCCACACTCTCTTGGCCAGTCTGGACATAGCAGTGGAAGCCTTACCCATGCGCTTGTTGATTTCTGCATCTAGAGACAGGTTACTGGTGATAGTTGAGCCTAGGTAGGTGAACTCTTGAACCACTTCCAGAGCGTGGTCGCCAATATTGATGGATGGAGCATTTCTGACATCCTGCCCCATGATGTTCGTTTTCTTGAGGCTGATGGTTAGGCCAAATTCATTGCAGGCAGACGCAAACCTGTCGATGAGACTCTGCAGGCATTCTTCAGTGTGAGATGTTAAAGCAGCATCGTCAGCAAAGAGGAGTTCTCTGATGAGGACTTTCCGTACTTTGGACTTCGCTCTTAGACGGGCAAGGTTGAACAACCTGCCCCCTGATCTTGTGTGGAGGAAAATTCCTTCTTCAGAGGATTTGAACGCATGTGAAAGCAGCAGGGAGAAGAAAATCCCAAAAAGTGTGGGTGCGAGAACACAGCCCTGTTTCACACCACTCAGGATAGGAAAGGGCTCTGATGAGGAGCCACCATGTTGAATTGTGCCTTTCATATTGTCATGGAATGAGGTGATGATACTTAGTAGCTTTGGTGGACATCCGATCTTTTCTAGTAGTCTGAAGAGACCACGTCTGCTGACGAGGTCAAAGGCTTTGGTGAGATCAATGAAAGCAATGTAGAGGGGCATCTGTTGTTCACGGCATTTCTCCTGTATCTGACGAAGGGAGAACAGCATGTCAATAGTCGATCTCTCTGCACGAAAGCCACACTGTGCCTCAGGGTAGACGCGCTCGGCCAGCTTCTGGAGCCTGTTCAGAGCGACTCGAGCAAAGACTTTCCCCACTATGCTGAGCAGGGAGATTCCACGGTAGTTGTTGCAGTCACCGCGGTCACCTTTGTTTTTATAGAGGGTGATGATGTTGGCATCGCGCATGTCCTGGGGTACTGCTCCCTCGTCCCAGCACAGGCATAGCAGTTCATGTAGTGCTGAGAGTATAGCAGGCTTGGCACTCTTGATTATTTCAGGGGTAATGCTGTCCTTCCCAGGGGCTTTTCCGCTGGCTAGGGAATCAATGGCATCTTTGCCTACAGCCTCTGTATTTACCTTGTCTTCCCTGTATTTTTTGATGGTCACTTTGTTCCTCTATTGAACTGAGGGTAAGACATAATCTGAGCTGGAATCTCACTGTGCACAGCATCATAGAATGGTTACAGCACGAAAGGAGGCCATTCAGCTCATCGAACCCACACTGGCTCTCTGCATGAGCAATTCAGCTAATCCCACTCCCCTGTAACTCTGCAAATTTTTTATCTTTAGATGATTATCCAATTCCATTTTGAAAGCCATGACTGAATATGCCTTCACCTTGCTCTCAGGCAATGCTTTCCAGATTCCAACCACTCCCTGTGTAAAAAAATGTTTTCTCATGTCATCTTTGGTTCTTTTGCCAATCACCTTAAATCTATGTCCCTTGGTTCTCGACCCCTCCGCCAAAGAGAACAGGTTCTCCCTATCAAATCTGTCTAGATCTCTCATGATTTTGAACACATCTATCAAAAGTCCTCTCAACCTTCTCTTCTCTAAAGAGAACAAACCCAACTTCTCCAATCTATCCTCGTAACTGAAGTCCCTCACCCATGGAACCATTCTTGGTAAATCTTTTATGTGCACTGTCTCTAAAGCCTTCACATCCTTCCTAAAGTGTGGTGCACAGAATTGGACACAATCCTCCAGTTGAGGTTGAAAGAGTATTTTATAAAGGTTCACCATAACCTAATTGCTTTTGTACTCTATGCCTAGATTTATAGGGCTGGCTTTTTAATCTGGCCAAGGTCTGGATCGGAGGCGGGCTGGCAGGCATGCAATTTGGCACCGTTGGCCTCCATGCCAGTTTGCTGCTACCATCCCGACCCCGAGCCATTTTGAATGAGGGCAGCTCGGGGTCGGATTGGTTGCCTGCTGCTTCCTGGTGGGCAGCCAATTGAGACCAAATACTGACAATTCATGTGCCAATTGTCATTTCCAATCGGCAATGCAGGCAGCCTACGTCAGCCCGGACCAGGGTGGGAGGTGGGGCACAGGGCTGCCATGAATCGCATGAGGCCTCCCCCCACCTCCCCCCCACCCCCCCCGGACCCGGACCCATAACGGCCACTGGACCACAACTGCAGCCACTGGCCACCCCCTGGAGTGGTTGCCTTTTCAGGATTGTGGCCGGGAAGCAATGGATTTTTAAAACATAACCAATCCTTACCTGGCCTTCTCCCTCTTTTCGCTCCATCTTCAGATCAGCAGCTCCCACCTCGGCTGGTGGACCTGCCGATCATTGTGCTGGATAATCTCCCATTGGCCCTCCAGAGTCGGGAGCCCACCCACCATCCCTAATTGGATGGCAAGCCTGCTCCCTGGCCTTTAATTGGTTGAGGATCTGAAAATCCCAGTGGACACACTTAAAGCATGCTGTGCGGGGTCAGGACCCTAAAACAGCCGCCGTTTCCGGTTCCCAATCCCTGATCGAAAATCCAGCCTGTAGAGCCCAGGATCCCGTATGCCTTTTTAACCACTTTCTCAACCTGCTCTGCCACCTTCAGCGATTTGTGCATAGCTATTAACAGAAGTGGCAGGTTTCCCCTTACATTTCCTTTTCCTTCATGGCATGAATAATGCAATTGAAAGAAATCTGCTATTTTCACTTGACACATTTTATAAAATCTTACAGCACAGAAGGAGGCTAATTGGCCCATCTTGCCTGTGTTGGCTCTTTGTTAGAAGAATCCAATTAGTTCCATTACGCTGTTCTTTCCCCATAGTCCTGCAAAAAAAAAACTTTTGCGCATTTATTCAATTCCTTTTTGAAATTCTTGAACCTGCTTCCACCACCCTTTCAGACAGTGCATTCCAAATGAAATTCATGCTACACGCTTGCTAAGATTTATGTGTAGTAGAATTTTTTTTGCATGTATCTTGATCATCTGCTTCTTTGCTTCAACTCCACATCTACCCTGTGCTCTTTACAGTGAAATTGATGCCTTGCCTTTGCACACTATTTCAAAATCATGTGGCTTATCTCGGAACTCTAGTCAAGTCCTCTTGGTATTGAGATGTCATTCCTTCTGTCAGTCATGTTTCTATGCACAGTGCCTCCTTTGCCTATTTGGAAGCTGACTTCCCTGCTGAAAAAAATCTACTTGCTTCATTCCATTCTAGAGGTTACCAGGGCTTTGAAGGTCTCATCATCTTCCAAACCCATGACCTCTACCACCTAGAAGGACAAGGGCAGCAGATGCATGGGAAAAACACCACCTGCAAGTTCCCCTCTAAGTCACACACCATCCTGACTTGGAACTATATCGCCGTTCCTTCACTGTCGCTGGGTCAAAATCCTGGAACTCCCTTCCTAGCAGCACTGTGGGTGTACCTATCTCACGTGGACTGCAGCAGTTCAAGAAGGCAGCTCACCACCACCTTTTCAAGGTAAATTAGGGATGGGCAATAAATGCTGGCCTAGCCAGCGACCCCCACATCCCACGAATGAATAAAAAATCATCACAATTGGGATTTTCTTTACACTTGCTGTTTAGCTATTTTTACAAACCATTGTATTAATGAGCTATGCTAGTTAAGTGGCTCAATAACTGCATCGGAAGCATCAAAAGATCAGTATTGTTGTTCTGCTGTGACTGACAGCTAGTTTTTCCCTGTTGCTGGCGAAACCAGAATATTAGAAATTGTGTCATTCAAAATTGCACACTCGCAGATTGCATTAGCGTTTCACTGAATACTTAGCAAATCAGCATTTCTCCTGTTTTTCACTAAAGGAATATAGGAACAGAAGGAGGCCTTTCAGCCCCTGGAGCCTGTTCCGACATTCAATTAGATTATGAATCTATCTTAACTCCATCTCCCCACTTTGGTTCCATAACGCTTAATACCCTTGTCTAACAAAAACTTTCAATTTCAGTTGTTAAGTTTCCAATTTCTTGGAGGAAAGAGTTGCAGATTTACACTACATTTAGTGTGAAAAAGCGTTCTTAATGTCCTATCTCTAATTTTAAGGTCGTTCTGCCCTCCTGGCAGGAGGAAATAGTTTCTCCCTATCTACACTATCAAATACTTTATTCATCTTAGAAGTGCATGTCTGGGCTCAAAGCACTGAAATGTGTTCTGGATCATTTTCACTAGTACCATGTGCAAGGACCACTCCATGTTCAATAATAGGTCATTGGGAAAAGTCAGAAAAGTATACTTTGTGGGGCCTTTTGAGGGTGAGTGGGGATGAAGCACAGTGAAGGGGATTTGGAAAGGAATTCAAAAAGTCAGTGTCCTGTTGAGTGAAGACCCTGCCACCGATATTGGAAAATGAAGAGGACAATAGGGTCAAGAGTTGGAGGTGTGTGCTGGAAGGTTGCAAAGGTAGAGTCAACATGTTGCAGGGGATGGGGAGCCAGTGGAGGTCAGCAAAGACAGAGGTGATAGATGAGTGGGATTTTCTATGGGGCAACATGTTGAGTTTGGATGAGTTGGATTTTGCTTCTGGTGTAGTTGGAAGGCCAGTAAGGTGCTTCTTGAAGGTAAGCAAGGCATGGCAGGTGAGCAAGGGTTTCTTTTATATTCGTTCATGGGATGTGAATATTGTTGGCAAGGCAAGCATTTATTGCCCATCCCTAATTGCCTTTGAGAAAGTGGAGGAGAGACGCCTTCTTGAACCACTGCAGTCTTTGTGGTGTAGGTATGCCCACGGTGCTGTTAGGTAGGGATTTCCAGGATTTAGGCCCAGTAGCGATGAAGGTATAGTGATATATTTCCATGTCAGGATGATCTGTGACCTGGAGGGGAAGTTGCAGGTGGTGATGTTCCCATGCATCTGCTGCCTTCGTTCTTCTAGGTGGTGGAGGTCACGGGTTTGGACAGTGATGTCAAAGGAGGCTTGGCGAGTTGCTGCAATGCATCATGGTACACACTGCTGCCACCTTGCACTGGTGATGGAGGATGTGAATGTATAAGGTGGTGGGTGGGGTGCCGATCAAGTGGGCTACTTTGTCCTGGATGGTGCCAAGCACCTTGAGTGTTGTTGGAGCTGCACTCATCCAGGCAAATGGAGAGTATTCCATCACACTCCTGACGTGTGCCTTGTAGATGGTGGACAGGCACTGGGGAGTCAGGAGGTGATTTACTCATTTCTGTAGAAGGATAGTGGTGACATAGGGACAAAGGAAGGTGATATTGCGGAAGCAAGAAAGGTGAAATTTGTGATTGCGTGGATGTGAGTTTTTAAACTAAGCTCAAGGTTGAACAGTACCCCACCCTCTTAGGTTTATCCTGCATGAACAGTAGGCAGAGGGTTTAGAATTGGGGCCTAGGATGTGAAGTTTCTGGTGAAAATCAAGCTTTGATCTTGCTGGTATTTAATTGGAGAATGTTCTGGCTGTGGATTCTGGAAGTGAGATGATGGGAGAAGATAGAGTGGCCAAAAGCACAGTCACTTATTTTAGACGATGTAACAATCGTCCAATTGCACCCTCATTAGGAGGGCCTCAAAGGGTAACAAACCTTCTTTGAGCCAATTGTATTCATGAGTGAGGAAGTGGTGCTTTCTGATATATAACTCCCACAACACAAAATGTCTTTAAGGAGTGTGGGTGGCCAGCATATTAGTCATGTGTGTGTCCATATTTATTTCTAAGCTGAAAGAATAATCTGGAAACCTGAAGTAAAAGCAGGGAAGTGTGGAGCTTCTATTTATTGCTGTTTCCTTTTTAATCTTCTGTTAGTTTTCCTTTGCATCTTACCCATATGCTAACCCAAGCATCAGCCTTGGGTAACCCATCGTAGCACACATCTCTCTGAGTCAGAGGGTTGACAGTTCAAATCCCCTTTCAAAGACTTAAGCACAGAGGTTTGGATTTTACCAAGCCCTTGAGGTTGGGCTCCATGGCAGGCCGAGGGCAACCAGCAGCGGTCTGCCATGGAGGCTCGATCCTCCTGGTGGTGGCGAGGCCCCATGACAGGCCTCCCCTCCGCCACTGGGAAACAGGACCTGGATTTCAATATATAAATTAATGACATGGATAAATTTAAATGAGCTTACCTTCAATCTTCTGGGCAGTGGCCGGCACTCCCACCTCCTCAATTCCACGTCCGGGAAAGCCGGCGTGACACTGGTGGGGAGGAGGGAGGAGTTAAGATTTTCATTGCAGGGAGTTGGGGGGGAATGGGGTCAAAAGAACATATTGGGTGTAGAGGATGGTGGGAAGGGGTGAACATTAAACTTTGTGCAGTCTGTGGGAGGGAAGGTCAGATTTAAATGTAAGTGTTTTGGGGGCAGGGCAAATTGTAAATGCAATTGTTATCAGGAGGTGGGAAAGGGGCCAAAGAAATCTATTTAATACATTTTGGGGGGATGTATCTTTAAAAATTCAAATTAACTGCCAGAGCTGGCTGCCCTTTAAAAATGGTACCAGCGCCTGCACACAGGCAGTTGATGCCAAAGCTGGAGACAGAGAGCCCGCCCCCTCCAGGAGATTGGGGAAGGTGGACTGCACTAGCTATTTAAATGATCTGCCGCGTGTGAGATCGGGGCGGCTCTTTGGCGTGCAGCCCTTAAAATCCAGCCCATAATCTTGGCTAACTTTCCAGTGCAGGACTGAGGGAACACTGCACTGTCTGAGGTGCTGTCTTTCAGGTGAGACCTTCAACTGAGGCCCCTCTCAGATGGATGTAAAACATCTACTGGCACTGTTTGGAAGATGAGCAGGGGGGGAGTTTTCCATGTGTCTTGGCCAATATCTAACCCTCAACCAACATCAGTAAAACAGATTGTCTGGTCATATATCTCATTGCTTTCTGGAAATTGGCTGCAGCGTTTCCTACATTATAACAGTAGATAAACTTCAATAAGTACTTCATTGGTGTACTGAGGTTGTGAAAGGTGCCATATAAATGCAAGATCTTTGCCTGGCCCTGGGATGGCAGTATCGAAGTGGGGGTCAGCGGGGCACCACAATGGGATGGCTCTCCATGCATTCCTGTCATGGGGGTTTCCCAGAGGCGGGCCAGGATGTGGATTGGCAACCCACTGAACAGAGACAGGCAGCCAATTTAAATAATTAAGACCCCTAATAGGGGCGATGGAGTGGGCCTGCTGGCATTTTACTGGCGTTAGAGGGGGCTCCCACCACATGGGGACACTGCCACCTCAATGGAGGCGGCCTCCCTCAAACAGACTGGGGGGCCATCGGAGCTGGATGTTGCATGCCTCCTTTAACGGGGTTTCTGGCAGAAAAAGCTGTACTCGTGGCCCAAACGCTACCACTGTAGAGGTTTCCCCTCTGATCCAGCGGGCCTGCCTACCTTAGCCGCGCCCACCTCTCGGTGGGGCTGCTGAGGCTCTAGAACTGCTGGCTCTCTGATTGGGCCGGCAGTATCTACATACCAGCCCCCCACCCTTGATGGACCTGAGCATGGATGCCTTCTCTTGCCTTCTGGCAAGTGTGAGCTCGAGACCCCTATTTGATCCTGATGTCGGGGTCTCAAAGCCCCTGGTAAAATCCTGCCCAAAGTGTGCAAGTGTATGTCTCAGCATGGAGTGATCTATCAAGAGATGGCTACTACCATTTGAGGTAAAATGCCAGCAAAGGCTCAAGTGAAGAGATGCTGCTGGTGGGGTAACATACCACCATGTTGTTTTGCTAATGGGAAAGCCGAGCCCTGCCCACTGGAAATGTGGAGTGCTAACCTATATGAAGCATGTCATGACGTTTCCTCATGCCTTGAGATGCTGTAGGTGGAGAAGATGTTGACATTGAAGAAGGCCATGATTGCAAACTTTGAACAACTAGAAAGGACGGCATGGCACAGACATATTGGGCCGAATGGTCACCTGTGCTGTAACCATTCTATGCTTCACCTTATGGCTTTTGTCATGCAGACCCCACACCTGCCAAGGATGAGGCATGTTAATTTTGTCATATGACATTGTTTTTAAACTGTTGCTGGAGTGAAGAAAGGACTTATTAAAAAAATCACCAGACACTTTGCTGGAAAAATATTTGCATACTAACGGACAGTGCTTGTGGAGACAAAGGACTATTCCCTGCTCCAGTTAACCCAAATGAATTTTGATCACCAGACATTGAAGGCAAGTAAGTGCGTTCCAAGCCCTGCTAAGATGATACAATCCACAGAGCCAGGACTGGTTAAACCAGCTGGTCACATGACTAATTAGCTGGTTTGAATTAGCCACAGGACTATTTGAATTGAGAAGGTAGTTTGAAACTGAAGCTGAGACAAGCAAGTCTCTTGCCTGGTTGTCTCTCTCTCTCTTTCGCTTTCTCCCAAGCCACCGGACCCACGGAAGACACGTGAACCTCAAGAGAGAAAAGACTTCGACTTCGAAACAAGTTGAAGCATGCACTGGGCTCCAAAGAATTACAAGTCTGACTGGCAACCAAAGACTTCACAGCAAACTCAAAGGGCAGTAAAATAGAACCCCATCTATTGCCTCAAACTTTTCCCCTTTAATCTTTTCTACTTTTCTGTCTCCATCTGCATGTTTATTTATTGTGTATGCATGCTAGCGTGGTCTCGTTGCATATTTGTAGATGGAAACTGGATTAGAGTTTAAGATGAATAAACTTCTACCTTTCTTGTTTAAAATCTAAGAAAACCTGTCTGAATTGATTTTTTTGCCTTACAATTGGAAAGCGGTGAACAAGGATTCACTAAGGGGGAGCTAAAACATGGTGTTTTTTTTAAAAGCAGTCCTGGCTGGTTGGCTGAGAGGCAACAACAATGGCACTGGCGGTGATCCTGAAAGAGAACAGCAGGTTTGTGCACCATGGAGCTACTGCCACTCCCCCAACAAGGCTGGTAATCTGTTGGAGGACAGATTGCTGGACTGTGGTGTGAGCCTGCATGCCCCTTTGAGCACTGAAATCCACAGCCAATGATGGCAGCATAAAGTTTCTAAGCTGCCTGCCTCAATGGGACCAGGTGTGGGGTAATCGCAATTTGTGAACCCGCACTCAAGAATGGGAGCAATCCCATTTTTAACCCTTTGTGTTTTATACTTATCCACAATTTCGATAAGCAATGTTTATTTTCCAGCAGCGAGCAAGTAATTTGAAATGTATTCATTGTGTTCAAAATAATGCTTCTCTACATTAAAAGAGAAGACATCATTATTTGATGCCCCAATGTTTTTCTGCAGGCAATTCTTAATTAATATAACACAAGCCCCAATGTTACAGAAACATATTCTTTGTACATATAAACTACTTATGGGAGATATATGCATGAACACCTGATTTGTTTGGTTTGTTCAATGTTGTAGTCAGACAAAGTATGTCGCCCTCCTCAATTCATCATTAAAAACCTTGCAGTCTTCTCCTTGTTGAAATATTCTGCTCCCTTGTCTTCGCAGACTCTTCCGAGATAGGAAAGACTCTTCTGAAAGTTCAACATGAGATACATTTTGTCTGGACAAACTGGAGAAACTTATAGACGTGTTGATACCTTAGGTTTACACGGACCTGCATTTCCCAAATTGTTCAGATCACTATGTCCCCTACAAGAGAACACTTTATTGAGCCTTCCATGTGACAAATCACTTGAGTGCCCTCTTCCACACTCTGCAAGTGTGGGAGATCAGGAGGGTTAGTGACCAGACGACACAGATTTAAGATAATTAACAAAAGAACCAGAGGGGAAATGAGAACTTGCTTATGCAACGAGTTGTTATGATCAGGGATGCATTACATTAAAGAATGGTGGGAGAACATTCAATGGTAACTTTCAAAAGGGAACTGGATAAAAAGGAATGATCCGTAGGGCAGTGGCGAAAGAACGGGAAGGAGTGGGACTAATTGGATAAGCCTTTAAAGAGTCGACACATTCACAATGGGTCGAATGGCCTCCTTCTGTGTTACCCTATGATTCATAGAGCAAACCTGCTTGGGAGAATCCTTAAATTAGACTTTACCAAAACAATCTCACTCTAAACTCCCACTCTCCCACCCCCACTCCACCCCCACCTCCTGTTCTTATGACAGCATCACATTAAAGCTCTATGTATCCACAGTCTCTGAGATAAATGGGATGTGACATTCACTCCCACAACATGCTGATGTATACAATGGGAAACATCACCCACCCGGCATGTAACCATTTCAATATTGATTGCTAGCACTTTATAACTAGATGACTCTGGGTTTCATTTCCATTTGTTTCCAATTAAATAAATTCCAGACAGCAAAGGATGCAATTACAGGTTATAGTCTGACATTTTATTAAAGGTTGTTTTCTACAGCACCAGGATGTGAAATATAAATGTCCAATATTGACTAGACTAGGCCTATATTCCCTGGAGTTTAGAAGAATGAAAGGTGATCTAATTGAAACCTATACAAGACTTCAGGGGCTTAACAGGGGAGATGCTGAGAAAATGATCCCCCTTGCTGGGAAATCTAGAACACAGGGCCACAGTCTTAGAATATGCTTTCGGCCATTTAGGGGCAAGATGTGGAGAAATTCTTCACTCAACTGGTTATGAATCTTTAGAATTCTCTAACCCAAAGAGCTGAGAATGCTCAGTCGTTGTGTATATTCAAGACAGAAGTTGATAGATTTTTTGATACCAAGGGAATTAAAGGATATGGGAATAGTGCAGGAAGGTGGAGTTGAGGTGGAAGTTCAGCCATGAACTTGTTGAATGGCAGAGCAGGCTCGAAGGGCTGAATGGCGTACCCCAGCTCTTACTTCTTATGTAATACATCTTACTAATGTCAATCTTGATGCAATGTGACTTCTGAATTGCATGTTCATCCTTCATCGTTAAAGATGACCATGGCATCAACTAGAATTCACCGAATTAAGTTTCAGGTGTAATGTGTTCGAAGATTGACTAATTAGTCCAATTTGAGCATGAAAAGATTTGTTTCATGTTGGATACACGTGTTGTTAGTGCAGAAGAGGTGCTTGCAAAGCTTACATGTCCTGTTAGCCCCCAATGTGATTCTGTTCTGTTCATGGGAGGTGGCACCTTTGTGGATGAGACGGCGCAATAGAGAGTGATCCTCTGCGAGGGTCTCCCATGTCTCAGGGGCAATGTTAAAACTCTTCAGTGAGACCTTCAGAGTGTCCTTGAATTGCTTCTTCAGGCCCCCATGTGAATGTTTCCCTTCAGTTAGCTTACTGTAGAAGAGCGTTTTTGGCAAGCACTCATTGGGCATTCTGGCAACATGTCCTGCCTATTTTATCTGAGCTCTCTTTAGCAGAGTGTGGATGCTAGGCATGTTGGCCAGGGACAAAATCTCAGTATTAGGAACATTGTCCTGCCATCTGAAATAAAAACAATAAATGCTGGAAATACTCAGCAGGTCTGGCAGCATCCGTGGAGAGAGAAGCAGAGTTAACGTTTCAGGCCTGCGACCCTTCATCAGAACTGCCATCTGATCTTGAGTGGTCTCTGTAAGCAGGTCATGTGAAAGTGGTGTAGATTGTTTGCGTATCTGGAATAAAGTGTCCACATTTCACAAGCATACAAGTGAGTGGGAAGGACAACCACTCTGTGTAGCTTCACTTTTGTTGAGAGTCTAATTCCTCTTCGATCCCAGGCAGTTTTTCATAGCTTGCCAAAGGCAAAGCAATTTTGGTGTTGACTTCTTCGTCAGTGTGAACTGCTCTGGAGAGGAGGATGCAGAGGTAGATAAATTTGTCAACTGCTTCAAACCTTTGGCCATTGACTGTAATAGTTGGCTTCACGTACTGCTTTTGTAGGGCAGGTTGGTACATGGCTTAGGTTTTTTGGTGCTGACGATGAGCTACCTCCTTCTTAAAATCCACAAACAGGACTTCACCAGTAGACTCATTGCTTCAGCCTTTTCTTGCACCACCAAACTTATTTCTTCCAATCTCAACTCTATTTTCTCTCCCCTTATCCATAATAAATAAATAAAGTCATGATCTCTGAAATAACTGGCCCAATAGTTTCATCCAATGGTTCCTTTTCATTGTTGAAGTGATTCTTTAATATGCTAAGGCAGTTCATATTATGGAACCTGCTTAGTTAAACCCCACAGGTTCCCCAGCACTGTTAATACAGAAAGACCTATGTGTGGGAGTAGAGGTTCAGCTGAATACACTGATTTGGCCAAACCTGATGACTTCTCTGTCTGTGATGGGTAAAGAAAGAACTTGCACTTATATAGTGCCTTTCATGAACTCAGGATGTTCCAAAGCTCTTCACAGCTGGTGAAGTACTTTTGAAGTGTCATCACTGCTGTAATGTACAGAACACGGCAGCCAATTTCCACACAAATTCTTTGCAGTCTGAGAGCATGAACAGTGCTATGAAGTAACTGCAAGACTCCAACATCGTGCTTCATTTCACCAGTAAATAAAGTCAGAGTGGTTCAATAGGCTGTTTTCCGGAATGACTGAACACGCACACAGCATAATTTTTTGCCAATTTAGACACAAGAACAACAGTTATATAGAAACAGACTGTATGGGAGACCTTGAGTGACTTAAGTTGAAAGTAATTTTTTTTTTTGGAGGTCAGTTTTAATTTTACGGTTATGCGTGGTGAAAAATCTCCAAATCCCTTTTATTGCCATTAAACCAGAATATTTACCATTATCACCCCAACCCCAAGCAAATGTCAGATGCGTTGTTACTCTGTGGGAACACAAAGGTATTTCTGCATCAAGAATCAAAAATTGTACAAGAATTGAACAACATGGGAATTTGGTGCTAAAATACATTTTATAGCCATTGTCTACGCCACCTTCTCAATGGGCAAATTGCCCATTGACATTAGAAATGTAGGGCTGACTCGCCAAAAGGATGGAAATGAGGATCAAATGTCAAACTGTTTCAAGCCTGCCGCCAATGACACTATGCCCACTATCGGCTGAAGATTGAAGTCAGCGCTCTGGAACCACCCAGTGAACTGAACCTTATATTTGTGCAGGTCTGCAAAGCTCAGGCTCCACAGCCACAGTGATGCCAGATTAAAGGGCCATCCACATGCTGTCAAACACAAACAGCTTCATTAGAGTGCAAACTCTAGGATACCCATTCCAGTTCTTCCCAGCCCCAGAACTATCTTCCAATGTTGCCAAAGTGCAGGACCATCATCATCCCACAGTGCTGCTTTGTGGGCCCTGTTGTACACAAATTGACACTGCTATGTAACCACAGGAACAACACTTCAGAAAGTATACCATTGACTGTGGAGCACTTTGAGGTGTCCTTGGGGTGTGAAAGGAACTTCATAAGAGAAAATGTTTTCTTTCCTTCCTTGCTTTTATTGGTGTACTAGTTAACCTCCTGTGGCGATGTTCACAGGGAGTCGAGAGCAAAGGGGAGGCGGTGGGGGGAAGTTAATTATAAACTAAATTGGCCAATGGGAATCTGATGCCAAGAGGAAGTCAACGGAAAGTAAAATCGAGTGACCGATCTATTTGCGGCA